>NC_140171.1:106179085-106684085 GCF_963971535.1 Notolepis coatsorum
TTTTCTCCACCCCCCAATGTACAGTGTACAGTGTCCCCCTACCCCAACCCCCCCCCCCCCTCCAATGTACAGCCCCCACCCACCAACCCCACCCACCCAACCTCCTCCAATGTACAGTTTCTACGTCAAATGTATATACTCTTTTTCTGGACACTTTTTGTATCACAAACAGTACTGTATTTGCAAATCTGATATGTCATAAATGTATAGATGTAGCAGTACTGTCTATCTGTATGTCATGTATGTCATATATGTTATGATTAATTGAAAATGGGGGACCCTGATGTAAACAAGACGAAAGTCTTTCTCTGGTCTGCATCCCCTTAACAATTGTATGTATTGAGCTGTACTGTACTGTACCTATTCTGCAATCTGTTAATACACTTTTCAATCAATCAATGATAATATTGTTCATAGCAGCTAGCCTATCTCAGACTGTTAGTTAAAGCTGTTGATAAAAAGTGCACTGACTTGTGTGCTGTTTGGGAACAGTTGACAATGTTTATGTAAAGACAGTAAGGGTTTTCATCAGCTCACCTGAATATGTGTTCTCAAGTTAGTATTGGACGTGTGGGACGTCGAGAGCAGCTTCATTTTTGGTTGACACAATAAACACCTAAACACATATGTTTTAGGCGTTTTTTCAGTCAAACTCATAAACGTGTCCAGGTAGGGCCATGGAGATGCAGTGTTGTTATTGTTGTTGACATCATCTTCATCAATGCCATCAGTGGAAACATCAAATCCCTCTGCCATTATTTCGCGCTGAGTGGTTCTGTTATTGTAAATTCATCCATTCATTCTCATTCAGTGGTCTGCGTTTAGATTTTCACTTCCTGGTTTGCGGCCTGGAGTCCCGCCCTATCCTGCCTCTGATTGGCCTACCCGTAATATTTTGGCCTACCATACCCAATCGTGAGTCGTCACTCATATCTAAACAAACCAACCAATCATAGTGGGTTTTTTACGGGGAGTTTTTTTTTCTCCTCACAGATCTTCTAGTCTTCTAGACTGCGAAAGTAGCGTGTAACGTTTCTCGTCGCTACGTTACTACTTCGTTCTATAAATAACTCCGCTACAGAGACCGCTACCCTGGTTAAAAAGTAGCGAGCTACCAGCACGCTACTGAGAATTGTAGTTAAGCTATGTAGCTTCGCTACTTGTAGCAAGCTACTGCCCATCACTGCGTGTATGGATCCAACGCGACACAGTAGATCTCCATGATCCGCAGGGATCTGAGCCTCCAGAATGAACTGTGGTAACCCCGGCTGGATCAGTGAACTGGAAAATGTGGAGTACCGGATTTTTTCCCCCATTCATTTTCATTGAGTCCATTCCAAAATCACTTATGTCATCTGGGAGACGACAGGGGGCGCTTTTTTCCACAGTGATCACCGGCGCAGCTTGGCTATACTCGGGTAGGCTCGGGTGATGCAATAATTTTTCAGATCAAAAAAAAGTGGAGTTATGGAGTTTAAGACAGGACAGTGATCTGAATTAGAGCCAAACCAACCAATGAATGGCTTATCACAATATATGGTATCAGCGTGTATGTTACAGATATCCTGCCAATATCCTACCGGTTGATTATGGGCTCTAGCAGGCTCATTTTTATTACATTTAAAGCTAGCAAGAAGTGGTATGAAACTAGAGACTGAGGAGTCCATATATACCAGCCGTGTCATGCTAGCAAACAGGCACAGGTCATAGGTCAACCGTGTCATGCTAGCATACAGGCACAGGTCATAGATACCAACAGTGTCATGCTATACAGGCACAGGTCATAGATACCAACCGTGTCATGCTATACAGGCACAGGTATATGCAACTATATGCATGTATGCCTGTATGACTCCTGTATGAGCTGGTGACTCCTGTATGACTCCTGTATGACGCGTCACCGTATCCGCTAGACAGGAGGCATGACAGGACATTAGCAAGAAAACCCATAAAAAGCTAACACCTCTCACACCTATCACACCTCTCACACCGATCCCACCTATCACACCTCTCACACCTATCACACCTCTCACACCTCTCACACCTATCACACCTCTCACACATATCACACCTCTCACACCTATCACACCTCTCACACCTATCACACCTCTCACACCTCTCACACCTCTCACACCTATCACACCTCTCACACCGATCCCACCTATCACACCTATCACACCTATCACACCTCTCACACCTATCACACCTCTCACACCTATCACACCTATCACACCTATCACACCTCTCACACCTATCACACCTCTCACACCTATCACACCTCTCACACCTATCACACCTCTCACACCTATCACACCTCTCACACCTATCACACCTCTCACACCTCTCACACCTATCACATCTATCACACCTATCACACCTATCACACCTATCACACCTATCACACCTCTCACACCTATCACACCTCTCACACCTATCACACCTCTCACACCTATCACACCTATCACACCTATCACACCTCTCACACCTCTCACACCTATCACACCTCTCACACCTATCACACCTCTCACACCTATCACACCTATCACACCTCTCACACCTATCACACCTCTCACACCTATCACACCTATCACACCTATCACACCTATCACACCTATCACACCTCTCACACCTATCACACCTCTCACACCTATCACACCTCTCACACCTCTCACACCTATCACACCTCTCACACCGATCACACCTATCACACCTATCACACCTATCACACCTCTCACACCTATCACACCTCTCACACCTATCACACCTCTCACACCTATCACACCTCTCACACCTATCACACCTATCACACCTCTCACACCTATCACACCTCTCACACCTATCACACCTCTC
Organism: Notolepis coatsorum; assembly: GCF_963971535.1. Lineage (NCBI taxonomy): Eukaryota > Metazoa > Chordata > Actinopteri > Aulopiformes > Paralepididae > Notolepis > Notolepis coatsorum. The sequence continues at coordinate 106,181,936 of NC_140171.1, forward strand.
ACACCTATCACACCTCTCACACCTCTCACACCTATCACACCTATCACACCTCTCACACCTATCACACCTCTCACACCTATCACACCTCTCACACCTATCACACCTATCACACCTATCACACCTCTCACACCTATCACACCTATCACACCTCTCACACCTATCACACCTCTCACACCTATCACACCTCTCACACCTATCACACCTCTCACACCGATCACACCTATCACACCTATCACACCTCTCACACCTATCACACCTATCACACCTATCACACCTATCACACCTCTCACACCTATCACACCTATCACACCTCTCACACCTATCACATCTATCACACCTATCACACCTCTCACACCTATCACACCTTTCACACCTCTCACACCTATTACACCTATCACACCTCTCACACCTATCACACCTATCACACCTCTCACACCTATCACACCTCTATACCCATTCTGCAATCTGTTAATAAAGTTGTACTTAAGTTATGCTTTTACATTATACTTACTTAATAAGTGAATAGTTCCAAGTCAATCAAAAACTATGAGTTTTATTTACTCAAAACATAATGCGGTTTACAGTCTGTATCTACTTAATTATCTTAAGTTGTACTTAAGTTATGCTTTTACATTATACTTACTTAATAAGTGAATAGTTCCAAGTCAATCAAAAAAGATGAGTTTTATTTACTCAAAACATAATGCGGTTTACAGTCTGTATCTACTTAATTATCTTAAGTTGTACTTAAGTTATGCTTTTACATTATACTTACTTAATAAGTGAATAGTTCCAAGTCAATCAAAAACTATGAGTTTTATTTACTCAAAACATAATGCGGTTTAGAGTCTGTATCTACTTAATTATCTTAAGTTGTACTTAAGTTGTGCTTTTACATTATACTTACTTAATAAGTGAATAATTCCAAGTCAATAAAAAACGATGAGTTTTATTTACTCAAAACATAATGCGGTTTACAGTCTGTATCTACTTAATTATCTTAAGTTGTACTTAAGTTATGCTTTTACATTATACTTACTTAATAAGTGAATAATTCCAAGTCAATCAAAAACTATGAGTTTTATTTACTCAAAACATAATGCGGTTTACAGTCTGTATCTACTTAATTATCTTAAGTTGTACTTAAGTTATGCTTTTACATTATACTTACTTAATAAGTGAATAATTCCAAGTCAATCAAAAACGATGAGTTTTATTTACTCAAAACATAATGCGGTTTACAGTCTGTATCTACTTAATTATCTTAAGTTGTACTTAAGTTATGCTTTTGTAACAGGGAAGCCCGTGGGTATGTCCACAGTCACGGAAACAGGTGTGTTGACGAGTGACTGTGGCAGTGCAGGCTGGTAAATTAAAATCACTTCCCCATAACAGGGTTAACAGACGCATAGGTACGGTAGTTAGGAGTGAATTCACTTCTTAGTGCAGCGGCCTGTGTCGTCACCCGCGGACGCGGGAGCCCCCTGTTCGACTCCCCCTCGGGACATTCTCATTTAACATCAAACACAACGCAGACCCAGTATGATCCGTCACACTTTTACATTATACTTACTTAATAAGTGAATAGTTCCAAGTCAATGAAAAACTATGAGTTTTATTTACTCAAAACATAAGAACACGTCACACGAACTCAATACATTCAAGTTAGTAGAACTTTCATAGAATATTGAGTATACCCTACTCAAACTAATTGATTATTTTGAACATGCGGGTTTACAGTGTGTGCATAGTTTGCAGCACTGGTGCTGCACATCAACATCATCACACATGTCATCAGTGATATTGTGATATCTAGATTAGATACTGGTATACTAATAATGGGTAAGACAATTAACTTCTGAAGCATGAATAAGGAACTGTCCTATACATATAGGCATATATATAGTGACACAAATGATATCACTTATCTAAATATCGATCATATAATGTGCCAGGTTACACACAGTAAAATGGTGACATCATTGGGTTAAACAAATTATTACAAACGGTGTCCGCGTGTAGCACCACATATTAACATCCTCACATACAGAAATTCTATAGTAACATCTGCACAGCGGCAAAAACGGCACTACACTGGCTTATACGTGAAAAAAGGATAACGGCGGTTGGTACATTAGCTCAATCATAGGAAGGATCATGTTAGCCAACTTAGCGCCTCTTCCAGTCAATCACAGTTAACAACTCACTTGCTGTACTGTATACGCGTTGCACGATGGGACGCTTTATAAAAAATTATATAACAAATAACCACAACATGACAAACGGAAGACACACACACAGACATGCTATGCAATGCATAGCTAGCTAACATTAGGTTAACGTTAGTTGGAATTGTCCTATGGCTTGTGAAAATTAGCTTATCATTGTAATCATGCCTAGGCTTAAATATCACCTAACTGAGCTTACCTGATGCGTCTTTGGAAGATAAATTGTTGGGTGAATATGTCGTATGCGTTCATCAGAGCGTGTCTTCTCCTACAAAGGTGTCGAAGTGAGGCAGTGCGTCTTCTAATCAGATGCATCAATACATTGTTTGAGTCGTAGCATTGATGCTAGCTGAAACTGAATATTTTGTTCATAGACTGAACACTGGTATCAACCAGAGAATTCCAAGTAAAACAATAATCCATACACGCTGCTGATGCTCCATTTCCGATGTTTGTGATTTGTGTATTGTGTATTTGCGAGGGAAGACCGTCAAAATTCCCCGAAAAATCGGACCAATGAGAGAACAGTTTGCTCATGCGTGGCGTTTGTTTACAAGTTTCGGTCCGCTCTTAACACAGCATGTGAACACAAACCGAACCAAGGGGCAAGTGCAACATTGTATCATATTATTAGTTCCTGAATCGGAACAAAGCAAACAAACTACAGGTGTGTAAATGCCTTAAAGTGATAGTCCGCTAAATTATTTCCCAGCATTTTGTACACAGGTAGCCAATTGACGAAAAATCCGTCGCGACTCTGAATCAAATTGACGGAAATCCGTCGTAGGACGGAGCGCTTTAATCCCTGCATGTCCCAGCCCACCCCTCTTCCCTCTACCACCACCGTTCCCAGCCAAACCCAAAGTTCCTTCACCCTAGCAGCTAGGCAGGATGACAGAGGATAGGGTGAACGAGTGTCACAGGGCTGTGACCCAGTTTGTTGTCAAAGGCCTGCACCCCTTCTCAACAACTAATCATTCAGTGTATATAGTTTATATTATTATATTATATATATATATATATATATTTGTTGTTTATTATAAAAAGTATAATTCAGACACATTTAAAACATTGTTGCTGCTGTTGCTGAAGAAATAATATTTATTTATTATATTTATTTATAATTTATTTATAAAGTTATATAAAAGAACATTGCTGCTGCTGTTGCTGAAGAAATAATATTTATTTATAAAGTTATAAATAATAAAGCAATGTCGATTCTGTTCTTAATTAATTAATTCTTTTTTTCTTGCAAAATAATCAAAAAGAACCGATAAAGTACCGAACCGTTAAGCAGTATCAATAAGAGTAGTATCGATAAAATCCTAATGATACCCATCCCTAGGTAGAACACACATATTTTGAATGCCTTCGGCAGACTTCAAATGAGCCATTTTAATCTAGATTTAGATTAAAATTATTTACAGGGCTTTGGTGGATTCACGGGCAGCGGGCAATTTAATTCATGTGGGTTTGGCATTGGAGTGGGGGGTCCCGTTGGAGACACTGGAGGTACCAATTCCAGTTCGGTCTTTGGACGGTCAACCACTTGGTAGTGGGATTATTACCCAGCGCACCGGGCAGCTGCCTGTTCAGGTGGCGGGTAGCGGGTGGGAGTGTTTACAATTTTATGTTGTCATGTCTCCTCACTCTGTAATTGTGCTAGGTCACCCTTGGCTTGTTGTGCATTACCCCTTAATTGGTGGCTACGGGTGAACTCTCCATGGGAAGCGGCGTCAAGGCTAACGCTGGTGAGAGTTCACCCCCCCCCCCCCCCCCCCCCTCTTTTGTCTCTCTCCAGGATGATGGTGAATGTCGCAGACTCTGTCTTATCTCCCAACCCCGATTTAGCAGGAGTACCTGTGGTCTATTTTGACCTGGCGGACGTTTTTAGTAAAACGCGTGCTAACGCACTACCGCCTCATAGACCTTACGACTGCCCCATTAATCTTCTACCTGGTACTTCTCCGCCCTGTGGGCGGATGTTTTCTCTCTCTCGCCCTGAGACAGTGTCCATGAACACTTATATTCGAGAGGCACTGTCAGCGGAACATATTCGACCGTCCACATCCCCTGCAGGCGCTGGCTTCTTTTTTGTTGCTAAGAAGGATGGGAGTCAGCGGCCGTGCATAGATTATAGGGGATTAAACAACGTTTCCATCAAGAACCGATACCCTTTGCCTCTCATGGACACCGCCTTTGAGTGCTTACAGGGGGCACGGGTCTTTTCTAAACTTGACTTACGTAATGCATACAATTTGGTCAGGATTAGGGAGGGGGATGAGTGGAAAACTGCATTTAACACGCCTAACGGGCATTATGAGTATTTAGTCATGCCTTTTGGTTTAGCTAATGCTCCGGCAGTTTTCCAAGCCCTGGTCAACGACGTGCTGCAGGATTTAATTGGGGTGTCAGTTTTTGTGAACTTAGATGACATCCACATTTTTTCTCGCGATATGGTGCAACACCAACTGCACGTTCGTGAGGTGCTTCAACGTCTCCTTAAGCATCAACTATTTGTTAAGGCAGAAAAATGTGTGTTTCACACTGACATCGTTTCCTTCCTGGGCTTTGTGTTGACGAAGGGGGATCTTCGCATGGATCCAGCCAAGGTGAGTGCAGTCTTGGATTGGCCACGGCCTTCGTCGCTCAAGGAGTTACAGTGTTTTTTGGGCTTTGCAAATTTTTACAGGCGTTTTATTCGCAATTTTAGCGCCTTAGTCAATCCTTCAACAGCTCTCACTAAGTCCTCTCTCCCTGGCTTTGAATGATCGCCTAGGGCAGAGTCGGCCTTCTGCGACCTCAAACGTCGATTTACCTCCACCCCTGTACTGATACGCCACGATGCAGAGACTCCGTTCATTGTGGAGGTGGATGCCTCTGACACCGCGGTGGGAGGGGTGATCTCTCAGAGATGTTTAAAGGACGGTAAGGTGCATCCTTGCGCCTTTTTTTTTTAAACCGGCTGTCTTCGGCCGAGCGTAACTACGATGTGGGTAATCGGGAGTTGTTCAGAGACAGCTTCACCAACAAGCAACAAAGACAAACAAACAAAACATCTCAATGACAGCAAGGCAAATAAAAAGAGAAACACTGACTACCGTCTGTGTTTAAAAGTCTGATAGCCGAGGGGACAAAAGATTTGGCGTAGCGGTTGGTCCTACTTGGTGGGACGTCATAACGGCGGCCAGAAGGCAACAGTGAAAACCGCTGAGACAGAGCATGGAGGGGTTGATTAATGATGCTAGTCCCCTTCTTGACCACCTGGTCCGTCCAGAGAGAAACATAGGTCTCTCTGTTTTACTCCAATTATTTTGGAGCACACTTTCACTATGTACTGTAGGCTGTTCCTATCTTTAATGGACAGGCCACTGAACCAGCAGATAAAAGAAAAAGTTAGGAGGCTTTCAATAAAAGAACTATAAAAAGTGCTCAGGATCTTCACACTTTCAGCTTGGCGATCAAGTTGGCACTGGAGGAATGGAGACATTGGTTAGAGGGGGTGGCACATCCTTTCATTGTTTGGACTGATCATAAGAACTTGGCTTACATCCAAGGGGCTAAACGCCTTAACGCTCGCCAGGCCAGGTGGGCGTTATTCTTCACTCGATTTCGATTTTCCATCTCCTATCGGCCCGGTTCCAAGAACGTCAAACCTGACGCCCTGTCACGCCAGTTTGACCTTCCGGGTCGAGAGGAGAAGCCCCACCCTATTGTTCAACAGGCCTTGATTTTGGCACCCGTGTCATGGGGCATAGATACGGTGGTAAGATCGGCTCTGACACCTGTGGGCGCATACATCCTTTCTCACCGGCCACCCTGGGGCCGCCAGAACCCTGGAGTTTATCCGTAGGAGGTTTTGGTGGCCAACAGAGGAGGGGGATACACGCTCCTTTGTGGTGGTCTGCCCGGTGTGCGCGCGCAGTAAGACCTCTCGCCGTGCGCCGGCGGGTCTCCTCCGACCGCTTCCTATTCCCAAACGTCTCTGGTCGCACATATCCCTGTATTTTATCTCCGGCCTTCCCCTGTCGGATGGGTACACTGCCATCTTGGTGGTAGTGGACCGATTCTCCAAGGCGGCCCACTTCATTCCCCTTCCCAGGCTTCCCTCGGCTCGGGAGATGGCTGACCTGGTGGTGCAGCACGTCTTTCGGGTCCACGGGCTCCCAGTGGATATTGTTTCCGACCGGGGTCCTCAGTTTGCTTCCAGGTTCTGGAAGGCGTTTGCCTCCGGCCTCTGCGCCTCCGTCAGCCTGTCGTCTGGGTTCCATCCGCAGTTGAACGAGCAGACGGAGCGCGTCAACCATGATCTGGAGGGTGTCCTAAGGTGCTACGTTGCTGGGTGTCCGGCGACGTGGAGTAGGAGGTTGGCCTGGGCTGAGTATGCGCATAATACACTCCTCTCCTCCTCTACTGGTATGTCTCCCTTTCAGTGTCAATATGGTTTTCAACCTCCTCTGTTTCCCGAACAGGAGCAGGAGGCTGAGGTGCCATCGGCCCAGGCACATGTGGCTCGCTGTCGCAGGACGTGGAACAGGGTGCGTGCGGCGCTGCAGAAGGCCTCGGTTAAGACTCAGCGGCAGGCTAACCGCAAGCGTTGTCTGGCTCCGGTTTTCCGTCCTGGACAGCAGGTTTGGCTTTCCACCCGTGATCTCCCTCTCCGGGTGGAATCCAAGAAGCTGGCTCCTCGCTTCATAGGCCCCTTTAATGTGGTTTGTCGGGTGAACCCTGTGGCTTACAGGCTGCGGCTTCCGGCCTCTATGAGGGTTCATCCGACGTTTCATGTGTCCCTGTTGAAGCCATTCCTCTCATCACCCTTGTCCCCGCTACTTCCTGCAGTCCCTCTGCTTCGCATTATTGATGGTCAGCCTGTCTATACGGTGCGGAGGATCCTGAGTTGTAGGCGGAGGGGTAGGGGGTTTCAGTTCTTGGTGGATTGGGAGGGGTACAGGGTAGAAGAGCGTTCTTGGGTGCCTCAAAGGGATATCTTAGACCCCAGCCTGATCTATGATTTCCGGCGGCTGCATCCCAAGGCCCCTAGGTGAACATCAGGTGCCGTTCGTCGGGAGGAGGTACTGTAACGTTCAGGGTTTCTGTCCTACCTTAGAACTAGGAATCCTACTGTCTTTCTGGAGTACTACACACTGTTGTTGGGTTTTGCACTAATTGTATGTCACCTCTGGTTTGCTGTCACCTCTGGATGCTGTCACTGGCTGTCATTCTGGCTGTCACTAATTGATTATTATGTAATACGTTATCTATCAATAGTTTAGCTAGCTAAACCATGAGGACTTAGATGTCTTTAACCAGGCTAGCATTTGTGTCAGCTAATCATCAGAAAGATATGAATTGTCCCCCCCCCCCCAATAATATGTGCTATCAAGAGTAGTGTATCTACTCCCACTCTGTAATTCTAGTTTAGAAATACTCCTAAAAGCTTCATTTGCGTATTCAAATCATTAAAATGTTCTACCGGGGGACGATGCCCCCGGACCTCCCTACTCTGCGTCCCCCCCAAAACTTGTCATGAGATCTGCAGCCCTGACCATCCCCCCTGGTTTTTTTTTCACAACTCGAGTACTGAGCGAGGGTAAATAAATATATATAGTCCATGCCCAGTTTGAAGGCCTATCTTGGGGGTTAGCGGCAGGGTGTGTGTAACTGAGGGGTACAATTCCCTGACTGTATTGATAAGTATGGTATCATTAAACCACTACCGTTTATGTACTTTAACTACTGGCCACACAGTACATGATATAGATATGATGAACACTTTCCCACCTGATGAAACGAAGTCCACACAAATGTATAAATCGAATATTTTATATAGCAAAGGGTATATACAACGTTCACTTAATGACATTTATGATTTGAATGCACTTGTAAGGCAAATTAGTATTCGTAGGCAAATCAACATTGAATGTCCAATCTCTGGTTACGCAGGGAGCAAGTATACAACCTGGTTCTTTAGGGAACTATAGCGATGGTACTTAAATGATTATAGCTGGATACACTAAAGGGGGGTCCCGCTGGTTGTAAGTCAGTAGGGGGGGGGGGTTAGGAGAGCCGCCGGCGATATCCCATTTGGCCAACGATTTCTTGGGAGAATTCAGAGTGCTGAACACGGTGCCCACAGAACCTCGGTCCACAGATGAATACAGCTGGGCCCTCTTGTAGACGGTAGCTGCCGGTCCACAACGAAGAGACGTGAGACGACCTCACTCGGGGTAGAGCGCCGTCTCACCTGGACTCCTCTCGGGGGGGTAGTTCCAACACTCAGCAGTGTTGGCTGTTATCCATGGCATAATCAAAGCACCCAAAGCAAGTAGATAATCCAAGCCGTGTAGGGCTCGCCGTCGTCCGGGTAAAGTAATCCAATGTGCAGGTCCACTCGTCCTGGCCCAGAACTCCTCGGATGAAAGCACCACACGTGGTCTGCCCAGCCTGGTTAAGACTCTAGATAACGCCAGGAACGATGGGGGTACTGCTCACTTTATAACTCTAACCGAACGATGCACCATACATAATAGACTATTATTAACTTAATAGAAATACGTCCCACTCGACGGTATAGTGCCAAACTATGACAATTCAACTATTAATCCACACGATGTCTCAATGCCTATTCTGAGGCCAAGTAGGCCATACTGCACCACACGTGGGTCGTGGGTGAGGCTTCACGTCTGTTACTAGGTTGGAGGGTAAAGGACTAATGGACTAAAAGAAAGTTCTACTTTACTTGCGCCATATATATATGCGCTGTGAACAAATAGGAACCGGGCTTGTAACGACATGTTCGTCGGCACGATTGAACTTGAACCAAGGGGCTTGGCTGCTGGCGCCAGGTTCTTGTCCAATGGTAGAATGAAACTATTATGGGCTGTTAGTAGACTAAAGGGATATTCAGTGTATATGTACAAGGAATATACAAGGGATATCAAACGATATACAAATACCATTAAATATATATCCATAAATAAATATATATATTCGGTTTAATCTGATCCTTCACAACAGCCGCCCCCTAATTAGTCCCACCTAATTAGCTAAGCAGAGACAGATTAACCGCACTGTCTACCACTCAAGGTCCGCTGTAAGGGTCAGTCAACTCACAAAGTCGTGGGGTCATGGTCGTCATCGATAGTGTCTGGGAGTCTGGGCAGTTCTATTAGCCTCGCCACGGGTTGTGTGTAAGTTCGCCCTTGGACGAGCACCTCGGCTGCTCGGACCTTGCCATCGGCACCGGTGATCACTTTGCTTACGCGGCCAGCCGGCCACATAGCTCTGGGTAGTGACTGGTCGATAATCATGATGACTGTTCCTTCTGTCAAATTGTCTCTCTCTTTTACCCACTTCTGGCGGGTCTGTAGAGACGGTAGGTAGTGGAGTAGAAAGCTGTTCCAAAACTTGTCAGCTAGTACTTGACTGTACCTCCACATTCTTCGGCCGTTCGCTTCTTCAGGCCTGTACATTGTCTGGGGTAGCGCGGGGTCCAGCTGCCCCATCAAGAGTGTGTTGGGGGTGACTGGGTCGACATCTGCTACATCACTTGAGACGTAACCGAGGGGCTTGGAGTTCAATACTCCCTCGATCTCCGTGAGGACTGTCATTAGGACTTCTTCCGCCACAGTCTGGGCCCCAAGCACGGCGTACAGGGCTGTCTTTATAGAACGTACTTCTCGTTCCCAGGTCCCACCGAAGTGGGGTGCGTTCGCGGGATTAAACTGGAAGTCAATCTGGGATGGAGCGAGGTGGGTCTTAAGTTCTGGGCCCATAGCTTGGAAGCTCTCTCTCAGCTCTCTTTCTCCGCCTTTGAAGTTTGTCCCGTGATCAGACAACAATGTAGACGGTTTTCCCTTCTGTGATGTGAATCTTCGGAAGGCCATAAGGAATGAGTCTGTGCTCATGGTCGGAAGGAGTTCGATATGTATCGCTCTGGTGGTCATGCATTTGAATACAATACCCCACCGCTTCTCGGTTCCTCTTCCTTTCTTTATATACAACGGGCCAAAACAGTCCATGCCTGTGGAGTGGAATGGCTTGTCGCCGAGTCGGAGGCGACAGGGAGGTAGGTCAGCCATCCGGGGTATGCTGGGCTGCGCGCGCCACTTTCGGCAGTCTAGACAGGTTCGCTGGAAGCGTCGCACCGCTTCTCTTCCTTGAAGTATCCAATAGCGACGTCTGATCTCCGCGAAGACTCTCTCTGCTCCTGCGTGGTGTACATCCTCATCGTATTTCTTTATGATCAGCTCTGTGACCTTGTGTCGGCTGTTCAAGACTATCGGGTACTTAACGTCATCCGGTAGATTGGGGGCTCTCCGCAGACGACCACCCACTCTCATGAGATTATGGGCGTCGCTCTCGGGTGCCAGGTGGAGCAGTCTGCTGTCTGATGGGACGGGCTTTCCTCCCTGTAGACAGTCTAGCTCGTCGGGGAACGAGTCTCTCTGGGCTCGTTGTAGTAGAAGAAGTTCTGCTTCTTCGTAGTCAGCTGCTGAAATGTCGGCAGTGGACTGAATCTCTGGGTGGTGCCACAGGAATGTCTTTAGCTGCGCACTCTATAGGGTAATGCAATCATCTATGTTGGGGTCTGTGGAGGCGACTGTGCTCAGTCCACAGAACATAGGTTTCTTGTTCTCAGCCTCCTCTTTACTCGCTTCCCGTGGGGTGGGCGTAGGCCACTCTTCTTCCGGGAGCTTGAGGAAGTCTGGTCCGTCACTGTAGATGTTGCGACGGGTGAGGTCATCTAGGGACATTCCCCGGGTGATGACGTCAGCTGGGTTGTGTTTGGTGTCCACATACCGCCAGCTCGCTGCTTCTGTTAACTCTTGAATCTCGGTGACTCTGACTCCCACGAAGACCTTGTATCTGCATGAATCAGACTTGATCCATGTGAGTACTGTCGTGGAATCTGACCACAAGATTGTTCTGTGCACCGGAATGGTGAGTTCACGTTGGATTAACGTGGCTAGATGCGCTCCTGCTAGGGCTGCGCAGAGCTCTAGACACGGGATAGATTGTTGCTTTCGTGGGGCTATTCTTGAGCGAGCCAGGATGAAAGCGGTGTGTATCTCTCCTCCCTTCTCTTGGGCTCGCAAGTAGGCGAGTCTGTTTTGAAGCGCCAGACTAGTCCTAGTGTCATTTCTTGGGCTTCTCCTGGGATGGTCGCCATCCAGGTCTCGCTGCTGGCAGCCTTGTCCGCGGGGGAGAGGCTGCGCAATACGTGCGGGTCACTGCTGGCCCACTGCCTGAGATCAAAGCCGCCTTTGATCAGGGAGGCGCGTAGCTTGAGTAGGAGAACCTCGGCTTCTTCTTGAGTCGAAACGCTTTGTAAACAGTTGTCCACGTAGAAACTGTTCTTCACACTGTGTCGGACCTCTTCATCTGCTGCTGGGTCCTCTGCGACCTCTGGGTTGAGGTTGCGCAATACTGGGGGGTCGCTGCTGGCCCGCTGCCGGAGATCAAAGCCGTCTTTGATCAGGGAGGCGCGGAGCAGCGCACGACGTCGCCAGTCAATTTTCTTCTCGACATGCTGCAGGAGAGTGGTGTCTTCTTCTGTCGCTCTGGAGTGGAGGCAGCTAGTGGCTGCTGTTCGGTTGAGAGATTTAGCGAGGGGGCCTTGTAGTGTCCACCCTAGGCGGGTCTCGACTGCTGCAGGACAGCCTCGGGGTCCTGTATGGACCCGGTCTATCGGGACTATGAGATCTGCATGGTCGGAGCCTATCAGCAGGGTCGGGGTGGCGCCGTCTATGAGCGGGATAGGTAGTTGACGCAGGTGCACATATTTATCCATCAGCTTGGCGATGGGGTAGGTGTACTGTGATAGTCCTATTTCTTGGCTGGTGAAAGCATTTGTAATCCTATACCGTCGCTCTGGCTGCCCGCTTGCTGCGATAGTGAAGGAGACATTCTCGCCCTTTATCGTCTTTAAATCTCTTCTTATTGTCCGAATCGTCATTTGGTTCTCGCTCCCCCGCAGTCCCAGCTGGGCCGCAGCGGACGCGAGCAGAAGGGTCTTCTCTGACCCGTCATCAAGGACGGCGTAAGTGTCCATGACTTTATCTTGGTAGCTCAATGTTACACGGACTACCTTTAAGAGCACTTGGGCGCCGCTGCTGCTGGCGGGGTCAATGTACATGACACTTGCCTTGGTGCTGCTCGATGGTGCAGGTGCAGGCTTTCTTCTGTTACTGTCGTGTAGTACATCTAGATGGGCTCCGTCACACCGACTGCACCTCTTCTTTAGGCGGCATTCGGCTGCCATGTGACTGCGCGCACATCGGTAACAGCGCCTGTTGGACTTTATCCATTGACTCACTTCTTCTGCATTCATCTTTGTGAACAGGTCACATTGTGACAGCCAGTGTTCCTTCTCGCAGTACGGGCACACCATCTTCCACTTCTCTTTTCTCGAGGGGGTACTGTGGTTCTTACTGCTCGGTACTGATTCTGATTGGTGCATGACAGTCACCGATCTTCTTCCATCGTTTATTCTCCTGGGTCCCTCTCTGGAGCTTGGTGTGCTCCGCACGAACGTATCCAGTCGTAAGCTGCTGACTTCTCTCGCCAGGAAGTCGGCTAGATCGAGGAGGGATGGTTCGGGGCCGTTAGGATCACGGTGGTCTCTCTGCCGCCTGAAGCGCTCTTGTCTGGCGGGTGGCAGCTTCTCTAAAATCCTCTCGACGTTAGAGTTGGCGTATAGCTCGTGCATACCCTTTTCTCGTTGCGCTCCCAGCATCCCTACCAGGGACTGCACTTTTATAGACAGGTCGTCTAATGAGCGATTGTCTGTTGCGGGGGGTAGGCGGTCAATATGCCTTATCTCTTGGATTACGTAATCCCATATACGTCCATATCTCTGGTCCAGCGCTGCTAGAGCCGCGGTGTATGGGGTCGTAGAGGTGGCATAGGCTAGCGCTATATTGTGCGCTCGCGGTACTTTCAGGTGCTTCAGTAATATTGCATACTTGTGGCGTTCATCAGCAACATCCACCATCATTGTCTCTAAGCACATCCGGAGCTCCGTGTACTGTGCTCGATTCTCATAGGTGAAGTCTGGAAACATCGGCGTGGCAATGTATGACGCCGTGGATGGCTGATACATCGGCGAGCGTTGGGGGAGAGACCTCCTAGGCAAGTCTCCTCTTGCGCCTCTCTGTGGGCTGGTACCGGCTGGTCCAGGTGCTATTCCTCGGGGCTGGTCGTGCGTCATGCTCACCCGTGGATAGAGTCGGGGGTCTGTAGCGCAGCGCCGCGGGGGTATAGCCTGGGCTGTACTGGACCTCCTGGTCCGGTGGAGTACTGTGCTGTCGTCGGGCTTGGTTCTCCTCCTCTCCCTCTTCTTCTTCTATCAGGTCCTCTAGATCCTGTAGTCGTTTATTTAGCTTCTCCGCAGTGTATGCCGCTCCTTCCTTGTAGCTGGGTCTCGCTTGGACCGGTCTGGGAAGGGGGTCTGCGGGGGGTATAGGCTTGGTCTGTTGGTCAAGTTCAGGGTCGCTTGCTCGGTTAGGAGACGCTGCCCTTGACTGTTGTCTCGACGAGTTCCTTGAACCCCTGGCGGAGGGAGAGGGTGTTGCCTTGAGGATCAGCTGCTCCATTAGCTGCGCTTGTAGTCTGTCGCGCTCGGCTTGTAGTCTGTCGCGCTCGGCTTCGCGCTTGGTGAGATCTGCTTCTCTTTGGGCACCGGCAGCGGCGCGCTGGGCGTCGGCCCGGTCTCTTGCCATATTCTCTTCCGTCTGAAGGCGTCTCATCTCCAGGCGTATGCGCTCTTCTTCGCTCCGTTGTTGCGCTTGGAGTTGTTCGCGCTCGCTAAGCGTCTGTGCTTGGAGTCGATCGCGTTCACCCTGAAGTCGATCGCGTTCACCCTGAAGTCGATCGCGTTCGGTAGAGGCTGTCAGGCTGACGAGGAACGCCTGTGATAGCATCCTCTCCGCTTCGCTGGGGGAAGACGGTTGTAGAGGTGAGCCGCTCCTGGCGGTACTCGTTGGGGAGTCCCGGAGCTCTATTTCCTCGGTGCTCTCCTCCTCTTCTTCCGTGCAGAGTTCTCTCTCTGTAGGGTTGTCTTCCTCCCGGGGCTGGTCGGGGACTACTTCTTCGGTATTGGCGGGGGGTAAAGGCATGTCAGCTCCCTCCTGGTCCCCACCGTGAGCTTGGTCAGTTACATTAGAACCCACTAGGGCCTCTGTGGTCGGGGTAACCTGGTCGTTAAGGTCAGACATAATTTTACTTTCTACTTTTACCGCGTTTACCGCTTGTCGAAGGCTAGGTAGTTGACTGACAGCGTAATCCTCTAAGTACTGAGGTGTCTGTCGTCTGCGCCGCGGGCGTTCTACGTTAGGAGGACCGTTTCGTGGAGTGTTCATCATAGGCCATTTCAATATTAATAACACTATATTAATATTACACTAGTTACCCTCCGGCTCGAAGGACCAATTGTAACTGAGGGGTACAATTCCCTGACTGTATTGATAAGTATGGTATCATTAAACCACTACCGTTTATGTACTTTAACTACTGGCCACACAGTACATGATATAGATATGATGAACACTTTCCCACCTGATGAAACGAAGTCCACACAAATGTATAAATCGAATATTTTATATAGCAAAGGGTATATACAACGTTCACTTAATGACATTTATGATTTGAATGCACTTGTAAGGCAAATGAGTATTCGTAGGCAAATCAACATTGAATGTCCAATCTCTGGTTACGCAGGGAGCAAGTATACAACCTGGTTCTTTAGGGAACTATAGCGATGGTACTTAAATGATTATAGCTGGATACACTAAAGGGGGGTCCCGCTGGTTGTAACTCAGTAGGGGGGGGGGGTTAGGAGAGCCGCCGGCGATATCCCATCTGGCCAACGATTTCTTGGGAGAATTCAGAGTGCTGAACACGGTGCCCACAGAACCTCGGTCCACAGATGAATACAGCTGGGCCCTCTTGTAGACGGTAGCTGCCGGTCCACAACGAAGAGACGTGAGGCGACCTCACTCGGGGTAGAGCGCCGTCTCACCTGGACTCCTCTCGGGGGGGTAGTTCCAACACTCAGCAGTGTTGGCTGTTATCCATGGCATAATCAAAGCACCCAAAGCAAGTAGATAATCCAAGCCGTGTAGGGCTCGCCGTCGTCCGGGTAAAGTAATCCAATGTGCAGGTCCACTCGTCCTGGCCCAGAACTCCTCGGATGAAAGCACCACACGTGGTCTGCCCAGCCTGGTTAAGACTCTAGATAACGCCAGGAACGATGGGGGTACTGCTCACTTTATAACTCTAACCGAACGATGCACCATACATAATAGACTATTATTAACTTAATAGAAATACGTCCCACTCGACGGTATAGTGCCAAACTATGACAATTCAACTATTAATCCACACGATGTCTCAATGCCTATTCTGAGGCCAAGTAGGCCATACTGCACCACACGTGGGTCGTGGGTGAGGCTTCACGTCTGTTACTAGGTTGGAGGGTAAAGGACTAATGGACTAAAAGAAAGTTCTACTTTACTTGCGCCATATATATATGCGCTGTGAACAAATAGTACCATTCGTATTTCGCCAGACGTATTCCTACGCGGAACCGGGCTTGTAACGACATGTTCGTCGGCACGATTGAACTTGAACCAAGGGGCTTGGCTGCTGGCGCCAGGTTCTTGTCCAATGGTAGAATGAAACTATTATGGGCTGTTAGTAGACTAAAGGGATATTCAGTGTATATGTACAAGGAATATACAAGGGATATCAAACGATATACAAATACCATTAAATATATATCCATAAATAAATATATATATTCGGTTTAATCTGATCCTTCACAACAGTGTGTGTGTGTGTGTGTGTGTGTGTGTGTGTGTGTGTGTGTGTGTGTGTGTGTGTGTGTGTGTGTGTGTGTGTGTGTGTGTGTGTGTGTGTGTGTGTGTGTGTGTGTGTGTGTGTGTGAGAGAGATGGCATGCCTGGTTTGAGGCCTTCTCCTGGGGTCAGTGTTATAGCACTGGAGGTGTGGGTCATGGAAGCGCGGGTAAGAAAATATATATAGGCCATGCCCAGTTTGAAGGCCTATCTTGGGGGTTAGGGGTAGGGGGTGTGTGTGTGAGAGATGGCATGGGGTCAGTGTTATAGCACTGGAGGTGTGGGTCATGGAAGCGCGGGTAAGTAAATATATATAGGCCATGCCCAGTTTGAAGGCCTATCTTGGGGGTTAGGGGCAGGGTGTGTGTGTGTGTGTGTGTGTGTGTGTGTGTGTGTGTGTGTGTGTGTGTGTGCGTGCGTGCGTGCGTGCGTGCGTGCGTGTGTGTGTGTGTGTGTGTGTGTGTGTGTGTGTGTGTGGGAGATGGCATGCCTGGTTTGAGGCCCTTTCCTGGGGTCAGTGTTATAGCACTGGAGGTGTGGGTCATGGAAGCGCGGGTAAGTAAATATATATAGGCCATGCCCAGTTTGAAGGCCTATCTTGGGGGTTAGGGTTAGGGGCAGGGTGTGTGTGTGTGTGAGATGGCATGCCTGGTTTGAGGCCAACTCTTGGGGGTAAAATGACAATGGCGAGCGCCATGGAGGGGGGAGTGTGTGTTAGATGGCATGCCTGGATGGCAACAGCATATACCCCGCTTCCTCGAATTGGACGGCACAAATGTCCGTATCGCTGTTTAGACCAATCATATCAAGCCATCCCCGGGACTTAAAGAGCGACAGTAGGACGCCCCTAAGCGTACAGCCCCTCCCGTCCGAATGCAAAAAAGAAAACCAAGGGCTGTACGGTTGATTATTCACCAGTTTGAATGACGGGGCAATGCCGCTGTCTCCGGCGACATAATCGGTTCCAGAGAGTTAATGATGAATAGTCTTCACTTTAGATTAGGGCACGCAATAGCATCTGCAAATGATTTATAGATGTTTTATGAATGTCTCTTAACAAATAATTTGTTAAACATGAAAAGACAAGTCTGGTAATTACTTCGTGTATATTCATAAATGTCCACAAATAATAAACCATTAGACATTTGTTAATGATGAATAGTCTTCACTTTAGATCAGGGGCGTATCTAGACCAAGCACTGTACTGGGGCACAGGGGGGCACCCAGGGATATGAAGCGGGCACGCGCAACTATTTTATTTTTTACTTTATTTCGGTTTTAGGGTTAGGTTAGATGCATCCATCTGTATGGAGAATGGGAGGGGTTTGTCTGATGTTAAGGCCTTGAGAACATCACCCACTGCCTTTGGAGCAAGGACCAGAGCCTCTGCCTTTGTTCTTCCTAAAGTCATTTTCTTCACTATTTTGGAATCATGTAGAATCTTTTGATTGAGCTTGTTTTTTTTAAGAAAAAATGTATCATTTAGATGCCTTTATTTCATATTCGACGGAGACGGTTGTTTGGTTTTCACTTTTCAGTTTTCAATCCATAATAAGTTAACAGAAAAAATAAGTACACAACCACATTATTTCAACTAATAAAACTATGTTTATTGTCATCAATTGTCAACAATTGTCAATTGTTATTGTATTCACAAGGAAGCATACTAGGTCCGCTACTGTTCCTAATTTATGCAAATGACATGTCGTCAGCTTGTGACTGCAACTTGTTCCTGTTTGCGGACGACTCAGCCCTGCTGGTCTCTGACAAGAACAAATTACAGGTTGAAAAAACCCTCAGCTCAGAACTAAGCAAAATCTGCATATGGCTCGCTGATAACAAACTATCATTACACATGGGCAAAACAGAGTCCATTCTCTTCGGATCAAATAACAAACTCAGCAAGACCGACGGCTTCTCAGTTACAGTGGGTGACAATATTGTCACAAGGAAAGAAGATATTACCTACCTGGGTTCCATCCTAGAGGCAAATCTTTCCTGTGACAAAATGGCATCCAATGTAATAAAAAAAGTCAACCAACGAACTCGTTTCTTGTACCGGATCTCCTCACTGGTAAACAAGAATACCCTGAAGACTCTAGCAGGAGCACTCATTCAAGGGTACTACGACTATGCTTGCACCTCATGGTACCAAAGCACCTCAAAGGCGCTAAAAACAAAATTACAAACATCTCAAAACAAACTGGTCAGACTACTGCTTGACCTTACTCCTAGAACCCACCTCACCCCTGCCCACTTTGACAACCTAGGATGGCTTAGAGTAGACGACAGAGTACAGCAACTTGCAATGGGCCTGGTCTACAAGATACACTACACGACCAAGGTACCCATGTACATGACTAAATACTTCCCAAAGGTCAGTGAATACCACGATCACAACACCAGAGGGAGCTCCACAAATCATGTTAAACCCAGATTCGGCTCAAACAAGGGACTAAACACGTTTCGCAATTATGCCACATCAATGTGGAACGCCCTACCCAAAGCTGTAAAGGAATGTGAATCACTACCCACTTTCAAAAACACTCTCAAAAAACACCTAAGGGAGACTGCAACTCGAAACTGGCCCCTGTAAATGTCCGAACACAACCCCCGCCAACACCCCCCCCCCCCCACTCCTACCCCCCCCCCCCCCCCCCCCCCAACCACCTCCAATGTACAGTCCCACCCCCACCTACCCAATCCAATGTACAGTTTCTACGCCTAATGTATATACTCTTTTCTTTCTGGACTCTTTTTGTATCACAAATACAGTACTGTAATTGCAAATCTGGTATGTCATAAATGTATAGATGTAGCAGTACTGTCTATCTGTATGTCATGTATGTCATATATGTTACGATGAATTGGAAATGGGGGACCCTGGTGGAAACAAGACGAAAGTCTTTCTCTGGTCTGCATCCCCTTAACAATTGTATGTATTGAGCTGTACTGCACTGTACCCATTCTGCAATCTGTTAATAAAGTTTTCATTCATTCATTCATTCATTGTTTTAAGAACACAAGGTGACTTGGTAATACTCACATTTTGAGTAAAAATAATCCCACTGGTCACAATGGTGACCGTAATAATGTTTTTGTTATAAGGCTCTGAAAATGTTACTGAATGATGTATCAATGTATTTCCAGCTAAATTGAAATAATAAAGGGTCTCAATTAAATATGTGTAGTGTCACATGACCAGAACACAGCTCAGTCGTCGCAAGGTTTAACTGGGGCACACCCTCCTCCAATCCCTCCACCGGAGCAAGGCCAGAGAGAGAGAGAGGAGAGGAGAGAGTGAGAGAGAGAGAGGAGAGAGAGAGAAGAGAGGAGAGGAGAGGAGAGGAGAGAGAGAGAGAGAGGGAGAGGAGAGGAGAGGAAAGAGAGAGAGAGGAGAGAGGAGAGAGGAGAGAGAGAGAGGGAGAGAGGGAGAGAGAGAGAAAGACGTTCAAGTTAACATGCTGCAGTGCCATGTGTAGGAAAATAAACATCTGCCTACCTGAGATCCCTGGCACTGTTTTGCTTTACTGAGCTCCGTTATCTGGGGGCTGTGTTGGTTGGTCCCTTTAAGCTGCACACCGGAGCATCTTTTAATCCAGCTGTTTGCTGTTCTCTGATATTTTCGGACATTGATGTGTTGCTCGACACTTCGAGCTGACATGGGGATATCTTTTATCCTTGATTTGATTGTCTCTTTGTTTGGCAAGCCTTCAACATAAGTACACACAGCACGGCCCTTCTGACACACAAACCCATAGTAGTCTGTCCACGAGGGCTGGAATGCCCGAATTTCCTTTGCTTTAACTTTCTTAGCTGTGCATCATGACAGAATGCAACCGCAGCACTGTGTGATTTTACCTATGAACTGCGCGAGGCCAGCTGCCTGCTGACAGCTGAGCACCATGGGATGTACCATGTATTAGCTGTCATAGGGGTGTGCAAACCAGTCAACGTACAAAAAAGAACCTGTTGGAGGATTTCAACAAGATAAATGCGAAATATTTCACTATAATATTTCAAAGCTCTCCTAAGGGAGAGAGTCATACGCGGAGGATGTGTTTTTGGAACACAGGCCTGTACGACTCTCTGGGTGAGGGGAAAATAGGGGATTTTTATTTGTATATATATATGTTTTTAAGCTCGGCTCTCAACGGGACCTCAATAATTGGATGTACATCTATTGTAGCTTCGCACTCCAGAAGCATTACCAAAAACTACACAAAAACATGCATAGATTATGGCTAGTTTGAATATAATGATATGGAACACTGGTGGGATAAACAAACAACACAAACGCAAAAGCGTGCTCACACTGATGAAAAAAGAACATGTGGACGTGGCTCTACTAAGCGAAACGCACATTTTAGAGGAAGACATAGATACGTTAGCGGATAACACATACCATAATATCAGTCACTCTTTTTTTGGTACGAGAACTCGAGGTGTAGCCATAGTCGTCAGACGTAAATTAAATATCGAATTAAAGGGGGTATGGTCGGATGCTGAGGGGCGTATAACTATAGCTAGGATTGTACACAATAACAGGAAAATAGCGTTGGCAGCGGTATATGCCCCAAATTTGTACGAAGAGGGTTTCTTCACTTCACTAACCGATGAAATGTTAAACCATCCCGAGTACTCATTTATAATAGGTGCGGATTTTAATGCCATTTGGAATCCAAGGATGGACAAATCTTACCTCGCCTTTTCCAGCGAACAAAAAAATTCATCTAAAGCATTAAAAGATTAGTCAAAGACTACAGGGGTAAATGATTTATGGCGTTCACTTAATCCCACGACCCGAAAGTACTCCTGTCGATCGGCGAGACATAACACATTATCCAGAATTGATTATGTCTTTGCATCCCCGAGACTATTTGATAAATATGAAGTGGAAATGATACCCAATGCGCTTTCAGATCACTGTTATTTACTCCTAAAAGCAACATTTGGTATACTATCTTCCCGGGCCCCAAGATGGCGTTTTAATACGATGCTGCTTAACAACAAGGAATTCATTACACAACTCAAAGAAGCTCTCACAGTATTCCTATGGGAGAATGCAAACGCGGTGCAAGACCCCAGAATAATATGGATGTCGGTAAAGGGTATGATCAAGGATTTCACGGATAGATTTTCCTCCATATTGCGCAAGAATCAATGCACAAAACTGTCTGAACTGGAAACGCTTTACTCAACGTTATTTAATTCTTTAAAATACAACAACTCAACTAGACTAGAAAATCAAGTTAACGTACTAAAAACAGAGATCAATGCAATATACAGACAAAAATCGGAAATGCAAATACGCAGCACAAGACAACAGCAGTACTCCCAAGGTTCTAAACCTAGTCACCTATTAGCCATGCGATTAAGAATTAATGCAAAATTTTCAGATATAACTGCCATTAAAAAACAACAAGTACTTGTAACAGACCCCAAAATAATAAACGATACATTCAAAGAATTCTACTCCGACTTATATAAATCAGAAACGACCTTTGATCAAAACAAATTGGACACATATCTTAATCAAATTATTCTCCCTAAACTTTCGGAGGACGATGCTAAACAGTTAGAAGCACCGATCACATTAGAGGAACTCAAGAAGGCCATATCCGAAATGAAAAATGGTAAGGCTCCTGGAAGAGACGGTATCCCATCAGAAATGTACCTTTCTTGTTGGGACATATTTGGACCCTTATTACTAAATATGATCTTATACTCAGTCAAGGAGGGGAGCTTCCATAAACACGACAATATTGCACTCATTTCAGTCCTTCTCAAAAAAGACAAAGACCCCACCGAGTGCGGTAGTTACAGACCTTTAAGCCTCCTCGGAACCGATGTCAAACTGTACTCTAAGGTATTAGCCATCAGATTACAAAAGCATATGACGTCTTTAGTTCATCCAGACCAAACTGGATTCATAAGAGGTCGCCTGATCAATGATAACATAAGACGAATACTGCACGTACTAGATGCAGACAAAGAGGACACCATACCTAAGGCGATGCTGTCCCTGGATGCTATGAAAGCATTTGACAGGCTGGAATGGTCGTTTCTATGGGCAGTATTAGAAAGGATGGGGTTAGGAAAAGGATTCATTGATATGATTAAAGTTTTATACAAGGACCCATCGGCCATGATTACAACAGGTACATTCATCTCCAAAATCTTTCCGGTATCACGCTCAGCCAGACAGGGTTGCCCTCTTAGTCCCGGACTATTCGATCTATCATTAGAGCCTTTAGCACAATATATAAGACAATCCCAATACATAGAACCAATCGTAATCAAGGGCACACAACATAAAATTAGTTTATATGCGGACGACGTAATATTGTTCATGCAAAGCCCCAACACCACATTGCCTCATCTACTCAAGTTGATAGAGAACTTTGGTGATTTATCGGGATTTAAAATAAATTGGCCGAAGTCGGCTTTCCTTCCACTTAACACCCATGCAAAAAAAGACACAACCCTCCCAGGTGCGATACCCATGGTAAAACATTTTAGATGCTTGGGTGTGGAAATATTTCCCACCATAAGACAAACGGTGAAGCACAATTACACAAAAATACAGAACAAAATCAATGACGACCTGGACAGGTGGGCAAAACTTAAAAACTCAGTACAGGCAAGGGTATCAATAGTTAAGATGGATGTACTACCAAGAATCAACTTCATCAGCTCAATGCTACCGTTACCCCCTCCAGAGGGCTACTGGAAAAGATTACACTCCTCCACATACAAATTTATTTGGAATAACAAACCACCTCGCATAAAAAGATCCACCGCACAGAGAAATAAAGCAGACAGTGGCATGGCAGTTCCAGATTTTTTCCAATATTTTAAGGCTTACACATTAAGACCATTGACAATATGGTTTGATCCCCAGGCTTTGGTATCCTGGAGAGAATTGGAAGAAAACATAGTAGCCCCACAGAGACTGAAGGACATAGCACACACTAAACTTCCAATCAAGCACTGTGAGCGGAAATGTGGCCCCATAATTACCCATGCAATCCGAACATGGCGGGAAACACAAAAAAAATATCCTAACCCTCAAAAATGGCATAATCACACTCCCATATTCAATAACAATGCACTCTTAATGGAAAAACGTCCTATAAGATTCCCTATATGGGAAGAGCAAGGCATACACTCATTAGGGGATATTTTTAATAACCAGGGCTTTTGTAGTTATGGAGAAACATGCACAAAGTTTAACCTCACCGAGTCCACATGGCTTTTTTACATACAGTTACGCCTATGTTTGAGGTCTCACAGTGTTCCATTAGACATACCAGTTGAACACCACAGATACCACAAATTCTTCTATGAAAGAGAAACATTGAGAGGTTTTGTATCAGGTTTTTATTATCAATTACTAACGTCCTCGTATGAAACCCTCCAACTAGACACTGTCTGGAGGAGGGATATACCAGACCTGGAAAGTGACTTTGATTGGCAAGAAGCATGGGCAAATGTCCGTCTTACATCAAGGAACCCGGACCATCAGCAAATCAATCTTAACTATATTCACAGGACATACTTGACTCCTATAAGACTGAACAGAATGGGCCTGAAACAAGACTCAAAATGCTCCCAATGTACAAATGGAGACGAAGGGACATTTATGCACATGTATTGGGACTGCCCACCAGTTAAGGCATTCTGGAAAGATGTGACCCATCAATTATCAAAACTCGTATCTTGGAATATACCAGTACACCCCTCTGTATTGCTTTTGAATGATGTTTTTTTTTTATTTTTTATTTTTTTTCTCCATTTTCCTCCGATTTTCTCCCATCCCAATGTTAGTCGTATGCCAATTCCCAGTCCCTTCCTGGTCGCTGCGCTTTACCCCCCACAGTCAGATCATTTGGGAGAGTGGAGGCTACCACGTGCTTCCTCCGACACACGTCCAGCCAATCACCGCTTCTTTTCACCTGGCAGCGCGGATTCTCATTGAGAGGGCGTAGCGTGTGGGAGGACCACACTATCCCCCTCACGTCCAATCCGCGCTTAGCAGGCGCCCCGACCGAACTGTAGGAGTCGCTGTTTTACAACGACCCGGACCCACCCCGCCAGCTTCTCCCACCCTCTGATACAGCCAATTGTATCAGTGCAGACGGCCAGCCAAGCTGGTGACAACCCCGGAGCTGTGAGCTGGATTCGAACAGGCGAACCAAGCTCACAGCTCCGGGGCTGGTGACGAACGCAATCTCCGCTCGACCACCTAACCGCCTTTGAATGATGTTTTTGAGTTTGCAGTAAATCCACAGCTAAAGAGATTGGTTTTATCGGGTATCACAGTAGCTAAAAAACTGATCGCATCACGCTGGTTTCAACCGGAAAAAATGTGCCGGAAAGTTTGGTCTCTTACATATCTCGATGTGATTTATCAAGAAATATCTACAGCAAGAATTCTGGGTCTCAACGAATCCAAAATGTCAATGTGGTTAGAAGTGGTGGAGAGAATAAAAGCTAGCTTATAATGGTAGTGTCTGGTTAGGAGTGAGGGATAATGGAGGTACTATCCAAGGAGGGGTCCGGGAGGGGGGGGGTTCGAGCTGGAGCATATGTGTGTAGGGTTTTAGAAAATAGGTATTAGGGGTATATCCTGTATAAGGCATTTGTATAATTGTTAATTTCGTTGGATATACACTGTATACGGTAAAATATTATTATAGACTTTTTTTTGTCTTGTTTCTGTACTTGCATGTAATTATAGCCACCTTGACTGTTAGTTTCATTATGCATTGTGTGTTGAGTACTGACTTTTAATAACTTCTGTTTTGCAATAATAATAAAAAAAAATAAAAATAAAAAAATCAAAGCGAAGTAAAAAAATATATAATAATAATAATAATAATAATAATAATAATAATAATAATAATAATAATAATAATAATAATAATAATAATTTTTCTGGGGACATTGGATCACTGGGGCACAGCTGATCAACACTGGTGGTCTAAATACACAGATGCTTTAGATTAGGGCACACAATAGCATCTGCAAATGATTTATAGATCCTTTAATAATGTTTTACAAATCATTTGTTGAACATGAACAAATAAATGGAGGTATAGTCGTTTTTTCATATCCATTTTTCCAGCATCTGGAAATGGGTTACTACACATTAAATAACATTATTTAATGATGAACAAATCAAGTACAAACAAACAATGTTGATAATGAGTTATAAATAATGTAGAACTAATTTGTAGATGTTATACAAATATAGTTATAAATGATAAATAATAATTTGCGAAGGTATATAAATGGTCTGTTCATGATTAGTTGATTATCTACAAATACCTTATAAATGTCTTATACTGAGTCTTACTTATTATAAAGTGTTACCCATTTAACTTTACTGGTTGTAACAGTATAATAAATAAATGACATATACCTCTGTCAAAGATTATGAACCAACAATAGGGTTTGGCTAGGGCTGGGACTTTATCGCATTCATTTCGATTAATTAACTACAGAAATAATTAAAAGTAAAAAAAGATGTATGCATTTAATCGCATGATGATTTTTCTTTATTATGTAAGACGAATGTTACCTTTCAAAGGAGACCAGACTCATGCATGTGCTATAAGTATAACGTATAATACATCGCAAAT
Organism: Notolepis coatsorum; assembly: GCF_963971535.1. NCBI lineage: Eukaryota > Metazoa > Chordata > Actinopteri > Aulopiformes > Paralepididae > Notolepis > Notolepis coatsorum. The sequence goes on from NC_140171.1 coordinate 106,207,669, forward strand.
TGCTTTTTTTCTTAGTCTGGTTTGTTCATACAGAATACTGAAAAAATAAGAGAAATTGAAATCAATCAAGAGTTTTTTCCCCCAATGGTCAACTGTTCTGGAATGTACTTGAAAGTACTGCGTTTTACTTTTACCTCGAAACTGCTTGAGTTTACAAAAGGTCCTTTGCGCTATATATATATTATTCCAATTTTATTTGTTTTTTACACTTTGTTAAAATTTGTATTGATCTGTTGGTCTGTGTAGTAGCTAATACAGGATTTTGCTGCTTAAACATAATAATAATGTATATTCATTGATTCACTTGTATACCAACATCCATTTTAACCCTCGAGTCAACCTTTAAAAAACCCACTACCTGTCTCCCTATAGTGACCGAAACTGAGATTTCAGTAAAACATATCTTTTTCATGTATTGTTCCAATTTTCTTTCATGAATATCATTATTAACTCCAGTCATCACCATACATAGCGAATATCTATTCATTTTCAGGATTTTAACCATTTCTTAAATTAGGGTTAGGATTAGGGGGTTAGGGTTACCCTAGGGCCTAGGGTTACCCTAACCCTAACTCTAACCCTAACCCTAACCCCCTAACCCTAACCTGTCCAGTTCTGCAACTAGGGTGAAAGGTGTGACACCTGTTGTTCACGCGCTTAATAGTGATTGTTTTTATGGATTATTGTAATGTGAGTCCAAGATGTGATACTGAGCTACTTTTTTGGCATATACATCAAATCTAGCCAACGCTATCCACAAACACAGGTAAAAAAAAAAGGGCTTTTTGACCAGAACTGCGACAAAGGTGACTGGAGGGTTAATTGAAAATGTTTGCTTTTCGCATCAAATATTGATATGTGATTAAAATGTGATTAATTTAGATTAATTAACAATAACGTCTCTAATTAATTCGATTAACATTTTTAATCAAGTCCCACCACTAGCTGTAATACAATACTAGTTTTGATCTTCAATGGGTGGCTACAATGGGAGGAATCAAAGGGGGAACCTCACTCCCCAGGTCTATTAGTGTAGAAGAAGAAAACGCCCACAGATTGATAATCTGTTTGACGTTCCCTTATTAACATCAGTTTGGTCTCAAGTCCAGTTCATGTCTGCTGAGTTCATGTTTAATGAAAGCCTGAACACAGAGGAAGTGCTGTGTCTGCAGCCAAAGCTGGTTGCTGATGACAGCAAAAGAGGGGCTTTCCTGTGATGATGAGAATATCGATCCGGACCTGACCTGTCCCATGATATTTATGGCCTTGAGTCAAACAAAGCATTTAATAATTGTCAGTATTTCAACCAGGATAACACTTTTTTGGATGGAAGACAAAGAAGGTGGAAGAAGGACAATACAAGTACAACATATTTTGGTGAATAACATTAAATTACAATAAATGGTAAATGGCTGCATTTATATAGAGCTTTTATCCAAAGCGCTTTACAATTTGTTCCTCACATTTTACCCATTCACTCACACATTCACACACCGATGACGGAGGCAACCATGCAAGGTGCCGACCTGCTCATCGGGAGCAGTTACTGTCTTGCTCAACTGCCCGGAAAGAGCGGGAATCGAACGGGGAACCTCTGGATTACCAGACGACTGCTCTACCTCCCGAGCCACTGTCGCCCCCACAATATAAATGTCTTTGGCGATTAGACTACATTAGCATTAGACAATGAACGCTGTTAAGGCAATAGGATGAGATACCCACCGATGGAGTCTAGACACTGGTGGTGATGATAGTGTGATGGTGATGGTGAATGTCTTCCTCCCGCTGAGACTAGTCGAAGATTTAGCATTTTTAGATTATATACAGGTGCAGCTTAATACATTTGAATATCGTGGAAAAGACCATTTATTTCAGTAATTAAATTCAAAAAGTGAAACTCTAATAAGACCAATTAAAAAAAATTATATAGAAATGTTCAGGTATGTTCATGTATGTTCACTCAGTACTTGGTTGGGGCTCCTTTTGCACAAATGACTGCATCAATGCGGCATGGCATGGAGGCGATTAGCCTGTGGCAAGGCTGAGGTGTTATGGAAGCCCAGGTTGCTTTGATGGTGGCCTTCAGCTCGTCTGCATTGTTGGGTCTGGTGTCTTTCATCTTCCTCTTGACAATACCCCATGTCTTCTCTATGGGGTTCAGGTCAGGTGAGTTTGCTGGCCAATCAAGCACAGTAATACCATGGTCATTAAGCCTTGAGTCACCCTTCAAAAAACACACTACCTGTCTCCCTAGTGACCGAAACTGCGATCTCAGTAAAACATTTATTTTTCATGTATTGTTAATATTTTTTTTCATGAATATCATTATTAACTTCAGTTCTCACCATACATTTCAGGATTTTAAACATTTCTTAAATTAGGTTTAGGGGGTTAGGGTTACCCTAGGGTTACATTTGGTTATCCTAGGGTTACCCTAACCCAGGGGTGGGCAATTATATTTCCCAGGGGGCCAAATAAGCAACTGAAAATATTTCGGAGGGCCGGGCCAAAATTCTGAACTCAATTATGCATAATATACATTTTATTTCTATATAAAAAGCAGTAAATGGCATTGTTTTGACCGCTGGTAAGAGTGTATGTTATTATTTGGCAATTAAAAGGTGAGGTTAGCTTTCAAAAATATCATTTATTCAAATAGAATTTCCAAAATGATAAACAAAATGTGAAACATTTAACTCATTTTCAGTCACATTAATAACAAAGGGCATCTTGAGTTTCATATACTATTGAAACAAGGATTTTCTTAGCTTTCTAAAGACATCACATCATCTTTGTAGCCAAAATAAACAAGACATGTGACTGAACTGTGTAACCGTGTAAAGAAAAGTGTCCCAGTCTTGTAGCCTTTTTGACTTTACATGCCTATATTAAACATTTAATGTTTTCAGAACTGTGCAAATTTTTTTTAAAGATCATGTGTCCCATTTCACTTGTTATATTTCCACATTTTAGTGTTCTTCAGTTCTTTTTTTTACTGTGCAGAAAAAGGAAAAGGATCAAGTGTCCCATTTCACTTTTTATATTCCCACATTTTAGTGTTCTTCAGTTTTTTTTTTCATTCAGTGTGGAAATCCAGTCTCTTTTGAGCTTTAACAAGTCTATCAAAGTCAGGTTGAATGTCTGAGGTGGAGATGCGAAGCACAGCTGACAGATGTTCATCAGTGAGAGAGGATCTGTACCTGGATTTGGTAAACGTCATGACTGAGAATGTCTGTTCACATATGCACACAAAATCATCAGGGACCCCCTGCACCCAGCTCATCACTTCTTCCAACACCTCCCCTCTGGTAGGAGGTTCAGGTCACTGGGCAGTCGCACGGTTAGGTTCAACAACAGTTTCTTCCCCAAGGCCATACAATTGCTTAACTCCAACTCCTCCTAAATTCACCCCCTGCTGTATATGTTTCCTTTGGTCTAGGTTACATTGAACTGTCATCATAGTTTTTCATACTGTACTGTTTCTGTCATGTATTTGTTCTAGGTGGTGTTTTCTGTACTGTACTGTTCCATGTCTTTTTATGTTTTTGTGGTGTATTGTCACAGCTACCACCTGCACTGTGCTTGAATTCCACCGGCCTGGCCGTGTGGCAATAAAAGGAACTTGAACTTGAACTTGAACTAGGTGGATCCAAAGAGAACCAACATCTTCTGAGCATATCTCCTCATGTTTGGAAAGTTCTCCTCCTTGAGAGCAGAGTAGAACTCTAGCAGTGATGCTGACTTAAAGTGCTCTTTCAGTAGTGAATCAGACTGCAGGTCAATGAGTTCAAGCTGAACATCAGTGGGTACACTATCAACACTGCAGGTAAAGGGAGAGGAAACCAGCTGCATTTCATCCTCAACCTTTTTGAAATCTTGAAAACGCCTTGAAAATTCATCATGCAGTGCTCCCAACATGGATGAGTACCTGTGCCGGTGATCAGCTGATGGTTTGACTTCTTTCAGGGTTTTCATGTGTTCGAGATTGTTGCTGCCTAGTTGCCTTGAAATTAATTGCAACTTTGTCATGAAGGCTTTCACATGGCTATGCATTTCATGAGCAAAAATGCCCTTGCCCTGCAGTTGTGTGTTCAGTAGGGATGGGTACCGTTCACATTTGAACCGATACGGTACCGGTACCAGTGAATCGATACCGGTACCCAACGGTACCTTTTTTTCTGTACTTTAGTCTCTAAAAATGTAATCTACCTACCTCAATTGTGAAAAAAAAATAACCACACTTCCGACCGTTTTCGAGTTGCCATTGCCCCGATTGCTTTGTTATTGAATCAAGTAAAATCCTAGGTAAGCGTATATTGTGCGTGTGAACGTTGACGTGAAAATAAAAAAGTTAATTTTTTTTTTTTTTTTTTTTTTTTTTAATAAAACATTTTAGTTTTCTAATTATCATGTAATATTTTGCGGGTTGGTCAGAATCATCCCGCGGGCTGTATTTGGCCCACGGGCCGTACAATTCCGAGGTCTGCCCTAACCCTAACCCTAACCTGTCCAGTTCTGCGACTAGGGTGAAAGGTGTGACACTTGTTGTTCACACGTTTAAAGGGGAACTATTTTACTATTCCTAGCACTATTTGGGCAACTTTACACAATTCCTGTGAGTCTATTGAAGACATCTGTACGGTTTAAAAAAAAAAAATGCATTGGTTTATATTTCTAATCAAGTACTCAAAACCATCATTTTTCAGCCTCAAGAAATCAGGCTGTTATGGCCTGGCTCCGCCCATAAGCACTTTGAGTGACAGTCAGTCCACAGAGAGAGAGAGAGAGAGAGAGAGAGAGAGAGAGAGAGAGAGAGAGAGAGAGAGAGAGAGAGAGAGAGAGAGAGAGAGAGAGAGAGAGAGAGAGAGAGAATAAAAAAGTGTAAACACTCTGCGTGTCCTCCCGGGAGAGTGTTTACAGTTCTCTCTCTCTCGGTTCGGGAGCATGAGCTGTGTCGCAGGGCGGTGGTGGACTTCCTCGAGAGGGAGCCGGGCAGCCGGGAGGACACGCAGAGTGTTTACAGTTCTCTCTCTCTCGGTTCGGGAGCATGAGCTGTGGCGCAGCGCGGTGGTGGACTTCCTCGAGAGGGAGAGGGAGCCGGGAGGACACGCAGAGTGTTTACAGTTCTCTCTCTCTCGGTTCGGGAGCATGAGCTGTGGCGCAGCGCGGTGGTGGACTTCCTCGAGAGGGAGAGGAAGCCGGGCAGCCGGGAGGACACGCAGAGTGTTTACAGTTCTCTCTCTCTCGGTTCGGGAGCATGAGCTGTGGCGCAGCGCGGTGGTGGACTTCCTCGAGAGGGAGAAGGAGAGTGTTTACAGTTCTCTCGCTCTCGCTCGGCTGGCAGCTAGAGGGGGGCGGGTGTTATTATGCAAATACGCACCACCTGACGTCCCGAATACGCTAATTTTCAGATGACTCACTTCAGGGAGGGACATTATTGTGAGAGGAGAATTGGAAGAATGCGCCAAATCGAGAATTAGAGACATAGATCCTATTACTATAAGTCCACATAGCTAGAAAATAACCCTAAACACTGGAAAAGGTCATTTATAAGATAGTTCCCCTTTAACACATTGGGCACCAGGCATTGTGCCCATCATTATACCCAGTCTGCCAGCACTGTAACCCTATGGAGATGTTTACCTTCTTTGCAGAGCTATAACTTTTTAAATATTATAGCTATATTGACATTGCTATGGCCCATTCAACATCGATTATCTATCGTTCCGGATGTGGGAACGTTATATTTTTTCATTCATACATTGTTGTGTTAATACCTTCGAGAATATAAGTATGTTTTTAAGCTTTTCTGCTGTAATTCCAAAAATGCTAGTTATAGGCCCTGACGCATAGATAGATTATCGATTGGCATTTCTTTCCTATCCTATTGTAGCAGGGTGGATTATCCCTGCTTCGTGGGAACTGTGGTGTGCGGTCAATAAGTAGCGAGACACAGTAGCACTCTGGCCAGCTGCACCTCCGTCTTTGGGGTCCGGAGCGTCAACTGGAGGCTGGCAGTGGGGATGGATGAGGCCCAGGGTTTACAAACCTGGTCCGGTACTCTGGTCTTCCTCCCTCTCACTGGAGCAGTCAGCAGTACTCCCCAACACACCCTCACCCTCCACAGTTGCCCCTTTTGCCCTCCCACACCTAATGACCGGATGGTAGAGAAATAACTTGTTTTCCCCCGCAAGCAGTACCCTCCCTTAGTGACACCAGAACCCTTACAATGGAAATGGAAAAGGTAGAATAGCAAGGGGTTACGATTACATATATTACCCGTATCAAAGGGTTAGGGTTAGAAATAATGAAAGACACACACACAGTGCTCCCGTTCTGGATGACTGTATTGTAACTCAGCCTAGTTACAACAATACTACGTCTGGTGATTACTGCACCATGGGTATCCATACAATAATTACTGGCATGAATCAATGGCATGAATCAATAGCATAAGTCAATTATAATATTACACACAGGCACCAAGTGCTCTCCGGTACCCAGACTAAACGCTGCCCACGTCTGGGCGGTACACAGTATTTACCTTCTCTAAGGAATTACACTCTTACTGTCACCGGTTGAGAATATGGGAAGGAAGGGGGGAGCATAGGGAAGAGAATAAAGGGATCCACAGAACGGGAATTATTTAGGAAATACACGCCTTATCACGCTCAAAGAAAAGGAATAAAATAAAAGAGTGAGCCCACAAAATGCCTATAAGTCCTATCTTAATGCCGGCATCTATGGTTCGGGGTACCCCTATTGAACTGTGGTTAACAACGTTAACTTCGCCCGCGGGCAGCACCACACTGTATACTGTATATGGAATCGGGAGCATCAATGCTCGTTTGTACTCATCCGAAATGGCCGCCTCGCCACTCCACTGTTGTCCGGGAGGCAAGATGGCTCTCGCGAGGATGTCAGCAGGCGGAGCTAGCAGAGAGGCAGCGCTGGCTGAGCTGGTGCTGGCGATGACGACCTCTGCTGGTGGTAAAGAACTCCCCGTGTCCTGCAGGCAGCCTGGAGCAGGTGTGCTGCAGCACTCCGGTGCAAACAGCTGTTGACGCCCGGGCAGACTGCTTGGAGGTCCCGCACGTCTCTGGCACGCAGACTATACCGTCACTGTAACTAAGTATAACACGAGCAATACTACTGTGATCCTTAGCCGCACGCTACCTATACCGCTCACTGTAACTAGGTATAACTCGACTGTTAGTGCCTGACTCTGCACTTATTGTTCATATCATACCACTGGTACTGCTAGGATATCGTATCCACTAGCCAGTACTTTCTATCACCCGTTGTCCTCTCCCGGGGCATTCCGGCATAAACGTCAGCAACGGGGCTATCCAGAGCTCCCGTTAGCTGTGTCCTCTCGTTGTCAAGTTCACGGCCGAAGAGGCCGACTTCCGCTGGGCTCCTCCCTTTATCATCTCTCAGCTCTCTCCGCCGCTCTCTGCCTGCTACTGCCCCCTGCTGGTCCCGCCTGCCAGTCACAAGGGGAGACGCACTGTAGAATATGAATCAGTACTGTCATTTATAATCCGTATTCCCATGCTCTTCGGACAGGGACGTTTGTGTCATTGTTCGTGTGAATCAATGACACTAGTTAGAATGTCTTTGTGTACAAAAAGGGATATAAACACAGTCAGCAGTTCTGAATAATATACCATATTTTCCAGACTGCTACACTATATTAAAAAATTCAAATGTATATGATCGGTATACATTATGCTTCATCATGCGTGAAGGAAAGGGGGGGGGTCGTTTATAATTCCTTGATCGTCAGTAACGGCTTTATTTAGTATGGGTTGATATATTGATCAGACTGATTGCAAACAAGGAAATGGACTATCGGGCTGAAAATAACGTTAGTGTCCTCTTACCGTTCGCCGAGGAGACTGGAGGAAAAAGATCCCAATTATTTGACGTCGATCGCCTAGATACATTTCTGGTTTGTATGGCGCAATAAACGCTGAAATCATATCGATTATTGCATTTAGAAAGCAATCCAAATGCACTCCAGTGTTTGTCTGGACCCACGTAACAAGATATGACTGCCGGAGGGATTTCCTCGATGCACCGATCGCCACTTCCGGTTTGACGTGAGTGTAACTCGCCCGACCATCCACCAGGCGGCGGTATTGAGGCGTTGCAATCTCAGACAAGGTGCCGCTGCAGGGAGGCTGGATGAATTATGAATGCCATGGCGAAAAAATGAAATATTGATCCCAAAAACGATTTACGCCGTTGTTGGCGTTCAACGCATGGCGGGCAATAACGACGTACGCCGTTTATGGCGCACAATGTGTTAACTCTTTCAGTGCCACTCACGAGATTTCTCGTGTTTTTTTATAGGTGGTTGCTAGCCACTCACGAGATTTCTCGGATATTTTTTATTTTTTTTTTCGATCTGAAAAATTATTGCATCACCCGAGCCTACCCGAGTATAGCCGAGGGGCGCCGACGATCACTGTGGAAAAAAGCGCCCCCTGTCGTCTCCCAGATGACATAAGTGATTTTGGAATGGACTCAATGAAAATGAATGTGGAAAAAAATCCGGTACTCGAAACATCACAATAAATCAAGAACAAAACAAAAAACATGAAATCCAAAATAAAATGTAAAATAAATAAATGCAACACTCCCAGACATACCCCACACACAAACTCACTAAAAACCTAGCAATAGGAAAAAAGCACCACAGGCAAATGGTGGGGAGAACCCTTAGAAGGGCCGTTCAAGGGGGGATATCCCTTCTTAGATGTCGGTGATAGTAGTGTTGCTATAAAACAGCTACAGTTGAAGATGCCTCTCTTTGAGAGGAGGTGGAGGTCAATTACTAGTTATCTTAGGTAGGCTTGGGACATACTGGTTTGAGACAGGATGGAGGGCAATATACTTATGTACGTACAGTAACATACTGTATGTATATGTGTGTACTATGGGTATGCATATATTGTAGTGATATGCAGTAGGTACTATAATGCCGGGGTGCGACCCGGATGATATATGGGTGCACCAGTATGTATGAGCGTCTATGTCAAACTAAGTAAACTTGAGTCCAGTCTGCAACTAAGTGTCTTCATTGTCTCGATAACACTTCATGGTGACAGCGGTAACAGTAGTGGATTGCCTACAAGCAGGACGGGAGATTGTCCGAGGATAATTCTGCATCTGCACGTAGGAAACCCGTCAGTGCTACTGAAGCAATCTGACAACTGCCAGCTGACAACTGGCAGCAGCCGTTCACACGCTGGAAACGCAACCCAGACGAGAAGACGTCATGGCATCACATTTGCCAACAATGAACTGGGCCGACCCGGATCAGGGTGAGGCTATTTCATTGTTTAAACAAAACAATTCTCTTTACCTAGAAGATGAGGAAATAGTGTGGGATAAAATCCATTTATTTATGTCCCTAGATACATTTATCCATGTCTTTTATTATCATGTCTTAGCCTGTATACATCTCAGCCTGTCTGTAGCTACTGAGGTGGTCAAGATCTATTTGTGACCGGAAGGTCAGTGCAGCTGTTGCTAAAGCCACAGGCCCACAGGCCAAGGACTGATGAGGTGACGATTCTGGCTGACCAGAGGAACTAATATCAGCATTGTCAGGATCTGCAATATGTATAATATCTATGAGTCAATCCATTTATCAATTGTAAGAATGTATAGACAAATATCTACAAATGTGTGTACCATTAAAATGTGTTATTATATTGTATAAAAACAAGCAAAGGCCTACAGTATGTGTCACTATGACCCCTGCCTGTCCTTCTGGAACCACCAGGAGACAAACTGTAATTCTAGATCCTTGCTATTTCAACTGTTTACCTTGTTAAGTCGTGTGTAAGCCCTGAACCACGCTGCTAATTTGGAAGAGAGACACCTCATTCGCTTAGCCACCTCATTCTCTTAGCCACCTCATTCGCTTAGAACGCCAACCAGAAAAGTATAAATGTCAATGTGATGGAAGGAGCGGCACACACACTCCTGCTGTGCCAAAATAGGCGAGTCAATCTATGAAAAAAAAGCACTTAACCCAAAAAAAATTGATACAAAAGGTTTTTCGATGGATTCCGATAGTATTGGGCGTGCTAAATAACATACTAAAAGTCGACCAAAATCGACCCCCCAGAAAGCCGCCATTTCCAAGATGGCGTCCCAGATGGCGGTGGAGATATTAAAATGGCTATATCTCAAATTGAGAATATGGTGCAAAGGATTTCTCAACTGATTCTGGTACCTCTGGGCATGTTCACTAACATACTAAAAATCTAGGAAAATACACCTTCCAGAAAGTCTTAATTTTCAAGATGGCGTCCAAAATGGCGGCAGACCAAGCTTAAAATGGCTATATATCTCAATAGAAAAAAATATATAACTATGATTTTTCACTTGATTCTGGTACCTCTAGACATGCTTGTGAACATACTAAAAATCTAGGAAAATACACCTTCCGGAAAGGCATCATTTTCAAGATGGCGTCCAAACTGGCGGCCAGGAGCTTAAAATGACTATTTTAAATGTCCTTGCCCCTTTGCAAATTGGCCTAGCAGTGCAAATGCACCACTTAAACCGGTCTCGGTTCATTGTAGATATGCTGAATAAGATGGGATTCTGCTCTTCCTATTCTGAACTGCAGAGGTTTGAAATGAATGCTGCAAATTGTACTGCACCAAACATGCTTGGTAAGGATATTGATGTGTTGAACACGACCGTCTTATTTGCTGCAGACAATGTAGATCATAATATTCAAACAATTGATGGGAAAGGGACATTTCATGGGATGGGCATGATAGCTGCCTTGACACCAGGACAGAAGACAGACCAAAGGATTCCGAGGTTCAGAATTAATGAACTGAATCTTGTGCAGAGGTCAAAAGTTGTGATAATAGATTACACTTTTGCAGAGACACCACATTTAAAGAACTTCCAAGACTCGCAGAATGTAACAAGATGGTTGATCTGCTTTGGGAGTTATCGTTCAATTTCAAACAGCCTGCACCTGGTTGGCAGGGGATGATGCACATTATTCATAAGGGAGATGAACATTGTTCTGAAGGATCAGATTAAACCGAATATATATATTTATTTATATATATATATTTAATTGTATTTGTATATCCCCTGATATCCCCTGATATTCCCTGTATATTCCTTGTACAATATGCATTGAATATCCCTTCTAGTCTACTGAACATCCCATAATAGTCTCCATTCTACCATTGGACGAGACCTTGGTGCCAGGTCGCCATACCCCTCAGACCAGGTTCAATCGTACCGCTCAACATGTATGGACAAGTCCTAGTTCCGCGTAGGAATATGTCTACCGCACCACTAATGGTACTATTTGTTCATAGTGCGTATATATACTGCGCTATTAAAGTAGAGCTTTCTTTTAGTCCAGTTCCTTACCCTCCAACAGAGTGACAGACGCAAAAGCCTCCCCGCGAACCACGTGTGGGCAGTAAGGCCAATTCGGCCCAGTATCGGCATTGAGACATCGTGTATATTAATATTTGAATAGTCATATTTGGCACTATATCGTCGAGTTGGACGTATTCTATTAAGCTAATAATAGTCTATTCATATATAGTGCCTCGTGCGGTAAGAGTTCTATAGTAATCAGCACCCCCATCGTTTCGGGCATCAGCTGGACGCTTATCCAGGGTGGTTGACCCCACGTGAAGCTGCACCCGAGGAGCTCCAGGCCAAAGAGCGAGTGGACCTGTATATTGGATTATTCTACCGACGACGGCTAGCCTTCCCCGGCTTGGATTATGCTTTGAGTACTTTGATTATTCTATGGATAAAGGCCAACACTGCGGTGTGTTGGAAATACCCCCCCCCGGAGAGGACGACAGGTGAGACGGCGCTCTGCACAGTGAGGTCGCCTCACGTCTCTCCGTCGTGGACCGGAGGACGCCGGCCACAGAGGGTCCAACTGCATTCATCTGTGGATCGAGGATCGTTGGGCACCGTGTCGCACAACTGTGGACTCTCCCAAGATACCCTCGGCCAGACGGGATCCAGCCAGTGACTCTCTAACCCCCCCCCCCCTCCAGCTGTCCTACAAGCAGTCGGAACCTTCCCCTAGTGTATCCAGCTATATAATCATTCAAGTATCATTGCTATTGTTCCCTAAATATTCCAGGTTGTATATTTGCTTCCTGCGCAATCAGAGATTGGACATTCGATATTGATCTACCTACGAATACTCATTTGCCATAAAAGTGCATACTATTTCAAATCATAAATGTAATTAAGTGATCGTTGTACATACCTTTTGCTATGTATTAAAACTCAAACTTTCGATTTGGTACATTTGTGTTGGATCCGTTTATCAGGTGGGAGTGTTCAACATATTCATACCTAGTACTGGGTGGCCAGAGTCTAAAGTACAAGAGGTAGTGGTAGTAAGTATCATATCTAACCATACAGTCAGGGAATTGTACCCCTCAGTTACAATTGGTCCTTCGAGCCGGAGGTAATCAGTGTAATATTAATATAGTGTTATTAATATTAAAATGGCCTATGATGAACACTCCACGAAACGATCCTCCTAACCAACAACGCCCGCGGCGCAAACGACAGCTCCCTCAGTACCTAGAGGCTTACGCTGTCAGTCAACAACCTAGTCTTCTACCAACAGTAAACGCGGTAAAACTAGAAAGTAAAATTATGTCTAACCCTAACGACCAGGCTACCCCGACCATAGAGGCCCCTATGGGTTCTAATGTAACTGACCAAGTTTACGGTGGGGACCAGGGGGAACCAGACATGACTTTACACCCCGCCAGTACCGAAGAAGTAGTCCCCGACGAGTCCCGGGAGGAAGACAACACTACCGAGAGAGAACTCGGCACGGAAGAAGATGAGGAGAGCACCGTGGAGATAGAGCTCCAAGACTCCGCACGGAGTACCCCAAGGGACGGCTCCCCTATACAACCGTCTTCTCCCAGCGAGGCAGAGAGGACACTACAGCAGGCATTCCTCGTCAGCCTGAAAGCCTCTACTGAACGCGATAGACTCCAGGGTGAACGCGATCGATTGCAGATACAGCAACGGAGCGAAGAAGAGCACATACGCCTGGAAATAAGACGCATTCAGATGGAAGAGAATATGGCAAGAGACCGGGCCGACGCCCAGCGCGCCGCCACCGGTGCCCAGAGAGAATCGGATCTCACCAAGCGCGAAGCCGAGCGCGACAGAGCACAAGCGCAACTAATAGAACAGCTGATCAGAAGGACAACACCCCCTCCCTCCACCAGAGGCTCCAGGAACTCGTCTAGACATCACTCCAGGGCGGCATCCCCTAGCCGAGTAAGCGACCCTGAACTTGACCAACAGACGAGGTCTATACCCCCCGCAGACCCCCTTCCCCAACCGGTCCAAGCGAGACCCAGCCACCGGGAAGGAGCAGCATACACTGCGGAGAGGCTAAATCAGAGACTACAAGCCCTGGATGACCTAACGGAAGACGAAGAGGAAGAGGAGGAGAACCACGCCCGACGACAGCACAGTACTCTACCGGACCAGGAGGTCCAGTACAGCCCAGGCTATACCCCCGCGGAGCTGCGCTACAGACCCCCGACGCTATTCACGGGTGAGCACGACGCACGACCCGCACCGAGGAACAGCACCTGGACCAGCGGGCCATGGTACACAGCCGGTACCAGCCCACGCCAAGGAGCAGGAGGAGACTCGCCTAGGAGGCCTCTCCCCCAACGCTCGCCGATGTATCAACAATCCGCGTCATACATTGGCACACCTATGGTACCAGACTTCACCCAGGAGAACCGGGCCCAGTATACGGAGCTCCGCATGTGTCTGGAGACAATGTTGGTGGATGTCATTGATGAACGCCATAAATACGCGATACTACTGAAGCATTTAAAGGTACCCCGCGCGCACAACATAGCGCTCGCCTACGCCACTTCCACGACCCCATACACCGCAGCGCTGGTAGCGTTGGACCAGAGATATGGACGTATATGGGATTACGTGATCCAGGAGATCAGGCACATCGACCGCCTACCCCCAGCAACAGACAATCGAGCACTGGACGACCTGTCCATCAGAGTGCAGTCCCTGGTAGGGATGCTGGGAGCGCAGAGGGAAAAGGGTAGGCATGAACTATACGCCAACTCAAATGTAGAGAGGATCTTGGAGAAGCTACCGCCCGCCCGACAGGAGCGCTTTAGGCGGCAGAGAGACCACCGAGACCCTAATGGCCCCGAACCGAACCTCCTCGATCTAGCCGACTTCCTGGCGAGAGAAGTCAGCAGCTTACGGCTAGATACATTCGGACGGAGCACCCCTGGCTCCAGAGAAGGAACCAGGAGACTAAATGTTGGAAGAAGATCGGTGACTGTCATGCACCAATCGGAGTCAGTGCCAAGCAGTAGGAGCCACAGTACCCCCTCAAGAAAGGAGAAGTGGAAGATAGTGTGCCCCTACTGTGAGAAAGAACACTGGCTGTCACAATGTGACTCATTCCCCAAGATGAATGCGGAGGAAGCGAGTCAATGGATAAAGTCCTACAGACGCTGTTTTCGCTGTGCGCGATCACACATGGCAGCCGAATGCCGCTTAAAGAAAAAGTGCAGTCGGTGCGATGGAGCCCATCTGGACATACTCCACGACAGTAACAGACGGCGGCCTCCACCCGCACCATCAAGCAGCAAAGCAAGCGTCATGTACATCGACCCCGCCAGCAGCAGCGGAGCCAGAGTGCTCTTAAAGGTAGTCCGTGTGACATTGAGCTACCAGAATAAAGTCATGGACACTTACGCCGTCCTTGATGACGGGTCAGAGAAGACCCTTCTGCTCGCGTCCGCTGCGGCCCAGCTAGGGCTGCGGGGGAGCGAAAACCAAATGACAATTCGGACAATAAGAAGAGATTTGAAAACGATAAAGGGCGAGAATGTCTCATTCTCTATCGCAGCAAGCGGCCAGCCCGAGCGACGGTACAGGATTACAGACGCTTTCACCAGCAAAGAAATAGGACTGTCGCGGTACACATACCCCGTAGCCAAGCTGATGGAGAAATATGTACATCTACGCAAGCTACCGATCCCACTCATAGACGGTGCTACCCCGACACTGTTGATAGGCTCCGACCATGCAGACCTCATTGTCCCGATAGACCAGGTTCATACCGGACCCAGAGGCTGTCCTGCAGCAGTCGAGACCCGCCTAGGATGGACTCTCCAAGGCCCACTCGCCAAATCTCTCAACCGAACCACAGCCACTAGCTGTCTCCACTCCCGAGTCACAGAGGGAGACACCGCACTCCTGCAGCATGTAGAGAGGCTATGGACCTTAGAACAAATGCCCTTTAAGAACGAAAAGAAAGACATTCGCTCTAAAGACGACATCTACGCCATTAACCTCCTCGAGACGGGAACAAAGAGAGTCCCAGTCAGCGGCGTGTTGAGATACGCCACGCCACTCCTGCGGCGGGAAGGGATGCCTACCTTTCACGCAAAGAAAGACGCCACAGAGCGGTACCTACTAAACACAGAGCGGCGCTTAGCCAAGGACCCCGCCCAAGAAAGTGTATACCGCGCTGAGATTGAGAAGCTCATCACAGCGGGACACGTCACAAAGATTGACATTAAAGAGGCCGACCAGACGACTGAATCGTGGTACGTGCCCCACCACAAGGTTCATCACAACGGCAAAGACCGCATCGTGTTTAACTGCAGCTACCAGATCGGATCCCAAAATCTGAATAAAGAGCTATTGCCCGGTCCTACACTCGGCCCCTCCCTACTAGGCGTACTACTCCGCTTCCGCCAGGACAAGGTGGCTATCAGCGGGGATATCAAAGGGATGTTCCTGCAGGTGAGATTAGTAGAGGAGGACAAGCCCCTGTTGCGGTTCCTATGGAGAGAGAGGCCAGGAGATGAGCACCCAGCCATCTACCAATGGGAAGTCCTCCCTTTCGGAACTACATGCAGCCCATGCTGTGCTACATTTGCACTACAGAGACATGTCGCAGAGGACCCAGCAGCGGACGAAGAGGTCCGACACAGTGTGAAGAACAGCTTCTACGTAGATAACTGTCTACAAAGCGTTTCGACCCAGGAAGAAGCCGAGGCTCTCCTACTTAAACTCCGCGCCTCTCTGATCAAAGGCGGCTTTGATCTCAGGCTGTGGGCCAGCAGCGATCCGCACATACTGCGCAGCCTCTCCTCCGCGGACAAGGCAGCGAGCAGCGAGACCTGGATGGCCACAATCCCAGGAGAAGCCCAAGAGATGACACTAGGACTAGTGTGGCGCTTCAAAACAGATTCGCTCCACTATAGACACAAACCCCTGACCACGGAGCAGGGAAGGTCGACGGCAATACCGACCACCAGACGGAGTGTGTACAGAACACTCGCCCGACAATATGACCCGTTAGGATGTAAACTACCGTACACCACCAGGGCAAAGATGATTGTACGAGCATTGTGGGACAAGGACCAGGGCTGGGACGACCCCATTCCCGCACACACCTTGCATCCACCTGGAGAGAGTGGGAGATGGAACTCCACTCACTCCCAGGCGTTTATATACGCCGAAGCTACTTCCCACCCACGGTGAGGCCAGAGACATGTAAAATGGATTTACACGTCTTCAGTGACGCCTCCGAGGTCGCCTACGGATCAGTAGCCTACTTGCGGGCCCATGAAGAGGGGGGAGAGATCTACACAGCATTCATCCTCGCCCGCTCGAGAATAGCCCCACGCAAGCAACAGTCTATCCCACGTCTAGAGCTCTGCGCAGCCCTCGCAGGAGCGCATCTAGCCACGCTCATCCAACGTGAGCTCACCATTCCGGTGCATAGAACAATCCTGTGGTCAGATTCCACGACAGTACTCGCCTGGATCAAATCGGATTCATGCAAATACAAAGTCTTCGTGGGAGTCAGAGTCACTGAGATTCAAGAGTTAACCGGAGAGTTAACCGGAGAAGCAAACTGGCGCTATGTTGATACAAAACACAACCCAGCTGACGTCATCACCCGGGGAATGTCCCTAGATGACTTAACCCGTCATAACATCTACAGTGACGGACCAGCATTCCTCGAGCTCCCGGAAGGAGATTGGCCCACGCCCACCCCGAGGGAAGCAAGTGACGAGGAGGCTGAGAATAAGAAACCTATGTTCTGTGGATTGAGCACTGTTGTCTCCGCAGACCCCAACATAGACGATTGCATTACCATAGAGAGTGCGCAGCAACGGACATTCCTGCGGCACCACCCAGAGATTCAGTCCCCCGCTGATATGTCAGCAGCTGACTACGAGGAAGCAGAACTGCTTCTACTGCAACGAGCCCAGAGAGACTCGTTCCCCGATGAACTAGACTGTCTACAGGGAGGAAAGCCCGTCCCATCAGACAGCAGATTGATTCATCTGGCCCCCGAGAGTGACACACATACCCTCATCAGAGTGGGTGGTCGCCTGCGGAGAGCCCCCAATTTACCGGATGACATTAAGTACCCGATCGTATTGAACAGCCGACACAAGGTCACAGAGCTGATTATAAAGAAATACGACGAGGATGTACACCACGCAGGAGCAGAGAGAGTCTTCGCGGAGATCAGACGTCGTTACTGGATACTTCAAGGAAGAGAGGCGGTGCGACGCTTCCAGCGAACCTGTCTAGACTGCCGAAAGTGGCGCGCGCAGCCCAGCATACCACGGATGGCTGACCTACCTCCATGTCGCCTCCGACTCGGCGACAAGCCATTCCACTCAACAGGCATGGACTGTTTTGGCCCGCTGCACATAAAGAAAGGAAGAGGCACCGAGAAGCGGTGGGGTATTGTATTCAAATGCATGACCACCAGAGCGATACATATCGAGCTCCTTCCGACCATGAGCGCAGACTCATTCCTTATGGCCTTCCGAAGATTCACATCACGGAAAGGAAAACCGTCTACATTATTGTCCGATCACGGGACAAACTTCAAAGGCGGAGAAAGAGAGCTGAGGGAGAGCTTCCAAGCTATGGGCCCAGAACTTAAGACCCACCTCGCTCCAGCCCAGATTGACTTCCAATTCAACCCCCCAAACGCACCCCACTTCGGTGGAACTTGGGAACGAGAAGTACGTTCTATAAAGACAGCCCTGTACGCAGTACTTGGGGCCCAGACTGTGGCGGAAGAAGTCCTAATGACAGTCCTCACGGAGATTGAGGGAGTATTGAACTCAAAGCCCCTCGGTTACGTCTCCAGTGATGTAGCAGATGTCGACCCAGTCACCCCCAACACCCTCCTGATGGGGCGGCTAGATCCCGCGTTACCCCAGACAATGTACCGGCCTGAAGAAGCGAACGGCCGACGAATGTGGAGGTACAGCCAAGTATTAGCCGACAAGTTTTGGAGCAGTTTCCTACTGCACTACCTACCGTCTCTACAGACCCGCCAGAAGTGGGTAAAAGAGAGAGACAATTTGACGGAAGGAACAGTCGTCATGATTATTGACCAGTCACTACCCAGAGCTATGTGGCCGGCTGGCCGCGTAAGCAAAGTGATCACCGGTGCCGATGGCAAGGTCCGAGCAGCTGAAGTACTCGTCCAGGGGCGCATTTACACCCGTCCTGTGGCGAGGCTCATAGAACTGCCCCGACTCCCAGACACAATCGATGATGACCATGACCCTATGACTTTGTGAGTTGACTGACCCTTACAGCGAACCCTTGAGTGGTAGACAGTGCGGTTAATCTGTCTCTGCTTAACTAATTAGGTTGGGACCAATTAGGGGGCGGCTGTTCTGAAGGATCAGATTAAACCGAATATATATATTTATTTATATATATAAATTTAATTGTATTTGTATATCCCCTGATATCCCCTGATATTCCCTGTATATTCCTTGTACAATATGCATTGAATATCCCTTCTAGTCTACTGAACATCCCATAATAGTCTCCATTCTACCATTGGACGAGACCTTGGTGCCAGGTCGCCATACCCCTCAGACCAGGTTCAATCGTACCGCTCAACATGTATGGACAAGTCCTAGTTCCGCGTAGGAATATGTCTACCGCACCACTAATGGTACTATTTGTTCATAGTGCGTATATATACTGCGCTATTAAAGTAGAGCTTTCTTTTAGTCCAGTTCCTTACCCTCCAACAGAGTGACAGACGCAAAAGCCTCCCCGCGAACCACGTGTGGGCAGTAAGGCCAATTCGGCCCAGTATCGGCATTGAGACATCGTGTATATTAATATTTGAATAGTCATATTTGGCACTATATCGTCGAGTTGGACGTATTCTATTAAGCTAATAATAGTCTATTCATATATAGTGCCTCGTGCGGTAAGAGTTCTATAGTAATCAGCACCCCCATCGTTTCGGGCATCAGCTGGACGCTTATCCAGGGTGGTTGACCCCACGTGAAGCTGCACCCGAGGAGCTCCAGGCCAAAGAGCGAGTGGACCTGTATATTGGATTATTCTACCAACGACGGCTAGCCTTCCCCGGCTTGGATTATGCTTTGAGTACTTTGATTATTCTATGGATAAAGGCCAACACTGCGGTGTGTTGGAAATACCCCCCCCGGAGAGGACGACAGGTGAGACGGCGCTCTGCACAGTGAGGTCGCCTCACGTCTCTCCGTCGTGGACCGGAGGACGCCGGCCACAGAGGGTCCAACTGCATTCATCTGTGGATCGAGGATCGTTGGGCACCGTGTCGCACAACTGTGGACTCTCCCAAGATACCCTCGGCCAGACGGGATCCAGCCAGTGACTCTCTAACCCCCCCCCCCCCCCCCTCCAGCTGTCCTACAAGCAGTCGGAACCTTCCCCTAGTGTATCCAGCTATATAATCATTCAAGTATCATTGCTATTGTTCCCTAAATATTCCAGGTTGTATATTTGCTTCCTGCGCAATCAGAGATTGGACATTCGATATTGATCTACCTACGAATACTCATTTGCCATAAAAGTGCATACTATTTCAAATCATAAATGTAATTAAGTGATCGTTGTACATACCTTTTGCTATGTATTAAAACTCAAACTTTCGATTTGGTACATTTGTGTTGGATCCGTTTATCAGGTGGGAGTGTTCAACATATTCATACCTAGTACTGGGTGGCCAGAGTCTAAAGTACAAGAGGTAGTGGTAGTAAGTATCATATCTAACCATACAGTCAGGGAATTGTACCCCTCAGTTACAAACATCCAGGGCAGTCTTCAGTGAGATACTTACCAATGATAGACATGTACTCCGGAGACAAAACATGCATTCTGTCAACACTGGAGTTCATTTGTGGTCTGGCATCCAAACACCACCTTGCCCCAGTAGTTACATTTGACCAACCCCTATATTGGAAAGCAGCAGAGATAATCCTAGATTCACCACAGTGCAGTCACCTCAAGTCCTTTGTCCTGCTCCTAGAAGGATTTCACACATTTATGAATTTGCTAGGAGCAATTGGTACACTGATGGACGGTACAGGACTTAAGGACATTCTAGGGGTAGTCTATGGGGAGAACTCAGTAGCCCATATGATGACAGGCAAATCAGTTCAGAGAGCATTCCGTGGCTATCTTCTGGTTGACAAATGTCTTAACCGCATGATAATATCAGAAATGGTAGATGATAGTCATGAATTTGCAGCAATGGTTGAACAGTCTGAAGCAATGTATACCTCAATAGTTAAGGGTGAAATGCCATTGGAAACAGTGTTCACATCAGAGACCCTCATTACAATAAATGAAGAGCTGGGAAAAAGGAAGATGGAACTGTGTGCTAGATCCAAAACTAGTCAGTTGTGGCTAAATTACCAACACATGTTAGAAGTTGCTAGGTCACTGATAACAGCAGATCGCACAGGTTCCTGGCTTTTGCACCTACGCGCTGTTTCTGAATACATGCCGATATTCGCTGCGGCTGGGCATTACAATTACTTGAAATCAGCACACTTTTATGTCCAAGAGATGAGTTAGCTTCACATCAACCACCCAGATGTCTTCAGACAATTTGAAAAGGGTTTTCATGTTATCCGTCGCAGCAGCCAATCATGGGCAGGCCTCAGCTCAGATCTTGTAATCGAAACAACATTGATGAGGTCATTGAAGACTACAGGAGGGATGACACATGGAAGTGGAATGACCGACAATCAGAGATCCCTTTGGACAATGTCAAAGGGCATAACATCAGAGTATAACACCGCAATGCAGGAGTTCTCAAACCAGACATACACAACATCAGAACAGCACAAGGATTCAACAGAGGCAAGGATGAAAAGGGATGCTGCTGACCTGGAGAAGATCACTTCAAAACTTGCTATATGTTCACCTTTCTCTCCAGACTCTTCTTTAAGGAATGTTGTTACAGGTGTTGTCGCTGAGGATGGAGTGAACGTGCATGATTATGACTCTGTTGGACGCAACATCATGCACAAAATGATCGGACAGCCGGCATTCACATTTTCATTTAGTAGAAAGGATAAAGCCATAACCCTTGGACAAAAATCGTCTATCAAGGTTGCTCCTGATCGAATCATTGATTCTGCACTTCTTTTTCAACGTTTCCTTATTGTCTCCCAAACTGGAGAGCTGTCATTGGAGGAGGTTATGCGTTACGAACTCAGTCCTTTCCCTCCTGCCCTCTTTGAAGCCGGAAACGTCTTCCGCAAAGCTGATAAACCACAACTAGCGCACGCGATCTGTGATCATGCAAGTGATGCAATCCTAGATTCTGTACCAGAAACGGAGCATTATGTTCTTGATGGTGGTTCACTCCTTCACCGAATACAATGGAAGCACGGACAAAGCTATGGTAAAATTGCACAGTCATATGCAGACTTCACCATCCAACATTATGGCTCAGCTACAACCATTGTGTTTGATGGCTATGAGGATGGGCCATCCATTAAAGACAACACACATCAAAGAAGAGGAAACAATATTCATCCCATTGTCAACTTCACTGCTGAGACAGAGTTCTCAGGTAAGAAGGAGGAGTTCCTGTCAAGAGATCTGAATAAACAGAAACTGATCCACATGATAAGTGATGAACTGAAAGAACGGGATTGCACTGTGGTCAATTCACTTGGAGATGCTGATGTAGACATAGTAAGGGCCGCAGTGGGATCATCTCTTCTTCACACCACGACGCTGATTGGAGAAGATACTGATCTCCTCGTCTTACTTCTTTACTATGCACAGAGAGATAGCAAGGGCCTTTATTTCAGATCAGACAAGTCGAAAGCTGATGGCAGTTTTAAAGTGTACGCCATAAACCATTTGAAAGAAGTACTCGGACAGGATGTGTGTTCTCAGTTGCTGTTCATCCATGCTGTGACTGGCTGTGACACAACTTCCCGGATCTTCGGAGTTGGCAAAAAGACAGCATTCCAAAAACTTGTAAAAGGGGATCCTGTCCTTCAGGCTTGTGCCAATGCATTCACTGTACCAAACCAGACAACAGATGTGATCGATGACCTTGGGTGCCAAGCAATGGCTGTCTTTTTTGGTGGAAAGTGCACAGATTCGCTTGCAAAAATGAGATATAACATTTTCAGCAAGAAGGTTGTCTCAGCTTCATCAACGGTAACGCCTGAACGTCTACCACCAACTGAATCTGCTACCAAATTCCACTGTCGTAGAGCATACTACCAGGTCATGGTCTGGATGGGAACAGATGATGGTATAGATGCTCTAGACTGGGGCTGGAACCTGCAGGACAATAGATTTGTCCCTCTCATGTCAACAATGAATGCTGCTCCAGACAGTCTCTTGAAGGTCATTCATTGTAACTGTACCACTGCCTGCAAGACACTTCGCTGCTCATGCAGAAAATATGGACTACCTTGTACTACTGTCTGTGGACCATGTCAACTTCATGAATGTGACAATCCACATAACAAGTTTCTCCCAGAGGATCCTGAAGATGATGATGAGTAGGCCTAAAGACCACAATAAGTGGGTCATTTATTTTGTGTTCAACACCAAAGCCAGCTTTCTAGGTTGAATATAATAACCAATTTTAATTTTAGCCAAAATAAGCTACAGGCAGCCATTTTGATGATGCAAATGATGCATTCCTAGCAGATATATTTAGCTAGATATTTTGCTCGTTATTAATGTATAGAGGTGCCAGAATCAGTTTATAAATCCTTTAGAAATGTTTTCCCATTTGAGATACAGGCATTCTAAGCTCCCAGTCGTCATTTTGGACACCATTTTGAAAATTAAGCCTCTTCGGAAGGTGTATTTCCCTAAAACTTTAGTATGTTCCTAAGTATGTCTAGGGGTACTTGGGGTACCAGAATCAAATGACAAAATCATTTATATAATTTTTATATTGACATATATATAGCCATTTTAAGCTTGGCCAGCCGCAATTTTGGACGCCATCTTGAAAATGAAGCCTTTCTGGAAGGTGTATTTTCCTAGATTTTTAGTATGTTAGTGAGCATGCCCAGAGGTACCAGAATCAGTTGAGAAATCCTTTGCAACATTTTCTTAATTTGAGATATAGCCATTTTAATCGCCCCGGCGCCATCTGACGGAAATGACGGCTTTCGGAGGGGTCGATTTTGGTCGACTTTTAGTATGTTATTTAGCACTCCCAATACTACCAGAATCCATTGAAAAACCTTTTGTATACATTTTTTTGGGGTTAAACCATATATTGACTCGCCTAAAAAGCTAAGTAGAACCTGTGTGTCCACTCTCAGCTGTTTGTGTAAATACTCTGTAATATTGAATATTCACTCTGAATCAAATCAAATCAAATCAAATTTATTTATAGGGCCCGACAACACACGTTAATGTCCCCATGGGCCGTACAGGTCTTCTTTAAACAGGTCAAGAAGACAACATAACAATAAGTCAAGAACAGAACAAGAACACCATAGGGTCCAAACATTTTTTAGATGAATGCAAATAAATGAAAGAATGCAAGCACTCCCAGACATACCCAACGCGAAGGTAAGGAAAAACTCACTAAAACCTAACAATAGGGAAAAAAGCTCCACAGGCAGTGTGGAGGAGAGAAACCTTAGAAGGGCCGTTCAAGGGGGGATCTCCCTTCTTAGATGTTGGTGATAGTAGTGTTGCAGACGGACAGTTGGTAAGCATGCACTCATGTGTGTGGTGAAACACAGATGAGTGCATGCAATAGCAACTGTACATTTTGAAAAATTAAAGATAGAGCTAATAGCGATAGCAACTGAACATTTTGAAAGATTAAAGATAGAGTTGATAGCGGATCTATTTGAGGCACAGGGGCGGCGCAGAGAGGGTCACGTCCTCCCCGTCTTAGTCACGGGACATTCAACACTCCGGTCGTTGCTCAGGGACAGCCGGAGACAGGGAGATAGGGGGTGGCGCAGAGAGGGTCGCGAACTCCCCGACATCATCGCGGGACATCCGGCACTCCGGTCACCACTACGAGACCTCCGGAGACAGGGGGGCACGCAGAGGGGGTCGCAATCTCCCGGCCTTCGTCACGGGACGTCCAACACTCCGGACAACACTCCAGGACAGCAAGTCATAGGAAGACAGGGAGACGGGACAGGCGTTAGACAGCTCATGAGATTGTAGTAGGCGGACATAGCAATAGATACAAGTGGTAGGCATATATGTGAATGGAGTAGATATATGAAGTAAGCGTATTATGTGAATAGAATAGAAATACTTAACCCAGCAATGAAACCGCGTTGACTGTTAATCTGTTAACAGTCTGTTAATCAGTTGACAGGACCACGGACAGACGGCGGAGAATAACTGATCCAAGGCCTCGGAGGTGCATGTAGAGCAGTCACTACAAGCTTGGCCAAGACCCCGAGGCATCCATCACCTTGGTCAGCGCCAGGAGACGGGTACTCAGAGAGAAGGGGGAGGGGGGGGGGGGGGGGGGGGGGGAGAGGGGGGGGGAAGAGTTAGAGAGTTCCCATGTTTGTGGTGCTGCAAAGGAGCAGACATGTAGTACCCTGTAGTGCCATGTAGTACCCCGTAGTGCCATGTAGTACCCTATAGTACCCCATAGTGCCATGTAGTACCCCGTAGTATCCTGTAGTACCCTGTAGTGCCATGTAGTACCCTGTGGTGCCTTGTGGTACCATGTAGTACCCCGTAGTGCCATGTAGTTCCATGTAGTGCCATGTAGAGCTATGTAAGCCATGTAGTACCCTGTAATGCCATGCAGTACCATGTAGTACTCTGTGGTACCATGTAGTACCCTGTACCCTAACTAAACTACACAGATTAATCTAAAGGTCAGTCCCCGACCAGGTGAGATCAAGGTAGGTTGAAGGAGAGAGAGAAAAGATGAGTCTTAAGCAGGGATTTAAAAGCTTCGACAGAGCAGGCGCCCCTGATGACGGCAGGTAATTTGTTCCACAGGTAGGGAGCGCGGTAGACAAAGGCTCTGTGGCCGGCGGATTTCTTTTTAACCCTAGGGGTCGATAGAAGCCCCGCATTTTGTGAGCGCAGAGCACGAGCGGGCGAGTATCGGGAGATGAGATCGGATAGATAGAGCGGTGCAAGCCCATTTAAAATTTTGTAGGTGAGGAGTAGCACTTTAAAGTCAGAGCGGGCTTGGATAGGAAGCCAATGTAGGGCGGACAAAACTGGTGTGATGTGATCAAATTTTCTAGTTCTAGTTAGTATCCGTGCAGCCGCATTTTGCACGAGTTGAAGATTTTTGATGCTTGAATTAGGTAGGCCTGAAAAAAGTGCATTACAGTAGTCCAGACGTGATGAGACAAAAGCATGAATCAGGGTTTCAGCATCAGCCAGAGTTAAAATGGGGCGTATTTTTGCGATATTACGAAGATGGAAGAATGCAATTTTGGTGACATTTTTTATATGTGCATTAAATGAGAGGGAGGAATCAAAAATGACTCCGAGGTTTTTTATGGTGGAGCTCTGGGATACATGACAGGTATCAAAGTTGAGGGAGATGTCCTGAAACAGGCCTCTGTGGTTTGGGGGGCCAACAATTAACATCTCAGTTTTATCTGCATTAAGGAGTAGAACGTTTTGCGACATCCATTTTTTGACGGCAAGCAAGCAGGCCTCAAGGTTTTGTAGTTGGGAGGAATCATTTGGCTTAATAGGTATATATAATTGGGTGTCATCAGCGTAAAAATGAAAGTTTATGCCAAATTTGCGTATGATATCGCCGAGGGGTAGCATGTAAATCGAAAATAGCAAAGGGCCCAGGACAGAGCCTTGTGGGACACCACATTGCACTGGGAGGGTCTCAGATGTTAAATCATTATAGACCACGCAGTGT
This sequence comes from Notolepis coatsorum, assembly GCF_963971535.1. NCBI lineage: Eukaryota > Metazoa > Chordata > Actinopteri > Aulopiformes > Paralepididae > Notolepis > Notolepis coatsorum. Next base: position 106,233,935 of record NC_140171.1, read on the forward strand.
GTTCTATCAGTTAAATAGGATTTAAACCAAGCTAGTGCGAGACCCCGAATGCCAACATGGTTCTCAAGCCGACCTAGAAGAATCGAGTGATCGATAGTGTCAAAGGCTGCACTGAGATCAAGCAATAAGAGCACAGAGGTGAGGTTTGAGTCAAGAGAGAGCAGTAAGTCATTTGTGACTTTGGTAACCGCCGTTTCGGTGGAGTGTAAGGCTCTAAAGCCAGATTGAAATGATTCATTAAGATTATTGTTTGATAAATGGTCAGTAAGTTGCGTTGCAACGATCCGTTCTAACACTTTGGATAGGAATGGGAGATTGGAGATAGGTCTGTAATTTTTCAAGATTAGAGGGTCGAGGTTCGGTTTTTTAAGTAGTGGTTTAATGACGGCTGATTTAAAGGCCAGGGGCACCACGCCAGTAGACAAAGAGGTGTTGAAGATATTGAGTAGGGCAGGGCCTAGAGTTGGGAAGAGTTTTTTGATGAGAGTTGCTGGGAGAGGGTCAAACAGACAGGTTGAAGGTTTAGCCGCGCCAACCAGTTTAGAGAGGGCACTAAGTGAGACGTTTTCAAGGCAGCATAGCGTATGACTGGAATCAAAGTCAGGGGGAATGCCCGTCAAAGGTTGGGAGGGACTCTGATTGTTGAGTAAAGCAACAATTTCATCTCTAATGAGGTCAATTTTCTTGGTAAAAAATGTCATGAATTCGTTAGCCGAGAACGCATGGTTTAGGGCACTTGGTTGTTTCTGCGTAAGTTTGCAACTGTGTCAAACAGAAACTTTGAGTTGTTTTTGTTTTCATTTATGAGCCTGGAAAAATAAGAGGTTTTGGCAAGTGAGAGTGCCTTTTTGTAGTTACGTAAACTATCATTCCAGGCGAGGCGGAATACTTCGAGTTTGGTCGAACGCCATTTATGTTCAAGTTTGCGACAAGCCTTTTTAAAGGAGCGCGTTTCCTCCGTAAACCAGGGAGTTAGTTTTTGCGGAGCACGTTTAATTTTAGGTTTAAGGGGAGCGACAATGTCGAGCGTGCTACGAAGGGCGGCATTAAGTTTGTCTGTAAAGAGATCAAGGGGGCCAGAGTAAGAGAGGAAGGGAGAGAGGGTGTCTGGTAGGCAGTTAACTAGAATTGGGACAGTTGAGGCGTTAATACGACGGCTCATGTAGGATTCTACACTGTCTGGGCGAGAAACCGTCAGATCAATTTGAAATTTGATGAGGTACTGTAGTGGTCTGAGAGAGCAGGAACATAGGGGGAGACGGTCAAATTTGACACAGTGAGACCGCGGGCTAGGACTAGGTCAAGGGTGTTCCCACCACTGTGAGTGGGTTGGTCAACGATTTGAATGAGACCGAGACTCTGTAATAAATATTTGATTGCTAACACCCTCTCCTCATCTTTCAAGGTAAATTAAAAGAACGCAACAATGGATTTATGTGACCAGGGGGTGGCGCTTCTTTTATTTAAGCGTCAGGTACACCTGTATGAGGAGGAGTGTTGACCCGGAAAGGGCAATGGTTTTTGACCGCACGCACGACGCAGGTCACAGGTCGAAATGTTTGTATGTAATTAGTTATTGTATTCATTATTATTTAATCAGTTTAAGAAGACATTCTGTTGGCACGGTGAGGGAAAATAAATACCATTTTACCAGTAAAGCTGCCTGCATGTATCATTGAGACAAAGGACTGTTTGGTATCAGACCAGACAAGTAGAACAGTGCGTCAGCCAGTCCATCAAACTGCTCAGTCGCTCCGTATAGACGGGAGCTCCTTTAATATATCATGCACCTGCACGCCACACTGACAGCTCGAGCTGCTCGGCTCGGCTGCGCATTGGTTTTCGACACAGACGTCGCCCGATTTCTTTATTTAAATATAAGAGGGTATTAACATTTAAAACATAATTATTATTGTTTTTACCATGATCTTTGAAATGCGGAACATTGTTTTGTTGCAGCGGGACGCGGGACAAACGTCCCATTATTGGGACTGAAACGCGGGACAGGTGGTCACTCTACCCCCCCCCCCCTCCACCCCACCTACCAAACCTCCTCCAATGTACAGTTTCTTCGTCAAATGTATATACTGTCTCTGACAAACAATACTGTATTTGTAAATCTGGTATGTCATAAATATATAGATGTAGCAGTATTGTCTATCTGTATGTCATGTATGTCATATATGTTATGATGAATTGAAAATGGGGGACCCTGATGTAAACAAGACAAAAGTCTTTCTCTGGTCTGCATCCCCTTAACAATTGTGTGTATTGAGCTGGGCCCTATTCCCCGTACCTGGTTCAACTAAGTCGATCAAGAGTCCCATTATCCAGCTTCAGTTAACCCGATGTTTGAAGCCGGGATTTTCATGTTCCTCGAAGGTGGATTCAGTCTCGTTAACTAGAACCAGACTTGAGACCCAGGATAAGTGCGCGCGGCCGCTTCAGTTGAAAAGCCATCACGTATCGATAGCAGAGATCCTGATTTTTTAACGGCATTGATTGATTAATTGATTTAAAACTTTATTAACAGATTGCATTACGGCTCAATCGCCTCGCCGACAAGTTAAATGCGTTATCTATAGGCTAACTTTAAGTCCCTCATTACCCCAATCAATCAGATTATATTTCTTTAAACTTGCCTACTGGCAGTAGCTTTATGGAATGGATAATCAAATGAGATCTTGCTAGCGAAAATAATTAGTTAAACTGTTATACGGAATAAGGACACGGCTCTCTTACCCATTGATTGATGTATGGTGGATCTTTTACTTATCTACACTGTGGTGTAACGGTGTCTGCTTTTGACTTTCACACAGGCGGCCCGGGTTCGAATCCCACTTCTCCTAGTCTTTTCCTTCTTTTTGCAATGTAGGAATAATTCAATTTGGTGCACGTTGAGAGCTATATAAAGAATGACATCCTCAATGCATGTAGATTTATAATATTTTAACTTAAAACTAGGCTACTTCTGCATATAATCATTAATATTATATTCCAAAAAATTATATTGGAAACACGGGGTTTCAAACACCGGTCGCCCGGTTGCCAGGATTGTGCACTACCGCTGCGCCACTGTGCCAGATGGGATAAATTCATTGTTTATACATTAATGAACGAGAGACCCGTGTTTAGAATATTCTTTATTTTGAATGAAGTTTTATCTCTTTATTCTCATTCATTAATGTGACGTCAACGGCTCATTCAATTTCTCAAATCCGTCAAACAGCGCATCTCATCAGACATTTTAATCCCAGTTACAATATCACACAAAATCCACAATCCACGCATAGACACTTCAATTTTATACTTGAATGAAACAAAATCCAGGCGCTCCTCTCCTTCCTCGCTCCTCATCCACAGCGGAGAATATGAAAGGAATCAGAGCCATACGAGCGATAGGTTTCAATCATTAAGGATATCCCCGCGGGATTCACATTTGCAATGCTGCGCGTTGTTAAAATAACCACATAATGTGTACATCGCACCGAGCGAGCGCCACGGTATAATATAACGTGCATTATTTAGGACAAAGTGAATTTAGTATCAGCATTTTGGGTCTATTTTACATTTCAAAAGCCCTCTCTGGAAGAATGGAGCACAAAAACGTAATTCAGAATGGTATAATGCAGATCGTAGACTGTGGGAATAATTTCAGGAAACGGGCTGTCACTTCTTTGCGGGGGCGTGGCTATGGTTCATCCGGCTAACTTGAACTTAAACCCTGCTCTCGACCAGGCTCAAACTTTTTGATCTGTTGTCATGGTGATTTAGACAATCCAGCTTTGGGGAATGGGAAAGTCCGGCTTAAGTCAGACTTGACCGAAAGTTATCCGGCTAACTCAGTTATCCAGGTACGGGGAACGGGGCCCTGTACTGTATTGTACCCATTCTGCAATCTGTTAATAAAATGTTCAATCAATCAATACACTCCATCTAAAAATAGACACAGGGGCATCAGGCAATACTCTTCCACTACGCACCTTCAGACAGATGTATGGCAAGGATGCATGTGCGTCACAGAAAGGATTGGGCATTGCTTTGGTGCAGAACAACAGACCCATTGCCTTTGGCTCAAAAACACTGACTGACAGTCAAGATACAGCAATATAGAGCGAGAGATGCTAGGCATTGTATATGGGATGCAGCGATACCACACGTACCTATATGGGAAATCATTTCTTGTGGTAACTTACCACAAACCACTCGTCACCATATGTGCAAAACCACTGCATGCTGCACCACCACGACTCCAGCGCATGCTGATAAAGACACAAGGGTACAATTATGAAGTCATGTACCGACCCGGTACTCAAATGATCCTGGCAGACACCCTCAGCCGGTTGCCAAACCCAGAAAACCATAAGGACATAGAGCTAGATGAGCACATTGATGGAGTTGATACGGAGATCGAGGATCCGAAGCAACATACCGTTGCAATAATAAACTTCTGCCCTGAGAAACAGGACGCTCTCCATACCGAAACTGTGAAGGATCTCAAACTCAATGCCCTCAAAGAAGTAATTCACCAAGGATGGCCAGAGCACATCAAAGACCTGCCGAAGGACCTGCATGCTTACTGGTCCTTCAGAGATGAGCTCGCAATGGAATCAGGAGTCATATTCAAAGGCAGACAGGTACTCATCCCAGACTCCATGACTGATGACATCCTGAAACAGTTACATGTGGGCCACCAAAGGATTGAGAAAACGTGTCGCCTTGCCAGAAAAAGTGTCTATTGGATCAAAATGAATGATGACATCGAAAGAGTGTGCAGATCCCGCGGAGTGTGTGTGGAACATCAAGATGCAAACCCAAAAGAACCTCTCCACCCACACCACATACCATCCAAACCATGGAAGTCTATCGCTTCTGACCTATTCAAGGTCAAAGGTCGCCAGTTCCTTCTGACTGTGGACAGGTATTCCAAATATCCACTGGTGGATGAAATGCCTAATGTGTCTAGCCATAAAGTCGCACAAAAAAATGCAGATGTACCTGTCACTGTTCGGCCGAGTAGACGAGATCCTAATAGACCACAGTACACAGGGCAGGCCTTCAAAAGGTTTGTAACAGACTGGGGAGTCAAACACATCACAAGCTCTCCCCATTACCCAAAGAGCAACAGGTTCATTGAAAGGCACGTGAGACACATCAAATTAATTGTGACAAAAACCCTGGAACAAGGAGGCAATCTACAGATGGCAATACTACAAGTCAGAGCGATGCCCATCGACAGTAAACTGCCATCACCAGCAGAATTGATATTTGGGAGACCTGTCACCACCCTGCTGCCAAGTTGGGCAGCACCAGGCAGGGAGGAGCATAGGATTCACATGGAACAGAGAACAGCGGACCTAAAAGAGCATCACGACCGCAGCTGCCACAGAGAATTACCCCCACTCTGCCCCGGACAGCATGTGACTGTGATGAACAAGGATAGAGGAACATGGCATCCAGCTATCGTTGTACAAAAATGCAATGAGCCAAGAAGCTATGTTGTACAAACACCAAATGGCAACCAGGTCAGGAGGTGCAGGAGCCACCTGCATGACCTATACATCCCACAGATGCAGAGAAGTCCAAAACAGACACACTTTGCTGAGCCACAGCTTCAAGAGGACACTCACGAGGGCCCACCGGAAACACCTATAATGCCACAATATGTAGTTATATTTGTGTAGTGAATGCTTTGGAGGAGGGACCCAATGTCAAGGTTATTTATTTATCTTATTTTTAAGTGTTTATGTGTACTTTATTTTATTTTGTCTTTACTGTCATGTTGTATTGCTGCTGGCAATAAAGTAAAAAAAGAAAAAATACACAACTTTTACCCTAGACAAGACAGTGCATAGTTACTATCAGGTAGTTGTCCTGGCGTTGCCAGCCAACAAAAGGAATGGCTACCTAAGGAACATTTGTGAGCTTTGACATCACATTAACAAATTCAATTTTGTCGTCTCAATCTCGTATCATGTACTGTAGCAATCGGCAGGGCCGCCTCAGGGGGTGTGCGAGCAGTGCGGTCGCACAGGGCCTTGCGGGAAGGGGGGCCTCGCACAAAAAAAAATAAAAAAAAATAAAGCACTATTGGAGCTCTGGGGCTCTGCAGCAGACATACTATTGGTTTCAACGAAGGGAGTGGTTACATCATGTGTAGTACGCCGGCGTGCGTCAGCTGCGTTTGACTATTTCGCGCGTGCAGCTTTGGAGGTTATGCTTAGTTATGCCAGCCAAGACGAAGAGGTCGGTCATTATCAGTCGGTCGGTCACCAAGGAACGTTGACGAAAGGCCTCTCGCTGGCGGGACAAAAAGAAGCTATGGTGGAGCCTTGTCATGGTGCAGTCGGGATATAGCCATGATGATGTCGGCTAGTAGCTAGCTTAGCTAAAGCCTAACTAGCGTTAGCTAACCTAGAGACAGCGCATGCAGCCAAGATGAAGAGGATGGTCGTTTGGCAGATGAACTTCGTCAACTCCACGCGGTTGTCTCCATCCTCTTGGACGTTTGGTGAGTTTTTAACCTATTCTATTAACTCTATTCTATTCCCGCCGTGGATCTCTCTCTCTCTCTCTGGAGCCAAACTGGCCAACTAGCTGTTGTAGTACTAGTAGCTAACGGTGTGTGGCCTGGTGTCAGCACCTGTATTGCTTTTCTCACGTTGTACAGTTGTTCAGTGGTAGCCGCATTGCTTCTGCGTTAGCTAATGGTTAGCGATAGCCGGGTTGAGCTAACTGTTAGCCAGTTAGCTGTTTAGCTACGACGTTAGCTGCCGGCTGCGCTCGGCTGGGAACGTTAGCTTGATGCTATCAGTTAGCCTAGAGTTAGCTGTTAGCTTGTGCTACGACCATTGACATTAGCCGTGAGAATAGCAGGGGGTTCTGGCACTCTGACTACGACATCATCTTTGACAGAAGATGTAGTCAGGCCTGCACCATGACAAGGCTCCGGCCATAGCTTATTTTTGTCCCGCCAGCGAGAGGCCTTTCGTCAACGTGGAGACCTGTGTTGCGGCCTTTCGCCCTGCGTTCGTTGGTGCAGGTAAGATGAATGAAAATGTCATGACATTACCCCACTCTTCCTTCCTTCCCCTCCCGAATGTTTTGTTAATAACGATGTTTTTTTCCAGGCAAAACATATGTTACTTCACAACATTTGGAGATACGACATGTGCTGTGTGTGAATGAATTGTCTTGGTCGTTTGTGTAGCTTGGGTAGCGTTGGGCCGTTGGCCAAAGCTGTGTGTGGCCTGGTGTCAGTAGCCTACCTGGCTAGCCTATTTAGCTGATGTCGGCCATTGGCTCCTTGCTGCTTTGTTTTCTCTGGTATAGACCCTGTTCTCTTTGGATTTAAGTGTTGATCTTTGTCCTTTTGGATCTATGTATATTCATGTTGCCTTTGTGAAGTTATCTTTTCCTTCTGTTTTGTTCTTTCATTAAAAGTTGAATATCCTTTAGGGGGTCATCTTTGCTTATCTCTCTCATACATGCTCTCTCTCTAACACACACACACACGACAAACACACATGCTCTCTCTCTCTCTCTCTTTCTAACACACACAGTCTGCCTATGGCGGCCTTTCTCAATGGCTAGGCTGTGCTCGCTGAGTCTGTACCTAGTCAAGGATCTTCAGTCACAGTGCTCAGGTATTCTGCCACTGTGTACTCTCTGTTTAGGGCCAAATAGCATTTCAATTTATTTCCAATGTGTCTCTCTCTCTCTCTCTCTCTCTCTCTCTCTCTCTCTCTCTCTCTCTCTCTCTCTCTCTCTCTCTCTCTCTCTCTCTCTCTCTCTGTACACTGTATATTGACTGTAGAACGGGAGCGCTCTCTCGCTCTCTCTCTTGCTATATGTTGATTGTATCATGCCCAGCCTCGGGCAGGGGGGGGGGGGGGGGGGGGGGGCTCGCGTTTAAATCTCGCACAGGGCCTCGCATTTCTCCCAGGCGGCCCTGGCAATCGGTATTCGTCAAACTGTCCCTGGAGGTGGGGGATTGTACCTTGGGTAGAGGGCCTTTGCCATCTCCATAAAGAAAAGTAAATATAATTTGTATGCTTTGTGTGTCTTTTGTGGTGCAGGGAATTGATTCCCACAAAGATCCAATTCCAAAGAAAAAGGTTAAAAGTTATTTCGCGCACACAATTGTGTGCTGACCTATGCAGTGTGCAGCAAGCCGTGAACGTTAAAATGAATTGCAAACTTACACACACAAACATATTTTCTAGGAGGATAACAGGATATACTTTGAGCATAATAATTCTTCTTATTCCAAGCAGACCCATCCCTAGTTAATGATCTCCATCAGGTGGAAGCCTGGGGAGATCATGTAATTGGTCGCGTCTGTGTGTGCATCTGTCTGCTACATCTCGCAAACTACAAGGCAAATTGGGTTAATATTTGTTGTGCACATTCATGACCACTATAGGATGAACTCTTTTTTTGGTGACCCCGTGTCCTTTCTTCCAGCGCCACCATCAGGCCAAACATAAAGTTTTGAATTATTTGTATGTACATTTTGGTGAACTGCCCCTTTATGTGGAGTTTTTGGTTAGTGAAACGTTTCCATGACTTCATCCTATTTCATTCTCTATTGAATCAACTGATTGGCACCAGTCATTCTGATTGCAGGATGTCCGGTGTGGCCTTGCTCATAATTGCTTGCTCGGACGGTGGAAGGATAGTCAACATCCTCTCGACTGTGTCAATACATCTGCTTTTGTTTTTTAGCTCTCTCTCTCTCTCTCAGAGAGCAACACTGTGGTGCATTCATGATCAATCTCAATATAGATAAAGTGACAATCTCTCTCTCTCTCTCTCTCTCTCTCTCTCTCTCTCTCTCTCTCTCTCTCTCTCTCTCTCTCTCTCTCTCTCTCTCTCTCTCTCTCTCTCTCTCTCTCTCTCTGTCATGCACACAATTTCACTCACTTTCCCACTCTTTGCTTTCTGTTTATTGCATGTTGACTGTTGTTCTCGAAGCCTGGGTAAAGCGATTCTAGCTAAGTGCAAAGCTTCAAAGCTCCACTATGAGTAATCCACCAACAGCCATTGGCTCCTGAACACCAGTCTACTTACCAGCCAACCAATCATACACAATGAGTGGTGCAAATTATATGTTTTTTTCATAATTCCATGCCTGATCTCTAACCTACCGAAGTCAGCCCATGTTACCCCACTTCTTAGGGACCTGCACTGGCTCCCCATCGCCGCACGAATCTGCTTCAAGGTCCTTGACCTGGCATATTGCGCGGCGAAGGGAACGGCTCCCGCCTACCTCCGGTCAATGGTCTCTAACTACCAGGGGCGGCGGGGGGGAGGGGCTAGCAGGGTCTTAAGCACCCTCTGAAAAAGGCTTAGCCCCCTCTAAGCCCCCCCTCCCAGTTATGTTTTTTATTTTATTTATATATAAAATACATTACGAATTCCGTTATATTGGACATTCGTGGGTTTGCGTGATGAGTATCTCCACCTCTTTTATTGTGAAGCTGTATCTATCTACCGGACGTCATCAAAAGCATGTCTGTCACTATAGCCAATTGAAATGCTAGAAATGGTCACGTGGACTGGGAGAACCAATGGAATAGTCCCACCGGGCCGCATGTATATTATTTCACTTCCGCGTTCGAGCTGCGTGCGAGTTCAAAAAACAAAACAAACATCTTTGGATAGAACGGGGAAATATAACGCTTCTTTTAATAAACAGGAGCCATACATAAAATACGGGTTTATCGCAACAGGTCGGTGATTCTTGCGTGCCGAGCCGACGTCCTCTCTGCATAATATGTGGCGACAACAACAACAACAACAACAACGAGGCAAGTTGGCAGATAAAGTAGCTGCTGCATTCAACGCCAATCTGGAATTGGAGGGCGGCGAGTGGATATGTGACATGTTTCAAACATTAGCAGGGATTTTGGAGGACTTAACAACAAACAAGGTATGGTGAGTCGTGTTTGCATGCATTCTGATCTGTTCGTCACCCGCCGCGGTGATCTGACTGCAACAGCTGATCTGCTGTTCATGAATGAATGAATGAATGAAAAACAGATTGCAGAATGGGTACAATACAGTACGGCGCAATACACACAATTGTTAAGGGGATGCAGACCAGAGAAAAACGTTTTTTTTTTTTCAATATCAGTATATTAAATTAGCCATTGTTTTTGTTTGTTGCATTAAAATTCATTAGCCCCTGCTATAAACAATCCAGCCCCTCCAAAGCTCCCGCAAGGCCAATTCTCTGGCGCCGCTACTGCTAACTACACACCCTCAAGACCCCTCCGCTCTACATCCTCTGGCCGCCTCAGACCCAACCTGAGCTCCGGGAGGATCATCAACGAGAAGCCGCCTATTCTCGGTCCTTGCTCCACAGCGGTGGAATGAACTTCCCACCACAGTTAGGACAGCCGAAACCTGACCAATCTTTCGCCATCGACTATATCTGAAATGAAAAAACAAAAACACTAACCTTCTTACTGTCTTATACTATCATGCACACTAACTACTATACTAATATAATATGTCTTCACTACTATGTACTCAACACTGCAACACCCAAGTTTCAGCACTGTTTTATGATCATTGTTACTCAGCTGTAAGAGTTGTACCCTTCCTGCTGACTTGTCGTACAGAACTTGTAAGTCACTTTGGATAAAAGCATCAGCTAAATGACTAAATGTAAAAGTATATAATTACATATTCACCACCTACTCTGGTTCCCTTTGTTCAGCAAGAACAGATATGTAGCTTCAGCTAGCAGAGCTTCAAAGCTAGCAGTGTAGTGATGCCAGAAAGAGTGCACCCAGCTGAACCTGCTCACGCACCACTCAAGCATAGGTTCAAGCAGGGCATGTGGCTGGCTGATTATGGCTGCGGTTACACTATTGCCAAAAACGAAGCGTTTCATTTAGCTTTTCAGAACGCTGCGTAATGGCAGGCAAGTTAGACGCCGTTTTGTCTCGTGAGCACCGAGTGATGTATATACATGTAGTACAATGCCAAAGCAGTAGGTGGCGATGTAGTTCAAACATGAAGGCCATTTTCAACCAATCAGAAATGTTGAACGAGTCACTCCACATCCTGCTCAAAATCTCAGAAAGCCACCATCTTTAAATACCTCGCATATGAGCCATTTAGCAACATAGCATTTATTTTTCAGCAAGAAACAAAGTGCAATAAACAAAAACGGATACATTCACTGTGTTCTGCCTCATTTGTTGATGATTTGTTGATGAAACCAAACTAACATCAACACAATTGACCACCAAGAGCGGAATTTAGTCTCACAAAAAGATCGCCGATTTTGTTAGCTTACAAACAATACAAACAATTGTTAAGGGGATGCAGACAGTTGTAGTTTGGACTGGGTTCCTTATAACAATAACTTGACAACACATGAGCTTAGTTTAGCCGCAGCTGCAGGCAATCTGAGGAGGACGCAGGTGATATCCTGTATAGGTCATGGGGAGAATTTGGCGTCGGTGTCTACTACTGCGCATGTTCGTTGGGCAAGAACTGCTCCGTATCCGGCTCGCGCAAATTACATGGCACTGTTGTCGGCGAGTTTCCAAAACGAAAACACCCTTTCAGCGTTGCCGCTAGGAAAACGCGTTTTCCTGCCAAAACGGCGTTTCCTTTTAATTTGGACATGCAAACGTAATCATTCGAAAATACAACGTTGCTGTTTTCCCCCAGTGTAACCATGACCTAAGAATCCTCGTTCTGCTTAAAGTTAAGGTTAAGAATCTTCTTCTTGTGCCCCCGGACAGTTCAGTCAGTATTTGACAGTTCAGTCGGTATACTGAACATGCACCACGCACACATGTTTGCTGTGATGTCATCATTGAGGAGTAAGGTTACATGGGCTATCTATTTTAAATTATCTTTAAATTGTATTGTGATTGATTCAGTCAGAGCTGCTTTGTCTAATTGCAGTGTTTGTTTTGTTTAGGTGTATTATTTATTGTTTTTATTTATGTTTTGTCAATATATTGTGATCAGTGTGAATGCATATTTTTGTGTTGTTACCATGTAGGTTATTGGACCCCAGGAAGAATAGCTGCTGCTATGCAAAGGCTAATCTATCAGTGATGTCACTGGGATGTATAAATCCCGGGCTGCTCCATAAGGCAGGAAATATGGCTCTGACTTTGTGAGGTCATAAAATGATGTGACCTCTTACCCCCAAACAAGGATTATATTCTAGCAATGCTAGAAGTTCTGTACCGAAAAAAAAAAAAAATCTCACTCAGGATTATCTACCCCCTGTCACATAGGTCTATAAATGTACCTTAACCAGGTTGTTGTAAAGCCAACCCATTCAGTGAGTGCATTTAGCACAGGTCCCGGTAGGTGGAAATAATAAAGTGTTTTCAAAGTAAATTATATTTATTGTACAAAGGGGAATGAAACCCACGAACACACAAAAACAGGGATAAGGTAAGGGAGAACAAAACAGGGTTATACAATAAACACGAACAAACAAGTTAAATGATAACCCTAAACAATAACCCCACCTAATGCTGAAAGCAAGGGGAAACACTAACCCAGACACAAGTAACCAAGTGTCACAGAACACAACCAAAAGGCCACATGGTTGGCAATCTGGGAAAACACCCAGCAAAACAATACAACACAAGGCTATTACTAATAGCAGGAGTGCCACAAGACACAATCAAACTTACCTGGCAGAAACACCAGTAAGGACACAATAAAGCTACTCAGTAACAGTGTTGAACACAATGAACACACAGTCCCACACAACAGTGGAAATAAGGCAAACACAACAAACAATCCATCCAACTCAGTGGCAATGGCAAAATGCCATGAGTGGGCGCAGCATCTCAGGTTTTAATCCACCCGCCCCTTTAGCTGTAGTCATCATCGGGTAATCAGCACACTCTACAGGAAGGGGCGGGCGGCACCTGAGAAGGGGAAACACAAAAAGGGGGATTATCATCCAGGTGAACACAGCACCATACGTCACAACCCCCTTCACTTAGATCCCTTAAGTAAAGCCAGACGAAGGGGCGAGGAGAGGACATTGACTGGACTGGAAGAAGAACATAGATTCTGTGTTCAAGAAAGCCGTCTCGACTTTTTCATCTTTAGATCAACAGGTCACTTCTTCATGTTTTCTACCAAGGTATCCTTGCTAGTGTCCTTTTTTATGCTGTGCTCTGCTGGGGGGCAGCAACACGGTCATTGACAAAAAACGTATAAATAAAATTATTAAAAAGGGTGGCTCACGCACAAAACCCACCAGGCACGGGCGCAAGCACTCGCAGGTTTCGTGCGAGAACAGCGAGCATGGCCATCCACACGAGTACGACTTCAGAGCGGGCAAAAGTGCACATTTACACATTTACATTGTAACAGCTGTTAATGCCTAGTCTATATGCGAAGTCAGTCCCTGTTTGAAGATTTCTTTTTAAGATTTCCAGTTCCAGTGTTCTATTGTCCATTTTGCATGTATAACCAAGTTTCAAGTTTCAAGTTTTCTTTATTAGTTGTCATACAAAAATACAGAATACTTTTATATGAAATGCTTTTTCCTGTTCTGCTCCTGAGAGTGTGCTAGATAAAACTAAAATAGATAAGTAAGAATAGAAGTCAAAAGTACATAACAAGTAGTGGTGGGGGAAAATATCGATATGTAGTATTCTCGCGATACTTTGCGTGGCGATACTGTATCGATACAGGGGATGGCAAGTATCGATATTTATTAATTTATAAAAAAAAATTGTATAAGGAAGTTGCATTGTTCATTTCAATACCTGTAATAGTACAGTAGTCCACACACACGCACACGTGTGCATTCAGTTAAGTTGGAATATGACTGTAATACAAACAGTTCAGTTTGTCAGGTACATGCAACACAGATTACAGTGTTTACATCTGTATGCTTGAGAAAATACATGTTCTGCAATAAAAATGATAAGTGAGATGAACAGACTGAAAACTTTATTTTATTTAGAGAAAACATGTTGACAAAGTTTAACTTTACAGTGAAAAAAGGTAATAAATATTAATATCGCAATACTCAGCATATCGCAATATATTTAGTATCGCAATACTATCGTATCGTGACTCAAGTATCATGATAGTATCGTATCATGAGGCCTCTGGTGATTCCCACCCGTAGTAACAAGTGTAAACAAAAGTATTCAAAACAAAAGTGTTCAATATACATATATACAATGGTAACAATACAGAGTAGAAAAAAAAAATTGTAACTGAGTACAATACAATATAAAGTACAAAGTACAATGCAGAAATGGGATGAGGTACAACTTAGGGTAAGGTGCAATGAGGTATGAGTTGTAGTGCAAATCTCTTTACCAATAATATAAATATAAAGTGTGTTAAAGTGTCTAAAGTGGGTCAAGTGGGTGCTACCGTGAGTTGTTATTTAAAGTGAGTGTGTGCATGTGGATGTGTGTGCTGTGAGCGTATTTGATGGTTTGTTACATAGTGTTATTGTCATTGTAGCATCCTGATGGCCTGGGGATAGAAGCTCCTTCTGAGTCTCTCTGTGCTTGCCATGAGACTCCGGTATCGCTTGCCTGACCACAGCAGTTCAAGGAGGCAGTTGTTTGGGTGGCTAGAGTCTTTGATTATTCTCTTAGCCTTACCATGCAACGCTTGTTGTAAATGTCTTGGAGAGTGGGAAGCCCACCTCCAATTGTGCGTTCGGCCTGAACGGGCTGTAGTCTGCTACGGTCTTGTGCGGTTGCTATTCCCAAACCAGGGAGGCAGTGGCGGCCGGCCGGATAGAGGGCGCTAGAGCGCCGCCCTCCCTGGTTAAAAGAAGAAGAAGAAAAGAATTATTTGGTGAGGAGGAAGCAGCCTATTCATCCCCCAGCGCCTAGCCCCCTCCACTCCGTTTTCATGGGCGCTCATTTCTGCTCCGCTGTAATTGCGCAACTCACAGGGCAAAATGCAAATACGTATTAAATAAATACGTACGTACAACATAGCGCTGTCAAATATGATACCAGAGGGCGCTTGCTCGAGTGCTTGATGTAGTCACTATTGGCTGAGAGTGGCACGTGACATCACGTCCCCAGACGTTGGGCTCTGGGCTCTGGCTCTGCAGATATATGCTATTCGAGGGGCTACTAGGAAATAGTAGTTGTCGGAAATTGATAATAATCACAAGATACTGTACATTCAGACAGTGTTGGATCTAACTAAATAGATTTATATGGACACTTTTATGGAAAGTTCAAGCCTGGAGTCTGGACCACAAAGCTTCTCGAAGGGTAGGCCTATACTCTGTCTTAGCTGGTTCGACAACAAACAACAACACGCTATAATGGCTATAAATATAAATATATACATCACCAGTCTGGACAGTGGATATATACATCAAGAGTCTGGGACAGTGGACATATACATCAACTTCAACAGTCCTGGACAGTGGATATACACTTTATCAAGCCCTCCTGGACCGCGTTTCAACTAAACAAAGTGAGTTGCGCTCGCTCTCTCTCTCTCTCTCTCTCTCTCTCTCTCTCTCTTTCTCTCTCTCTCTCTCTCTCTCTCTCTCTCTCTCTCTCTCTCTCTCTCTCTATCGCTCTCTCTCATCTCTCTCTCTCTATCGCTCTCTCTCTCTCTCTCTCTCTCTCTCTCTCTCTCTCTCTCTCTCTCTCTCTCTCTCTCTCTCTCTCTCTCTCTCTATCGCTATCTCTCTCTCTCTCTCTCTCTCTCTCTGATTGATTGATTGAAAAGTTTATTAACAGATTGCAGAATGGGTACAGTACAGTCATGGCAGTAGCCAGCTATGAGGTCACGAGGTCCGGACCTCGGTAACTATTGTGCGCGTGTGTTAGGGTTTGTAACCGACCTCAAACGCAACGGCACAGAGAGAGTTGTTCAGAGTTAGCCAAAGCACGGGGCGTATTTATTTTCAGAGTTACAAGATGGAATGAAGTTGAGCAAGCCGAACAAACGGGGAATCTGCATGTGAAGATTGTTGCGGCTCTGCAGATACTCCCAGTAGGTGGTGGTGAGGAATTGGCTTGTGACGTCTGAAGCGGCTCTGCAGATCCTCCCAGCTTTCACTCCCGGTGGAAACGGAGAGAGAGAGAAATCTGAGTTAGCCCAGCGCACAACAGAAACAGAGAGGTGACTGATCCAGTATATATCCAAGTGACTTGATCTTCGGTGTACCACACACAGTTAGCAGAGTCCAGAGAAAAAACAATACGGTAATCCAAAGTGTAAATCCAACACAAAAATACGTGAGAACAGTACAAACAAAACGGGATCTCTTCGGTGTTTCACAAACACACAAAAAAACTGATGATCCAAAAGAACTGTTTCCAAAAACTCACCAGAGCGCAACGCGTAAAGCGGGCAGATAACGAGGCGCAGCTCAGAACGGGGAAACCAGGTTCTCCACTGGGATTCTCACGAAAGTCCTGGGCCCTCATTCATCAACGTGTCTTACGCACAGATATGTGCTTAACCTGTGGCGTACGACCATTTTCTAAGCAAAGAGTGGGATTCATCAATTTCAACTTGAACTTGACTTCGTGCTTATGTGTACGCACAGCTCGGAGCACACTTAGCTGACGCCCAGTGGTAGAATATATTATTACAACAAGGAAATGAGCTTCTGTGCATTAGTTTCAACACTGGCATGTTCTGTATGAACCGTAATTCATTATAGTTCATTGTAAAATAGCAACAGTAGTGTAATTATGGTCAAAACCCTATAAATAGCATTTGGAATAATAGATCTTTTCTCTCAGAATGAATGCAGCATGGTTTATATAGCGTTATCGGAATATACGGGGTGTACTGACTGACTGCGCTCCGCGTAGCTCAACTCGTTATTATTTTGCGCACAGACCGCAGAAACACGGGGAACGTTTTGATATAAGTGGAATTTCGAAGCTGTAAGCAGAATACAAGTCATATGAACACCCACGATATAGTGTTCTTCCCCCTTTTTACTGTATAAGAAAGAATAAAAAACGCATTGCAATGACACCAGATAGTGGACAGACTATGTAAATATGATGATGGGATTCAAGTTCGCGTTTTTGTTGATCATAGGCATGCTGTCAGAGTATGATATCTTAATCAAACATTCTAGAACATTTGTCTCACAGATCATGTCATAATAGAACATAGGCTATGGCATGGTCCATCGTGATATTGTGTAGACTGTTATTACTGTACCCGTACCACAACAGCCTTGTGAGTCCCGCACACAAACATGATGGAATTCAAGTTCATGTATTGAAAGGCAGGCTACATCATACATGCAGTGAGATTCATTGTTCTTGTATATGCTCTCGTATTATTGTTTATATAGGCTACCCAATACTGACATCAAAATAGATTGTAGTATGCCTCTAGAAATCATATGCAGCAGGTAGAAAATTGACGGAAGATCCATCGCGATTTGGAATAAAATTGAGGAGAACTTTAATCCCTGGGTATTAATCAAACAACACGGGAAAAGGCAGTCATATTCCAGCACGGTCTTTATTAGTGTTTGCGCTGCCCAGGCAGCAATGGTTAAAAGATATCATATCCGACATCACCGTAAGTGTACACGTCTGTCAGCCTGTCTCATAACACGCTTCCCTCGGCTTAGTCCATTTTTCCACATTTCATGGGGGTATTCCATTACCGTATATGGTTAATCGGGGCGGTTCTGGTATGCAAATACTTAAAACAGTGCACAAGCTCAAACGTAGGATCAAAGTCATATTCATCATGACAGGTGTGCGTAGAACCTGCGTACGCACGTGTGGTGAATCCCGTTTTTTCTGTGCGTGCACTGATTCTACATTCTGTGCTTACGTGTGGAAATAGAACATTTTCTACGCCACGTTGATGAATGAGGGCCCTGGAGAGCAAAAGACAGCAAACAGCGACGGGGAAGGCAGGCAAATGCAGGAGTATTCAGAACCATCCAACATCGATAGTAGGGGGATCAGGGTATATAAAGCCACGGGCGCTGATTACAAGCTGTGACAGCTGCGGGATGAAATTGATACTTGCTCCAGAAGCGTGTGGCGGGGAGAGCACCAATCAACACGGCACCTTGACAGGAACGGAGCGTGTGGCGGGGAATGCAATTAATCAACAAAGTACCTTAAAGGAACGGAGCGTGTGGCGGGGAGCGGACCAAACCTCACAGCGTGGGCCGTTTGGTCAATGACCGGCCCATTTGGTACTGACTGACACTGGGCCGGCCAATAATCACATCTCTTACTAAGCCCCCTCCCCCACTAGGCTGGGAACAGCGGGCCCATTATGCTGCGGCCCAATCACATCTCTTAATAAGCCCCCCCCCTCTCTCACCTGTTTCTCATGTTCTCGTGTGAGAAGAACAGATGCGGAAACAGGAAAAAATGGAGAAACAGAACAAACGTAAAGGGATGTGCGGAGAAATGCCGGCGGAAAAAATCAGAAAACTAGAGTCGGATGCTGAAAAATATAATAAAATCACAGACATGTTTGCTGCTTCAACGTCGTCATCCACAATAATACTAGTGCAGCAACAAGTTCAACACAGCCTCAGGTAGCCAGCCAGGCAGAAGGGCAGAGGAGGGAGGGACAGTGAGCTGGAGGAGGAACCTGAGGTAGTTGTGTGTGCCATCTCTGCCATGGTGATGTCGATAATAATATGAATGATAACGTTATTTGGTCAGCATCACGTTGGCTAAAATAAGCCCAGAGTGACCGTCACATCTAAGCTGATCAGCACTACTAATGAGACGCTGCCCCCTACCGATTATAGTGGGCCGGTCTGGGCCAAAAAAATAAATGGACCTCCCTAATTTCTAAACCCTGGCTACGGCCCCTGAGTACAGTACAGCTCAATACATACAATTGTTAAGGGGATGCAGACCAGAGAAAGACTTTCGTCTTGTTTACATCAGGGTCCCCCATTTTCAATTCATCATATGACACACACGACTCTCTCTCTCTCTCTCTCTCTCTCTCTCTCTCTCTCTCTCTCTCTCTCTCTCTCTCCTCTCTCTCTCTCTCTGTTTGAGCGATGCTGTGTTGTTGTTGAACTAACTAATTAATTTTCGCCGTCGGGTGGAGCATAATCACCCGGACAATGAATGGTAACTTGTTTAAAATGACAAGATATACATATGTGTTTATTATTGGATGGATCAGAGAGAGAGTGGAGTTTCTTTGGATTTAAAGAAGTGATTATGGCTTGTTCAATATCTCGCCCAGTCTATGTTTGAATTAATGAATGAATGAAAACTTCATTTAAGGGGACATGCGTTGCTATTCCCTAGCACTATTTGGGCAACTTTACACAATTCCTGTGAGTCTATTGAAGACATCTGTAATTTTTTTTTTTTTAAATGCATTGTTTTATATTTCTAATCAAGTACTCAAAACCATAATTTTTCAGCATCAGGATTTCAAGCTGTTATGGCCTGGCTCCGCCCATAAGCACTTTGAGTGACAGTCAAGCCCACACAGTCTGCGACTGGTAGACAGAGAAAGAGAGAGAGACACACAGAATGATAGAGAATGAGAGAGATAGAGAGAGAGAGAATGATAGAGAATGATGAGAGAGAGAGAGAGAGAGAGAGAGAGAGAGAGAGAGAGAGAGAGAGAGAGAGAGAGAGAAAGAAAAAGACAGGCCGTTATTGATAACCTCTCTCCCTCCCTCCCTCCCTCTCTCCCTTTTCTTCTTTTTTTCTTTTCTTTCACCGCTCGGCAGCTTGTGCTCCAAATGGGGGGGGGGGGGGGGGGGGGGGACCTAGCGCGCGGAGTGTTTGCAAGACATGCCGTTATTGATAAGGCCCCCTCTCTCCCTCCCTCCCTCCCTCCTCCTCCCTCCCTCCCTCCCTCCCTCCCTCCCTCCCTCCCTCCCTTCCCTCCCTCCCTTTCTTCTTTTTTTCTTTCTTTCACCGCGCGGCAGCTTGTGCTCCCGAATGGGGGGGGGGGGGGACCTGCATGTGTGTTTGCACAGTGGTCTCTCTCTTCTCCCTCTCTCTCTCTGTCTCCCTCTCTCTCATCTCTCTCTCTCCTCTCTCTCTCTCTCTTCTCTCTCTCTCTGTCTCTCCCCTCTCTCTCCCTCTCTCTCTCCCCTCTCTATCCTCTCTCTCTCTCTCTCCCTCCAGAGTGTATGCAGAGGTGTCGGGTTTCAATCTGCCGCAGTATGAGGAAGTGGTTTTCCACTCGCTGTCTAGTCTAGGTAGATTGTGGGCGGGCATTAGCTACAACCACAGAGCCAATCACATCACTGTCCACTACCCAGAGCCTGAATAACGTCACTCAGGCCTTCAAATCAGGATGGCCTAATTTACTGGAGCAGGAAATGATCTGAGCTGAATCAGGGCAATCCGCCAATATGGTATTTAGACACAAACACACATTGATACTAACTCCTATTACTATAATACAATGCTAGAGACTGAAAAATGACATTTATAATGCATGTCACCCTTAACAGATTGCAGAATGGGTACAATACAGTTACGGCTCAATACACACAATTGTTTAAAGATTTATTTTTTGGCGTTTTATCGCTTTATTACTACTGGGCAGTCCAGTAGAGAGAGACAGAGGAGGAATGGGAGACAGAGTGGGGGGAAGACATTCGGCAAATAACGACGGGTTCGGGAGTCGAACCCGGGTCGGCCGTGTCGCGGCTGAGCGCGCTATGTGGTTCACCACTGGGGCGCCCAATACACACAATTGTTAAGGGGATGCAGACCAGAGAAAGACTTTCGTCTTGTTTACATCAGGGTCCCCCATTTTTAATTCATATCGATAGTTTAATAGCTAGCCTTGGCTCGTTAAACAATATGCAAAATATGTGTACAGCCCTGTACTCATACTGAAGTATTCTTGGTATATACTACACATACTACTAGGTCTGATCTTTTGCAGTTCCTTGTGTAACGAATCGATTCCACGTCGCGCCAGATTCTCTACCTCTTCCAGGTAGGCCCTCTCAATGTTTGTAGAGATCAGGCCACCACTACTGTGTCGTCAGCAAATTTGATGATTGTGTTGTTGTTCCGCTGTGCCACACAGTCGTGTGTGTAACAGCGAGTAGAGGAGGGGACTCAGAACACAGCCCTGGGGGGGCCCCTATGTTGAGGGTGATGGATGAGGAGGTGCAGTTGCCTGCTCTCACCACCTGGGGTCTACCCGTCAGGAAGTCCAAGACCCACTGGCAGAGATCATAGTTCAAGCCCAAGTCCCTGAGCTTGGCTATGAGTTTGGAGGGGACTATGGTATTGAATGCTGAGCTGTAGTCGATGAACAGCATTCCCTGCCTCTTGTCCAGGTGTGATGCTGCTGTGTGCAGCACATGGGCTATGGCGTCCTCCGTGGACCTGTTGGGGCGATATGCAAATTGCAGGGGGTCCAGGTTGATGGGGGAGGGAGGAACAGATGTAGCCCTTCACAAGCTTCTCAAAGCACTTCATGGCTATGGAGGTGAGAGCTACAGGGCGGTAGTCGTGTTAGGCAAGCGGGCGTAGATTTTTTGGGTACAGGGATAATGGGTGGACTTCTTCAGACAGGTGGGGATGACAGCCTGTTCTAAGGACAGGTTAAATATGTCAGTGAATACCGGGGCCAATTGGTCGGCACAGACTTTTAGGATGCGGCCGGGGATGAATGAATGAATGAATGAATGAATGAATGAATGAATGAATGAATGAAAACTTTATTTAACAAATTGCAGAATGGGTACAATACAGTACGGCTCAATACACACAATTGTTAAGGGGATGCAGACCAGATAAAGACGTTTGTCTTGTTTACATCAGGGTTCCCCATTTTCAATTCATATTGACATTTATGACATACTCAACATACATGACATTTATGGCATAAGGACATACAGGTATTTAGTACTGTTACATTTGTTCAACGATATTCAAATATACAGTACTGTACCCATAGATCCTGACAGAGTATATACATATGATGGGGAGGGGACTGTACATTAGGAGGGGGTGGGGTGGGAGAGAAATATACATACCAGTGGGGAGGAGACTGTACATTTGGAGGGGGTGGGTGGGTGGGAGAGAAATATACATATGGCGGGGAGAGAATATATACATGCGGGTGGGGGAGGAGACTGTCTATTAGGAGGGGGTGGGGGTGGGGGGTTTGGACATTTACGGTGGCCAGTTTCGAATTGCAGCCTCCCGTAGGTGCTCTTTAAGAGCGGTTTTGAATGTGGGTAGGGATTCTCATTCCTTTACAGCTTTGGGTAGGACGTTCCACATTGATGTGGCATAATTTCTAAACGTGTTTAGTCCCTTGTTTGAGCCGAATCTGGGTTTAACATGATTTGTTGAGCTTCCTCTGGTGTTGTGTTGTGGTATTCACTGACCTTTTGGGAAGTATTTTGACATGTACATGGGTACCTTAGTCGTATAGTGTATTTTGTAGACCAGGCCCATTGCAAGTTGCTGTACTCTGCGTCTACTCTAAGCCATCCTAGGTTGTCAAAGTGGGCAGGGGTGAGGTGGGTTCTAGGGGTAAGGTCAAGTAGAAGTCTGACCAGTTTGTTTTGTGATGTTTGTAATCTTGTTTTTAGCGCCTTTGAGGTGCTTTGGTACCATGAGGTGCAAGCATAGTCGTAGTACCCTTGAATGAGTGCTTCTGCCAGAGTCTTCAGGGTATTCTTGTTTACCAGAGAGGAGATCCGGTACAAGAATCTAGTTATTTGGTTGACTTTTTTTATTACATTGGATGCCATTTTGTCACAGGAAAGATTTGCCTCTAGGATGGAACCTAGGTATGTAATTTCATCTTTCCTTGTGACAATATTGTCACCCACTGTAACTGAGAAGCCGTCGGTCTTGCTGAGTTTGTTATTTGATCCGAAGAGAATGGACTCTGTTTTACCCAGGTGTAATGATAGTTTGTTATCAGCGAGCCAGGTGCAGATTCTGCCGAGTTCTGAGCTGAGGGTTTTTTCAACCTGTAACTTGTTCTTGTCAGAGACCAGCAGGGCTGAGTCGTCCGTGAACAAGAACAAGTTGCAGGAACACTTCCGGTACGAGAGGAAACGGGTAGCACGCTTCCTCACGGATGACGGGGTATCTTCGTCTCTGGGGGGGGGGGGGGCTTCTCCAGTAGGAGGGCTGATCCCCCTCCAAACCGCCAACCGGGGAAAGAGTGTGCTTATTGTATTGTTAGTTTTATTTTCATAAACGTGTGCGGTGATGTCGGTGACATGGGAGTTACAGTGGGTTTCCGGGGGTCCTCGGCCGTCGTGCCTGGGCGGTCAGGTGTCGGGGCCGGGGGGGCACCGGGCTTGGCGTCGCGGGGGGTCGGGGGGCCATTGAGGCGTGGTGCTTAGACCTTCTGCGGACCTGGGCTTGGGGCTCTAGTGGGCCGGGGGCCTGGCGGTCGGGCGGGGGTGGGTGGGGGCTCTGGGGGCTCGGCTCTGTGCATGGTGGACCAGGATATGGGGGTGTTCTATCTCTCGGGGAGGGGGGCGGGAGGGAGGGGTCTCTCACAGGGGGATCAGAGAGGCTGGGCTTTGCCCGGCGGGACCCTGTGTGTTGGGGGGCCGATGGGCATGGGGTAGGGCTCGCGGGGGCATGGGGAATAGCGGGCTTGGCTCGGTGGGGGGGAGTCCCCTATCCTTTCCTCTACTGGGCCTGGCCCAATTGATTCAAGGGACCCGTGTCGATGGGGGCCCGGCTACGGGCGCAGCGGCCTAAGATATGGGGGGCGCCAATGGGCTCAACTCAGGGGGGGGGGGGGAGTCGGGGGTGGGGGGTCAGCGTTTATGCGGTTTGACCCGGGAGAGCGGGATCCCGTGGGTTGTGGGTTGGTTGTGCGTGGGGTGGGGGGCTTGGTGGCATGGGAGGTAGCGGGCTTGGCTCGGTGGGGGGGCGTATTGCCCCTCGCCCCTCTACTGGGTCGGGCCCAATCAGATTCAAGATGCCCGTGTCGCTGAGTGCTCGACCCCGCGTGGGACGGACCTGGGATGCGGGGGAGCCCGGTTTCTAGGGGGGGAGGGTGGGAGGGGGGGGGTTCCTCTTGCGGGGGTCTGGGAGGATGAGCGCAGCCGAGTTCAAGGGGCCCACATCATTGTACTGTTGTGTTATTGATGTTATTGTATATGTTGTGTTGTATGTCTATAAGTGTTAAAAAAAAAGAACAAGTTGCAGTCACAAGCTGACAACATGACATTTGCATGAATTAGGAACAGTAGCGGTCCTAGTATTCTTCCTTGTGGAACACCACAGCTCACTGTGAGGGGGGGGGGGGGATAGGGTACCGTTTACCTCCACCATCTGTTCTCTCCCCTCCAGGTAGGATTGCATCCAGCTCACTGATAGACTATCAAAACCAATTGCTTTTAGCTTGTCAATCAGAATGGAGTGATTGACAGTGTCAAAGGCCTTTTGTAGGTCCAGCATGACCATGCCGCAGTATTTGCCCGCGTCCACCTCTTGTTTGATGTGGTCGTTCAAATAGAGAAGGCATGTGTCAGTGGAGTGGGATGTTCTGAAGCCAGATTGGAATTCGTAGATTCAATCTTTTTCCGCTGGGTACTTTTCGACCTGTTCCGTAGACAATTTTTTCCATGACTTTCGAGATGGAGGTAAGAATAGAAACAGGGCGGTAGTTGCCTGGGTCTAATTTGCTGCCCTTTTTGTGCAGGGGGGTAACTCTCGCTATTTTGAAGTCCTTGGGGACGTGTCCCTGTTTTATGGAGAGGTTTATTATGTGTGTGATGACTGGGGTGATGGTGGCTGCTTAGTCACTGAGGAATTTGGAGGGGATGTTGTCATGGCCAGTGGCCTTGTTAGGTTGGAGGGCGCTCAGTTTTTTGAGTACCTCATCTGTTGTTACCATTTCCAGTTTGAAGTCATCTTTGTGGACCCCTAGGTTTTTGTAGTATGCTACTATGTGTTCTACCCCATAATGCCCTGAGTGGGAGGGTAGTTTATTAACCAGTGTTGAGGCTGTTTGTAAAGAATATGTTTAGGTATTTGGCCACATCCAGTTTGTCTGTGATGAGAGTGTTTTCTGTCTTTATGTTTATGTTTGTAAATCTAGTTTTTAGTTTTTTTGCGGCAGCCTAGTTGGTTGTTGAGTAATTTCCAAAGTTCGCAGGGTTTGTTTTTGTTTTCCTCAGTTTTGTCATTGATGAAATTAATTTTTGTGGTTTTGATCATGGTATTTACGTCATTTCTTAGTCTGTTTCTTTGAATTTTTTGTTCAACCACGTGGGCTTGGAGTTCACTGTTTGAGCTTTTGGTAAGCTTTGTCTGACTTTTATGAAGTTTAGAGCATTTTTTGTGTCTGGTTTTCATAGCTGTCAGTATTTCAGTGTGCATCCTGTTTCTCCCCTCCTCCCCTCCCCTCCCCTCCCTGCCTTACTACAGGTGTCGGGTGTACCTAAAACAAAACCTTGAATGAATTATATCATGTTTGTAACACAGCAGGGTCATTACAATTTTACAGTTTTCTTTCGTTTTCTTGTTCGCCCAATAATGTTAACCAATGGAAAGACACACACAGACACACACCAAGTTGGTGTGTCACCACCAACACACACGCCAACTATCTCCCGCGACCCGCGGACATTCTCTCACAGCAGATAGAGAAAAAAAGATACATACTTTTCCGGACTGATCATCTGCGCTCCTCTCCAGTTGAACTGCTACTGTGTTTAAATCCAAAATATTGATAAATCCTCTGCCATTGTTGTGTAACATGTCATCTGTTCTCAAGTCTTCAGTCTACGCTCAGCTTCACATGCAGTTCTATGTCGTATAAGCTTCCGCTCAGCGTCTACTGCACATATCTCACTCCAACATCCGTCTGGCCACACCCCCATCTGCTACCTATATAAGCAGGGGTGTGGCCACACACTCATCTCCTTCTCAAATTTCACCACAAGAGAGTGCCTGTATACCAATCACTTGACGTGGGAAAGAAAGTATTTAGCTGAAGAAAGGAAAACAGAAGAACAAGGAGATACGTTGACGTTATATCTTTATTTTCTCTCTCACTATTTTCGAGAAAATATGGCGATAATGTCTTCATCACTGGGGTGTCTGGAAGATGATGATCATTCTGACCTCCACAGGCTTTTTCGTATTAGGGGCTCGCGTCACTGATCTACTCCCCACCTGCAGTCCCCCTTGCTGTGGCTGGTTAGGTATTGAACCTCCGGTTCTACAGCTGGACTGCAGGAGGCACCGGCTGTTGTGAGAAACTGGTTGCTTTCTGGGCTGGGTGAGTAATGTGTTGCTATGCGGGCGCCAGTTGTCTGCTAATGCTATGGGGGTTAGCTGACAATTTTACGAAGGCCGGCCCCAGATTGGGGTCCTCTGTTCGGCCTCTTAGGCGACGGACGGAGGGTCCTGGTCTGACGCCCATAATGGTCAAACTAGTGGGCCGCGACGAGATCTGGTTTAAACCCGGGGTTATCTGGACAAGCGGATGCTTCTCTGTCCCGTGAAGGCCCCATCTTTCAAATGAATGAGAGATTACACCCTAAGCACGAGGAAATGTGGGTCTGGATCTTCGTTATCGGAAGATCCATGCTCAAGTCGGCTGCAGCCCGTATGGGAATTGTGCCGACTCCGCCGTATGTCTGTTAAATCACTGTTGAAAACTGTGTTGACATTTCTTTTTCTCTTCTCTCTTAGGATGAGGAGGGATTCAGGCGGCGGCCTGTCTGAAGTGTGGCTTGTTATGTCGTTGTGTACAGTTCAGGTGATAGCTGCTTAGCTTGTGTGCTAGTGTGTGGCCTACTGTTAGCCAGTCAGCTGTTAGCTGCGGCGCTAGCCCGTTATGTTCACCAGGCTAGGAAACGTTAGCTTGTTGCTATCAGTCGGGAGCGGCTGTTAGCTTAATGCTACACTGTTGAACATTACTGTGAGTATAACAAGCCTTAACACTCTGACTACGACGTCATCTTTGACAGAGGATGTTAGTCGACCCTACACCGGGTGCCCTGCCAGCGAGGACTTCGTCAACATGGAGAACGGCGGCTGGGTGGCACAGCGGACATTTGCCCTCGTCACCAACGCAGGAGACGCCGGGTTCGACTTCGGCTGTCCCGTTAACCAGTGTTCACAGTCCTCTCGGCCTGCGCTCAGGGTGGAGGTAGGAGTCCTGCCGGACTTGACACTTCTTCTTTCCTTCCCTTCTAAATGTTTTGTAATAACGATGTTTTCCAAAACGTGTGTTGCTGCAATACATTGAGGATACGACGTGTGTTGTGTGTGAATTGTCTTGTCACTGATATAGCTTCTCTCTACCTAGAAAATCGGCGTTGTTTTTTACGTGTGTAAAAATGAACTGGTTTAGTTGTGATGAGAACATGTGTGTTCATGTAACGTTAGTAACGTGGTTGAACTCACAACTAAGTGGGTTAATTAACCTGTGAAGCTATGCTTAGTGACATGTGAATGTGAATAAATTCTTCTCTCAGCCTGTGATGACAATGAACAGTGTGTTCACATATTAACAGGGGTACCTGTTCAACCTGGTCGTATCAAGGGTAAGGTAGGGAGGGGTGACCGCCCCGGTTTCTTCCCTGGGGCTTCCCCTCCTCCTCTCAAACATGTTTTGTTTACAATATATTGTGTCACTATGTTTGTGGGGATACGATGTAGCCCTCAGCTTAAACTGCTGGGGTTGTGCTTCTGCTTGAGAAAACGATTTTTTTCCTAGGGAAAAGGTTGTTTGGTCACTGTCATATGTGCTTAGCAAGGCCTGTGGCCAATACATAATCGAGGACGTATGTCTCTCTCGTTATGAAAAACGGCGTTCCTCCCATTTTTTGTTGTGATGAAGGGCTGTGTGTGTCGTTGAGATCCACAACTGGGTTAGGTTTTGGCCCACAGAAGCACATGTGTAAGTCTGGTACCGGGGCTCTTAAAGGGGCCCTCTCTGTTCTGTGTTTTTCCTTAGTAAAAATCAGATAGCAGGTTCGCACATGAGCTACGTGAAGCTGTTAAACGCTTCATGTAGCATGCTATGACTGGTGTCATGGCTCTACTTTGTCATTACATCATATCAGGGGTGAGGGGTCATAAAGGGGTGAACTGGTAAACCCTTCCTCCCCCTTTTTCTGTTTGGGCAGGGGTTAAAACCCCCTGTCCTTCGGGCTTCCTGTCACGTTGCTGGTTCGGCACGTTACAGGGTAGGGGGGGGGGGGGTTTCCTGGTCCCACGGCCTGAAAGATTGGGCGTGTGCACCGCGGAAATTCCCCCGCCATAGAGTACGTCACTGGGCGCGTTTCTATTGGTAAGGCTTCCGCAAGTTGTTCAGGTTCCATGTTATGGTTCTGTTTCAGGGAGTTTTCAGAGCCTCCTCCTCACAGAGCTCTTCTTCAGGGCCTTCTGTGAGTTCGGACCCTCCCTCCCAGTGAGGGAGCCTCCTCAGAGTTTCAGAGCCTCCTCCTCAGATTGTCAAGGTGAGTAGAACTTCGAAAAGGAGTTCTGCTCTGTTGTATGTGTATTTGATTCAATTCAATTCGATTATTGAGCTTGGTGGGTGATGCAACGCAGTAGAGACATGGTTCTTCTGTGCTGCTCCCTACTGGTATTGTGTGTATTCGGTCAGAGCCTCCTCCTCTGGTGTTTGGAGTCTTCTCCTCGGGGAGTTCAGAGCTCCTCCTCGGAGAGTCCTAACCCAATTGTTACATAGCTCAATGCTGCAATATGTCTTTTCAATCTATACAGCTCACGTGGGAAGTCTCTCTGGGGGTTCCCCGTCCTCTCCTTTTTGGAGTAGGTGGACGGGGTATTGTTTAGGGTTTCCCTGACTCCTCGCCTTACAGGTCTGTTGAGTCATGGGTTTCCCCCCGTCATAGGGGTATGTCGCTCACCGTCCCCTCTTATGAAGTGTGGTTGACGGGGTGGTGTTTTCCCTCAGCCGCGTCGCATGGGACCCATGTCCGTATTATAATTTTTTTTTTCTGAAAAAATTTAAAATTACAAAAGCGGCTTCTTGTCGTTCCCCCAGGCGGCTTGGAGGAACGGTATCTGGTGTCTTGTTAGACTATCCATTGATGTGTTTTGGGTCTCGACGTGTACATAGTGCTGGCCCTGGGTGTTTCTGATAGGAATCACGCATGAGGCTTGTGCGCCTTGGTTGCTCATCATTAAAACAGCGTTTTTATGGGGCATGGGATGGAGTTTGTCTCCTCCGAGCGCCAGTTTACTAGGTTGTCTCGACGAATTCTCGTTCATATCTGGGGGATGTTAACGGAATAGATCAAAGCATAGGTAGAGGGGTCTTACGCCCTTGGGGTGGGCCACTGAGCGAGGTACGAACGGGACCGTCTGGGTGGCGCCCTCTATAATGTTTTAGATCGACACATGTACCTACCCCCCCTCCTAGAGTTGGGGATGTCGGCGTGATTAGGGCACGGGACTGGTTCTGGTCACGCTGGTCCAGGTCAGTTAACCCGTTGTCCGCCGGGGACGCAGATCTGCTGTTCTGGTACCCTGAGGGACTTGTGCTTTTTTCAGGGGCAAAAATGCCGGGTCGGCCCGGGTGTCACAGGGTTTGATATTATGGAGATGTTCGTTCTCCATTCTTTTCGCCCCTCTCTTCTCCCGCTTATGCATGGGTGAGAGGGGGCTGTTGAGGTGGTTTTTATAGTACTCCTCTGGCATCCCTGTGTACGTCCCGGTCCGCCGGGCCCCGTCCGAAGTTGTTTTCGTCGACCTGTAGGCCTGGGATAACCCCTTTTTGAAAACTAAAACACTTGTACTGCGGTATAGCCAGTGTATACCCTTGTGTTTTGAGGGTGGTTGATTCCCTGGTGTGTTGGAGCGGAGTCAACTCCCGGGTTACCCGGTTGAGTGTGCCCCTGCACGTTCATGACGTCTGCCAATCGTGTCAGCCTTCTCTGCCTCGGCCCCTCTAGAGCGTCAGGGATTTTTTGGTGGAGGCTTTGACATGGTGCTCAACAATGCCAGCATACGCCCCTTCCGCCGGGGTGCTGTTTTCAGTTGACCCCTTTGGCGCCTGTCTCGTCTGCAGTGCTCCAGGCTTGGGTCAAGTGCCTGCTGCCTGGATTGAGGGATCGGCCTCTTCTGGAGGTCATCTCCCCGGTGCGCTGCCTGCTTCCGCTGTAGTGTAGCCTCTTGAGTGCTTCGAGTTACAGCCATGCTGACTGCCTGAGTATGCCAGGGTCAGTGAGCCAGGCGGCGTGCTAGTGGGGAGAAGGGCCTGCTCTTGGATGGGCCCTGTCCAAATACGCTGGCGATGTGGGGGGCGGTGTCACTAGTGACCGCCTGGTGAGGTCTTGATGCTGTGGCGTCATTGGCCTCTCCGGGCCCCCTTTTTCCGGGGGAACCAGTCCCTTCTGGGTCTGGGTCTTCATTCGCGCTCCGCTGCTACGGCCTTGCCACGGGGTTGAGCTTTGCTCTTGACCCTGTGATTTTGGGGGCGGTAACAAGGTTTGTTCCTTCCGTTCGTTCCCTGGTGGCATGCGGGTTGTGCGTGTGCGTAGTCGTGGGGTCAAGCCACGGTCTGCTCACCCTATGCGTTGAGTTGCTCGAGTTCCTCTTCGCACGGTCGGATCCGTCTCCCTCCCGTCCTCCAATAGGGAGGGTATCCCTCCATTAGGGAGGGTCGGGGGGCTCGGCCCTCCCCGGTTCTGATGGTTGTGGGGGCCCTCAGTGGGGTACATTTGTCGAGCATCAGCTCCCGTTGTGCAGTAGATGCTGAGCGGAAGCTTATACAACATAGAACAGTAGGTTATGAATATAACCGTGTTCTATGAGTATAGTGACGCTCAGCGTCTAGACGCCACTGCGGCCCTTGATCTTGCCGTGTGGTGAAAGATTGAGAAGGAGATGAGTGTGTGGCCACACCCCTGCTTATATAGGTAGCAGATGGGGGTGTGGCCAGACGGATGTTGGTATGTAAAGGTACATTGTGAGTTTTTATTCAGTGCACATGCACTGGAGTGAGATATGTGCAGTAGACGCTGAGCGTCACTATACTCATAGAACACGGTTATATTCATAACCTACTGTTAAATCCTCTCTACAAGTGAAACTGTTATGGTTTGTAACCGACCTCAAACGCAACGGCACAGACAGGAAGTTCAGAGTTAGCCAAATGCTAGGGCGTATTTATTTACAAAGTCAAAAGATGGATGAGGTACAGTAATCAAACAACCGGGGATTTGGCAAGTGACGTTGTAGCGGCTCTGCAGATACTCCCAGTAGATAGTGGTGGGGAATTGGCATGTGACGTTGTAGCTTCTCTGCAGATACTCCCAGCTTTCACTCACGGTGGAAAACGGAGAGAGAGATATCAGAAACAGCCCAACGAACACACACAGGCAGAGAGGTGACTAAGTCCAGTATAAATCACAAGTGACTTGATCTTCGGTGTACCACACCCAAGTTAGCTGAGTCCAGTGCAAAAACAACACGGTATTCTTCAGTGTTATTCTAACACACAAATTAGCTGAGTCCAGTGCAAAACAAAACGGTATTCTTCAGTGTTATCCTAACACACAAATTAGCTGAGTCCAGTACAAAACAAAAACGGTATTTCTTCAGTGTTATCCAAACACACAAAAAACTGATAATCCAAAAAGAACTGTTTCCAAAAACTCACCAAAGCGCAACGCGCAAAGCGGGCAGAAAACGAGGCGCAGCTCCAAACGGGGAACCAGGTTCTCCACAGCGGTTCTCCACAGAAAGGTCCTGGAGAGAAAGTAGACCAGGAACAGCTACAGGGAAAAGCAGGTATATGCAGTTGTATTCCAGAACAGTAGTACTCAAAACGACCCGGCATCGAATGACAGAAGGTCAGAGTATATGAAGCCTCTGGGGCGCTGATTAGAACACACATCAGGTGCGTGATGGTAATTGATACTTGACTTAGAAGTGTGCGTTCGGCAACGGACCAATCATCACAGAATCCTCACAGTACCTTAAAGGAACGGAGCGTGTGGCGGGGAACGGACCAATCATCACAGTACCTTAAGAAGCCTGTGGTGGGGAAAGAACCAATCCTCACAGAAACTGAAACGTAACAAGCCTAAGTTGTTAAGGGGGCAGTAGGCAATTAATTTACTCAGTGGATGCCTGAACACAGAATGACACCAGTATCACTGACTACCGCGGCAAGCCTATAGAAAATTATTCTATTTAATAATAATAATAATAATAATTATTATTATTATTATTATAAATATATAATAATAATTATGAATATTTTTTTCCTGTTGTATAGTCATCACCATGTATAGTTTAGTCATGTGTCAAATGCTCTTTTTTGTTTTCATCATATTTAGTCACCTTCATTTATTTTCCGTTTAGTCAGTTTTAGTCAACTACAGGTCTGAGCATTTTAGTCTTCATTTAGTCTCGATTTAATCTTTTTTCTTTAGTCTCGCCACTCAGTTACAGCCTCATAAGTTGCCGTGAGTTTTTTCTAAACAAAAAAAGCTAACGTTAGTGTAACAATAGGATTGTTCTATTTAAGTACCGTTGCACTTAGGACTGTTTTAGAGGTAACACCGAGGGTTCACTTGTGGTGGAACCAACTTTATGTATAACGTTAACTGTGAATAAAGTACAAGTAAGCAAGATTGCTTTAACAGTTAGTGCTAGCTGGTTAGACTTATGTAAGCTTTTTAATGTGTTCTATTATGGTGGATCAACATAATGTAGCAATCAGTCATGCAGTAATGTAGGGAAGAAAGAGGATAGATTCCTTGTCTGTATGGTGCTTTATTTCCAGCTCAATATGGGGTTTTACAAGTTGATACTTACCTTTTCATACACAACACTAGCTAGCTTCACAACAACAATGTAACATCCTGTCCGTTCTCCCATATCTCCCGGGGGGAAACAACACCCAACTAGAGCGACACACAAAACCCCAGAACATTATAATTCACCCACGGAACGATGTGTTGGGGATAAGGTTTCCGCACGGACAATTATGTTTGTTAATTTCCTTTCCTTTCCTTTCGGATTGTGAAGCCTGGGAAGGACCCTGCAAGTGCCTCTAGCTATAGGCCTATTGCGCTGACTTCTAATTTGTGTAAATTGATGGAGCAGATTGTGGTGGGGAGGCTCACTCACTTTTTGGAAGGTGAAATGTGTGCATTTTTCAAAGAGGCGTGTGGTTGGTGATGGGGGGGCTGTTCTTGTATGGTCAGCCAGTTGAGAGGGTAGGGGTTTTTAAGTATCTGGGGCTGTGGTTTGACTCGAGGCTAACGTGGAGTGTGCATGTTGGCCAGGTTGTGGATAAATGTAAGCGGGTGCTTAATGTGATGAGGTGTCTTTCTGGATTTGAATGGGGGGCTGATAGGTTGGCTATTTATTGTGTGCTTGTTAGGTCGGCATTGGATTATGGCTGTGTGGTGTATAGCTCAGCGGCACCGACCACGCTGAAATGGTTGGATGTAGTACAGGCGAGGGCCCTTAGGCTGTGTTGTGGGGCTTTTAAGTATACGCCGGTGTGTGATTGATTGATTGATTGATTGATTGAACATTTTATTAACAGATTGCAGAATGGGTACAATACAGTACAGCTCAGTGTGCACTTCTGGTTGAGGCGGGGGAGTTGCCGCTGGGGTTAAGGCGGGTTAAACTGTCGTTGTCCTATTGGGTGATGCTGAAGGGGCATTTGGCTAGTCATTTGACCGTAGCTGTCCTGAGTGAGTGTTGGGAATATGCTGTGAAGCCAGACTTGGGGTTTGGGTGGACCGTTAATGGGAAGGCGAGGGAGTTTGGTATTGATAAGATTGTGGTTGGGCCGACCATAGTGGTGCCTCAGGTCCCACCGTGGCTGTTTCTGACACCTGATGTGGATTTATGGCTGATGGAGAATAGGAAGGGGGCAGGGATTGGTAATGTTGGTGTGTGGGTGGATGATTATGTTGGTCGGCAGTTCTGGGAGTTTCTCCCTGTGTTTACAGATGGTGCCAAGGATCCGGTGACAGGTTGTGTGGGGTCGTGCGTGCAGGGCCGCCTGGGAGAAATGCGAGGCCCTGTGCGAGATTTAAACGCGAGGCCCCCCCCCCCCCCCCTCCCCCCTAAAGGTAAAAAAATACAAATAAAATAAAATTATATATATATATATTTTTTTTTTCATACAGTCAACATAATCTTAAAATAATAGCGCTGCCCGAGGCTGGGCATGATACAGTGAACATATAGCAAGAGAGAGAGAGAGCGAGAGAGCGAGAGAGAGCTCCCGTTCTACAGTCAATATACAGTGTTATCGCTGCACAGACCCGGCAATGCCCCTGACCAGAGGAGAGAGAAATATAATATAGTTAGTAAAAGCACTATATAAGCTCAGAACACAGCTCAGAACACAACACAGCTTAGAACACAGCTCAGAACACAGAACACATCTCAGAACACAGCTCAGAACACAGCTCAGAACACAGAACACAGCTCAGAACACATCTCAGAACACAGCTCAGAACACAAAACACATGCAGAACACAGCACAGAACACAGCTCAGCACACAGCTCAGAACACAGCTCAGAACACAGAACACAGGACACCTCAGAACACAGAACACATGCAGAACACAGCACAGAACACAGCTCAGCACACAGCTCAGAACACAGCTCAGAACACAGAACACAGCTCAGAACACATCTCAGAACACAGCTCAGAACACAGAACACATGCAGAACACAGCACAGAACACAGCTCAGCACACAGCTCAGAACACAGCTCAGAACACAGGACACCTCAGAACACAGCTTCATCTAACGAGGCGTCGCAAGGTTTAACTGAGGCTAACGTTAACATGATGGCACACACACAGTGGCACACCCTCCACCAGAGCAAGGCCAGAGAGAGAGAGAGAGAGAGAGAGAGAGAGAGAGAGAGAGAGAGAGAGAGAGAGAGAGAGAGAGAGAGAGAGAGAGAGAGAGAGAGAGAGAGAGAGAGAGAGACATTGGAAAGAAACAACCCAAAACCAGAGCAAATTGAAATGCTATTTGGCCCTAAACAGAGAGTACACAGTGGCAGTACCTGAGCACTGTGACTGACCCAATACTAAGGCTGCCGAACGTCCTCTTCGTCTTGGCATAACCTAATCATTAGGGATGTCCCGATCCGATCACGTGATCGGAATCGGCGTCGATCACGTGCTTTTCAGAGTATCGGGGATCGGGAAAAAATAATAATAAAAATCGGCAGTCAAAAAAAGAAAAATGTTATTCAACAAACATGACCATGTCCACGTCTTAAACTCATACGGAGGCCTTAGTTTTGGTTTTAAAGTACATATAATATATCATCATTAATGTATTTATTGTCACACAGAGCAGAATAATTATCCACAACAAACACATTCCCCTTTAATTTTCACCGTTGCAACAAACATTCCCTTTAATTTAGACGCTACACGCTACACGCGACCACAACAACAACACGTCGCTCCCGAAACACGGTTAATATCCACTGACTTGAGCAGCTAGACTTAATGTCAGAGGTTTGGAACTAAGCATTTTAAAAGAAAGTCAAGCCAGTTGCAATGTTTGCAAGGAGGAGATTCCGCGTGGAGGAAAAACTCATGAAGCAGCAGGCTGGAGGCGAAGTTTTCAGACTAAATTTTCACCTGGAGGATAACGTTACGTGACTGAGGTTTATCGTCGGCGTTTCAGACCAGAATGGACCATTACGTAAGTCGAACACTGAATGTATACTAATGTGCAAACATATATTGAAACTTTTAATATTTCTCATATGAAGCAGAAGCACATTTCTCAGGGTGAATGTAATAACAAAAGCCTCCGCTCTCGCGCCCCGGACTATTATAAGCAACAGATGGGCTTGTCTCGCTCTGCCAGTTTCTGACAAAAATGCGTCAAAATTGATTACTAATGTGAAAGATCGGATCGGAAACGATCGGATCGATAGATATTTAAAATCACATGCTCGGGATCGGATCGGAAGCCAAAAAAGGCGATCGGGACATCCCTACTAATCATACTTGGTATTGATAACAAGCTTATGGCACACAGTGTTATTTCTTCTGCTGTGATGCTGCTTTTCAAAAGACATCCACTCGCTCCTGTGGATAGCGCTGAATAGACCCTGTACCTGGCTGTAGCCCCTTCCCTCGTGGATCCGGTCTTTTTCACATCTCTCTACCGACTACCAGACCGACGCCAACCAGCTCGGCACCCCCTAGTGTTAGTCCTCCAACGATGCTTTGGACAAAAGTAATTGAATGAAACCAATAGTATATCTGCAGAGCAGCAGAGCCGCAGAGCCCGGAACACTATTCTACAAACGTGTCTATCTGCAGAGCAGCAGAGTCGCAGAGCCCGGAACACTATTCTACAAACGTGTCTAATGTGAAATATATAAGCATGTAAGCAAAACTAGATTTTAGGTCTGTGATGAAAAAGGGCCTCGCGGGAAGGGGGGCCTCGCAAATTTTTGCGTGCGTGTATGTGCCAATGTTTGGTGTCAGGTTGTCCAATAGGTTGACTGATAACCTGTCTGTTTATACTGCAGAGATGGTGGCCATAATCCTGGCTTTGCAGTGGGTTGAAGAGGTTAGGTCGGACAGGGTGGTCGTGTGCTCAGACCAGTCCCGGCGCCATGGGTGGGCATTAGGGGGCCGGGCCCGCCCACTGAGCCAGCTGTGCCCACCCTGGTAAAAAAAAATAAAAATAAAATAAACGTTTTTTTTATTTTTATTTTTTTTTGTCAATCAAAGTCAACTATCCAAATCCTTAGTCGGGGACAGCCCTAGTGGGCACTGATGTCAACAACAACACTACTGAAGCTAGCACGGCACTCTGTGAGCATTCGTTTTCTACCCTCAAGAACGTCTTTACAGAACATCGCCTTAGTATGGTTCATCGACGCAACTAAGGCCCATTTAATTCAGTTGGCATTTGAGAAGGACTTAACAAAAAAGTTCAGGAATGAGTGGAGGGGCAGTGTTTTAAGAAGATTTCACTCTGTCCCCAAACACTGCTTGCCTCTCTACTTATGATGGTGAGTAGCCTGTGGAGGAATTTTGTTTGCTTTTTTATGCACCTTATTTTTGTCAGTTCAGTTCAGTTTGTCAGTGAATTCAGAAGTGGTGAATAAATGGAGACTTTTCAAAGATATAGAATAGAATAGAATAGAAATGTATTATCCTGAGGGAAATTTGACACTGCAAATCACTCAACATTAAACATTTAGACAGAACAAGTCACAAATAAGAATAACAAAACAAATGGCCTAAGAATAGAATAAAATGAAATAGAATAAAAATAGAATAAAAGATACAGTAAATAAATACAGTAAAAATATACTGAAGTCTACAGTAGGTGTAATAATGCACAGTGCTGTTTAAAAAGTAAGAGTCCAGGAAGATGGTAATTGTCACTCTGTGCTCAGTGATGCAGTGAGGCACAGTGATGCATTGTATAGTCTGATGGCTGTCGGAATGAAGGACTTCCTGTGCCGTTCAGTGCTGCATTTAGGTAGTGTGAGCCTATAACATGCTCCTCCTGTCAGCCAAGTCTGTGTATAGTGGGTGGGAGGGGTTTTCCCTGATGGCCTGGAGCTTAGCAAGGTTCCTCCTCTCCGCCACCCTCGCTAGAGTCCAGCTCCACCCCAACCACGCTACTGGCCTTCTTGACCATCTTATCCAGCCTGTTTGTGTCCCCTGCTCTCAGTCCGCTGCCCCAGCAGGTCTGTTATATATATCAGTTCAGTCTGTTTTTGTATAAGTGAAAGTTCTTAAGATAGAGAGAAATTAGATGTGTGGGCCAGATTGCGGTTGCGGCACTCGGGGCTCAATTCTGTGAGGTTTTGTCCGCTGCTCACCAACTTTCTCTGTTTTCTTTAAGCCTACTGTTAGAAATTCCCTTCTCACTCACTCTCTCTAGCCCCCACCCTCTCGTTCTTTACTCTCGTTTACTCTCAGTGGCCACACCTGGACTATTATCAATTACCTCTCGCACCTGTGGTGGCAGGCTAATTAGTTCCCCAGTGGGCTTTAAATACCAGGGCGCTTCCCCTCGTTTTGGCGTGGGGTCGTGTTGTATTCATGCTGAGTCATATTCTCTAACATCTAGACTCTTTCGGGAGATCCTCTGGTCTACCAATGCTGTATATGGATTTCTCCAGCCTTGAGATGTTTTGCTCCAGCCTTCGTCTGCTGTCGCCGTAGCCTGTGGAGGAGACTGTTCTGCGCTCCCTGTACTTCCACGGGAGGCACCCCAGCGCTCCACTGCAGACCCCAGCGCAGCTGTTCGTCCTGACGCACATCTAGACCAACGCGCATCTCTTCCGGACCCTCGGGCTTGGCACGCTCTCCAGTCACCAGCGCGCAACGCGCATCTGCAAGGGCTTGGCACGCTCTCCAGTCACCAGCGCGCAACGCGCATCTTCAAGGGCTTGGCACGCTCTCCAGTCTCCAGCGCGCAACGCGCATCTTCAAGGGCTTGGCACGCTCTCCAGTCTCCAGCGCGCAACGCGCATCTTCAAGGGCTTGGCACGCTCTCCAGTCTCCAGCGCGCAACGCGCATCTTCCAAAGATCCTTGTGCTTGGCACACTCCTCCTCGCAGACGCACCCCGATGCGTCTCTCGGTTCCGACGTGCACACCAAGGTGTGGCGCGCCACTCTGTTCCTCGGCTCCGACAGCGGCTACCCGGTGGACGACACCCTCGCCACCGCCGCTGTTCCAGCACCCTGTTCCTCGGCTCCGACAGCGGCTACCCGGTGGACGACACCCTCGCCACCGCCGCTGTTCCAGCACCCTGTTCCTCGGCTCCGACAGCGGCTACCCGGTGGACGACACCCTCGCCACCGCCACTGTTCCGACGCGCACACCAAGGTGTGGCGCGCACTCTGTTCCTCGGCTCCGACAGCGGCTACCCGGTGGACGACACCCTCGCCACCGCCACTGTTCCGACGCGCACACCAAGGTGTGGCGCGCACTCTGTTCCTCGGCTCCGACAGCGGCTACCCGGTGGACGACACCCTCGCCACCGCCACTGTTCCGACGCGCACACCAAGGTGTGGCGCGCACTCTGTTCCTCGGCTCCGACAGCGGCTACCCGGTGGACGACACCCTCGCCACCGCCACTGTTCCAGCACTCTGTTCCTCGGCTCCGACAGCGGCTACCCGGTGGACGACACCCTCGCCACCGCCACTGTTCCAGCACTCTGTTCCTCGGCTCCGACAGTCGGCTACCCGGTGGACGACACCCTCGCCACCGCCACTGTTCCAGCACTCTGTTCCTCGGCTCGGACAGCCAGCCACCCGGTGGCGATGCCCTCGCCCCGCTGCTGTCCCTGTACCTTTACGCATACGCCTGGGTGAGTTTTGATTGTGATGTCACTCACCCAGCGTAGTGCCCTTGCCCCCGTTCCCGCTGCTGTCCCTGTACCTTTACGCATACGCCTGGGTGAGTTTTGATTGTGATGTCACTCACTCAGCGTAATGCTTTTTGCCCCCGTTCCCGCTGCTGTCCCTGTACCTTTACGCATACGCCTGGGTGAGTTTTGATTGTGATGTCACTCACTCAGCGTAATGCCTCTTGCCCCCGTTCCCGCTGCTGTCCCTGTACCTTTACGCATACGCCTGGGTGAGTTTTGATTGTGATGTCACTCACTCAGCGTAATGCCTCTTGCCCCCGTCTCGCTGCTGTTCCTGTACCATTACGCATACGCCTGGGTGAGTTTTGATTGTGATGTCACTCACCCAGCGTATTGCCTCCGTTAGTTCTCACTTAGTTAGTAGTTTGGACATTTCATCTCCCACTCTGTTTTTGTTCTCACTTAGATAGTATTTTTGGACATTACATCTCCCCCTGTGTGTTTGTCACACGAAGATATTATTATTTTGTTACTTTGTTTATTTGGACTGTTCTGCATCTGCTCTGTTTGTTCCCTTTTGAATATTAACCCTTTCCTCTGTTCCTTTTATCTTTCCCCTAGCGTTCCTTTAATGTTTTCCCCTAGCGTTCATTAACCTTCCCTTAGTGTTCCCTTTTCCTGCCCGCCTCTTAAAGGCACCTAGTTTTTCCCCTCTTGTTATATTCCTGTATTTGTGTTCTCCCTTAAAGGGACAGTGCCCTTTTTCCCTGTCTCTCAATAAATATCTGTTTCTTGGCAAACCATCATACCTGTCTTGTGTTGTGCGATTGGGGTCGGTTACAAACCATAACAGTACGACCCCACCAAATCGACGACCCCAGCCAGCACAGACGGTGTATGTTGAGTTTGCCTTTTTTTTTTCTTGTTCCCTCTAGTTCCCCTTTTAGCTTCCCTGTTAGCCCAGTTTAGCTTCCTTGTTAGTCCTGTTTAGCTCCCTTGTTAGCCTGTTACTCCCCTGTTTAGCTTGTTAGTCTCCCCGGTTAGCTCCCCTGTTTGCTTCCCGTTTTGCCCTGTTTGACCCCCCTGTAGCTAGCCTTGCCCTGGCAGCTAACCCAGTCCCTCAGCAGAGCCCCAGTCTGCTAGCTTAGCCCCGGCTGCTAGCACAGCCTCTATGTTTTATGCAGCCCTTGCTGCTGGCATGGGCCCTGTAGCTAGCCATGCCAGGCAGCTAACCCAATTCCCTCTGCATGGCCCCGGTCTGCTAGCTTGGCCCCGGCTGTTAGCACAGCCTCTATGTTAATGCAGCCTTGCAGCTGGCATAGGCCCTGTAGCTAGCCAGGCCCAAGCAGCTAACCCGGTCCCTCTGCATGGCCTCCACTTTTTTGTGTAGCATCTCACACTGCTAGGACTGCCCCTTCAGCTAGCAGGGTCAGTTTTCTCCCACTGCTAGGACTGCCCTTTCAGCTAGCAAGGTCAGTATTCCCACTGCTAGGACTGCCCTTTCAGCTAGCAAGGTCAGTATTCCCACTGCTAGGACTGCCCTTTCAGCTAGCAAGGTCAGTTTCCCCACTGCTAGGACTGCCCCTTCAGCTAGCATGGTCAGTTTGCTCCCACTGCTAGGACTGCCCTTTCAGCTGGCAAGG
This sequence comes from Notolepis coatsorum, assembly GCF_963971535.1. Lineage (NCBI taxonomy): Eukaryota > Metazoa > Chordata > Actinopteri > Aulopiformes > Paralepididae > Notolepis > Notolepis coatsorum. Next base: position 106,274,859 of record NC_140171.1, read on the forward strand.
TCAGTTTATCTCACACAGCTAGGACTGTCCTTCCAGCTAGCTTGTTCTCTCATGCTGGTCCAGCCCTGTCTGCCAGCCTAGCTCCGGCAGCTAGCGCAGCCTCTATGTTAATGTAGCAGTACAGCTGGCATAGGCCCTGTAGCTATCAGTGCCTTGGCAGCTACCCTTTCCCCCTGCTAGCCTAGCTCGGCAGCTAGCGCAGCCTCTATGTTGATGTAGCAGTACAGCTAGCATAGGCCCTGTAGCTATCAGTGCCCTGGCAGCTACCCTTTCCCTCTGCTAGCCTAGCTCCGGCAGCTTGCGCAGCCTCTATGTTGATGTAGCATTACAGCTAGCATAGGCCCTGTAGCTATCAGTGCCCTGGCAGCTAACTTTCCCTCTGCTAGCCCTTTCCCGGTGCTACCATGGTTACCCCTTAGCTACCCTGCTTGCCCCTCAGTTCCTCTAGACCAGTTCTCTAGACCAGTTCTCTAGGCCAGTTCTCTAAACCAGTTCCTCCTGACCCGGTTCCTCTAGGCCCGGTTTCCTCTAGGCCAGTTCCTCCAGTTACCCCTCGGCGACCCTGTTTCTTTTGCTAGCCCCACTCTTGTGGTGGCTTCCCCTGCTGGCTTGGCCAGTACCTTTTGTTTTTGTCTTGTTTTGCCCCCTGCCACTCTGTCTGTATTTGTTTTGGGTCGCCAGGTGGCTCCCGTTGAGGGGGGGGTACTGTGAGGTTTTGTCCGCTGCTCACCAACTTTCTCTGTTTTCTTTAAGCCTACTGTTAGAAATTCCCTTCTCACTCACTCTCTCTAGCCCCCACCCTCTCGTTCTTTACTCTCGTTTACTCTCAGTGGCCACACCTGGACTATTATCAATTACCTCTCGCACCTGTGGTGGCAGGCTAATTAGTTCCCCAGTGGGCTTTAAATACCAGGGCGCTTCCCCTCGTTTTGGCGTGGGGTCGTGTTGTATTCATGCTGAGTCATATTCTCTAACATCTAGACTCTTTCGGGAGATCCTCTGGTCTACCAATGCTGTATATGGATTTCTCCAGCCTTGAGATGTTTTGCTCCAGCCTTCGTCTGCTGTCGCCGTAGCCTGTGGAGGAGACTGTTCTGCGCTCCCTGTACTTCCACGGGAGGCACCCCAGCGCTCCACTGCAGACCCCAGCGCAGCTGTTCGTCCTGACGCACATCTAGACCAACGCGCATCTCTTCCGGACCCTCGGGCTTGGCACGCTCTCCAGTCACCAGCGCGCAACGCGCATCTGCAAGGGCTTGGCACGCTCTCCAGTCACCAGCGCGCAACGCGCATCTTCAAGGGCTTGGCACGCTCTCCAGTCTCCAGCGCGCAACGCGCATCTTCAAGGGCTTGGCACGCTCTCCAGTCTCCAGCGCGCAACGCGCATCTTCAAGGGCTTGGCACGCTCTCCAGTCTCCAGCGCGCAACGCGCATCTTCCAAAGATCCTTGTGCTTGGCACACTCCTCCTCGCAGACGCACCCCGATGCGTCTCTCGGTTCCGACGTGCACACCAAGGTGTGGCGCGCCACTCTGTTCCTCGGCTCCGACAGCGGCTACCCGGTGGACGACACCCTCGCCACCGCCGCTGTTCCAGCACCCTGTTCCTCGGCTCCGACAGCGGCTACCCGGTGGACGACACCCTCGCCACCGCCGCTGTTCCAGCACCCTGTTCCTCGGCTCCGACAGCGGCTACCCGGTGGACGACACCCTCGCCACCGCCACTGTTCCGACGCGCACACCAAGGTGTGGCGCGCACTCTGTTCCTCGGCTCCGACAGCGGCTACCCGGTGGACGACACCCTCGCCACCGCCACTGTTCCGACGCGCACACCAAGGTGTGGCGCGCACTCTGTTCCTCGGCTCCGACAGCGGCTACCCGGTGGACGACACCCTCGCCACCGCCACTGTTCCGACGCGCACACCAAGGTGTGGCGCGCACTCTGTTCCTCGGCTCCGACAGCGGCTACCCGGTGGACGACACCCTCGCCACCGCCACTGTTCCAGCACTCTGTTCCTCGGCTCCGACAGCGGCTACCCGGTGGACGACACCCTCGCCACCGCCACTGTTCCAGCACTCTGTTCCTCGGCTCCGACAGTCGGCTACCCGGTGGACGACACCCTCGCCACCGCCACTGTTCCAGCACTCTGTTCCTCGGCTCGGACAGCCAGCCACCCGGTGGCGATGCCCTCGCCCCGCTGCTGTCCCTGTACCTTTACGCATACGCCTGGGTGAGTTTTGATTGTGATGTCACTCACCCAGCGTAGTGCCCTTGCCCCCGTTCCCGCTGCTGTCCCTGTACCTTTACGCATACGCCTGGGTGAGTTTTGATTGTGATGTCACTCACTCAGCGTAATGCTTTTTGCCCCCGTTCCCGCTGCTGTCCCTGTACCTTTACGCATACGCCTGGGTGAGTTTTGATTGTGATGTCACTCACTCAGCGTAATGCCTCTTGCCCCCGTTCCCGCTGCTGTCCCTGTACCTTTACGCATACGCCTGGGTGAGTTTTGATTGTGATGTCACTCACTCAGCGTAATGCCTCTTGCCCCCGTCTCGCTGCTGTTCCTGTACCATTACGCATACGCCTGGGTGAGTTTTGATTGTGATGTCACTCACCCAGCGTATTGCCTCCGTTAGTTCTCACTTAGTTAGTAGTTTGGACATTTCATCTCCCACTCTGTTTTTGTTCTCACTTAGATAGTATTTTTGGACATTACATCTCCCCCTGTGTGTTTGTCACACGAAGATATTATTATTTTGTTACTTTGTTTATTTGGACTGTTCTGCATCTGCTCTGTTTGTTCCCTTTTGAATATTAACCCTTTCCTCTGTTCCTTTTATCTTTCCCCTAGCGTTCCTTTAATGTTTTCCCCTAGCGTTCATTAACCTTCCCTTAGTGTTCCCTTTTCCTGCCCGCCTCTTAAAGGCACCTAGTTTTTCCCCTCTTGTTATATTCCTGTATTTGTGTTCTCCCTTAAAGGGACAGTGCCCTTTTTCCCTGTCTCTCAATAAATATCTGTTTCTTGGCAAACCATCATACCTGTCTTGTGTTGTGCGATTGGGGTCGGTTACAAACCATAACAAATTCCCCGTTATTTAGGGTTGGGAGGCATGAGACTGGGGGTTGTCCTTTTTGTGGGGAGCTGGTAACAGTTGAACATGTGCTGCTTCATTGTGCTCGGTATGAGAGGGAGAGGGGGGTCTTGTGGGGTCGGGTGAGGGAGAGGGGGGGTGCAGATTTTACATTGGGTGGATTGTTGAGGGATGAGGTGGGCAGTAAAGGGGTGCAGGATTTGGTTTTGGGGTTTGTGTTTTCAATTGGTTTGGGGGGTAGGATTGGCATTTTATTTAATTTCTTTTGTTTGTGTTTAGGTTTTATTTTTATTAGGTTTGTATAGGGTTTTGATTGATTGATTGAAAATTATATTAACAGATTGCAGAATGGGTACAGTACAGTACAGCTCAATACACACAATTGTTAAGGGGATGCAGACCAGAGAAAGACTTTCGTCTTGTTGTTTACATCAGGGTCCCCCATTTTCAATTCATCATAACGTATATGACATACATGACATACAGACAGGGGTGTAAAGTACTTGAGTAAATGTACTTTGTTACAATACTAAGTACTGTTTTGGGGGATTTGTACTTTACTCAAGTATTATTAGGTTTGTATACTTGTACTTTTACTCAATTACATTTCAGAGAAAAAATACATACTTTTTACTCCATACATTTAAAATGCAGACCTACAAAGTACAAAGTACAAATCTCGCAGGTCCAACAATTTTTATTAGTTTATTTGTTTCTCTGGCCGAACTAATGTTAACGTTATTAATCCTGCAGCCGCACTTTATTTAACACATTGAGTGCCACGCCCCTTCCGGGAAGTGACCCTTTCCTTGCCGTCCATTAACCCCATGTAAATGTAGTTGTAGTTTGTAGAGCTAAACCTATATTTTATAGTATAGCTCTATGGGTCTAATAACACCGTCGAGTCTCAGTGAGTTGCTTCTGGTCAACGTGCAAAAAACTGATTATTTTTTCATCCGTACATTTCCGTTTTATACCGTTTTGAATATGAATATAGTTTGGTTGCTTCTGAGTAATTCCAGGGAAAATACGCTAAAACAGCATTTTTGTGTAATTCAATAAACACGTTGTAATTTTTCGCCTGATTATCGGATCTTCCTGAAATCAATGCTAGACCATCATTATTATCCTTCCTCGTGCACGCAATCACGCATGCAATGTGGTTTAGACCGGCGCGGCCCCTACCCCCCCTCCTGCAACCCAATGGCAAACAGCCATACACATAAAACACAGATAGCGTCAATCGCGGTAGAAATAAATATCAGATAAATGCAAGATTTCATATATAGTGTCCTTACCTGTTCTCTGATGTAATGCAAAAAAAAAGAATCCAATTATCTCATCGCCATTCCAGTTATCCACAGCGATCCTGTCTCCGACGTTGTTGGGCATTGCACTTCAACGGGCGGGCGGGGTCAGTAGTCCAAACCATCCCTACAAGCGTGTGTTTTGCCGGAGTGTTTAGGACCCGGGGTGCAATAATGGCCGAAGGCGTTAGAGGGCAGTATAAGACCGTCTGCCAGCTCAGACACACTCAGAACAGTATGCACAAGGTGCCCCGTTGAATTATGAATGGCAATAGCGAATAAAAGAAATACCGTGAGAAAATCTATGTTTCCGGCACTCAACGATCAGGCGACAGAAACGTAGTTCTACGTTTTTGGCAACCAAATGGTTAAAAACAGCCAATCAAATCCCCATCAATGGAAAATGAACTCGCCCATACCCATGCTGATTGGTCCTTGTGCAACACTAGATTTGATTTTCTTTGATTAAACACCTGCTATCAGAAGAATAGTCAGAAAAAAAGTTTTTACTTTAACTTTTTAGTACTTAAGTACATTTAAAAGTAGAAACTTTTTGCAACTTTTGCATATGCACTGTTAATTAATGCTTGTATATCTTATCGTGTGTTGTCATGTTTGTTTATATGTCTGTTTAAAAAATAATAAAAAAATAAAATACAAAAAAAAAAAGTAGAAACTTTTTTACTTTTACTCAAGTGTGTTTTTAGCTAGATACTCTGACTTTTACTTGAGTACGATTTTGAGACGGTACCCATACTTTCACTTAAGTATAATTTCTGGGTACTTTTTACACCCCTGCATTAGTGTTGTCACGATACTGGAATTTCGACTTCGATACGATACCTTGAAAAGTATCGATACTTCGATACCATTTCGATACCCCAAAAAAAAAAAAAAAAATATATATATATATATATATATTTTTTTTTATAAACAAATTTAGCTTTTGTTGCTGGTTGATTCTCCTCAGCTTCGAGTCTGGTACTATAAGAGAAGATAAATATAACACTTTTAAAACCCTTTGTTTATCTTTAGATCACACATTTAAAAATAACTGTTCATCTCACTTCAATAATTTTTATTGCAAATGCAGAACATGGTATTTTCTCAAGCAGTAAACACTGTAATCTGTGTTGCATGTACCTCACAAACTGAACAGTTAGTAACAGTTTCGATTTTTATTTAAAGATAACGAGAGCAACAGACAGACAGACAGACAGACAGACAGACAGACAGACAGACAGACAGACAGACAGACAGACAGACAGACAGACAGACAGACAGACAGACAGACAGACAGACAGACAGACAGACAGACAGACAGACAGAGAGACAGACAGACAGACAGAGAGACAGACAGAGAGAGAGAGAGAGAGAGAGGCTATGCTCGGAGCATTTTAGTAACGTTACATTTTCAACAAGATTGCTGCTATTTAAACACTTGATGGAAACGGGGTAACGTTAACCTTATGTCGACTGTAGTATTGTATGACCTCGACATAACGTTTACACGTTAACGTTACTCCGTTTCCATGCAGTAATTATAACGGTGGCCAGCTAAGCTAAGGGAGCTAACTGCTAGCAGTAGCTAACGTTAGCTGGTAGCTGTAACGTTACAACGAATCAGCTGTTGATATTATGCGCCATCAGTAGACAACGTATCATGTATTAAACTAGAGTTAATGGTTTAATGCTTCAGTCACAGTGACGTTGAAAGAGCAGCTGTCACAAACCTCTTTAATTTCTTTATGGAGATCGGCGCTGGCACTGCTCTAACACCGCTTGCAAATAGCATTGGGGCAGCTTTAGCTTGTCCTTCGTTGTTTACTTCAAACCCGAAGTACCTCCAAACAGCACTTCTGCTGTTTTCTTTATCCACAAGCACAAGTTGCGGAGGCTCTGCATTTGCCATAATTTTCAGCTAAAAGCTCTTGTTTACAAATACAAACTGAAGACTGCTCTGTGAGGGGGAGGGCTGGACTCGGAGCAGGCGGAACAGCGCGTCAACAACTTGCTGTAGAACACTCGCCAGCTGGTACCGATACTGCAGGAAGTATCGGTATTTCGGGAAATGAGTATCGAAGCCGTTTTAAATATTCAGTATCGATATGTATCGATACTTCGATATTTTTGACAACACTACCCTGCATACAGATAGACAGTACTGCTACATCTATACATTTATGACATACCAGATTTACAAATACAGTACTGTTTGTGATACAAAAAGAGAGAGAAAAAAAAAGAGAGTATATACATTTGACGAAGAAACTGTACATTGGAGGAGGTGGGGGGGTGGGTAGGTGGGGTGGGGCGAGCTGTACATTGGAGGTGGGTGGTCGGGGTGGGGGGGGATGGGTAGGCGGGGTGGGGGTAACTGTACATTGGATTATTGACGAAACCTTACTTGGTCCAAGAAGAGGCTGCTGAGTCTCTGAGGAATTTGGAGGGGATATTGTCATGGCCAGTGACCTTGTTAGGTTGGAGGGCGCTCAGTTTTTTGAGTACCTCAGCTGTTGTTACCATTTCTAGTTTGAAATCGTCTTTGCGGACCCCTAGGTTATTGTAGTAGGCTATCATGTACCCTAAAATGTCCTGAGTGGGAGGGTAGTTTATTTACCAGTGTTGTGGCTATGTTTGTGAGGAACATGTTTAAGTAATTGGCCACATCCAGCTTGTCTGTGATGAGCGTTTTGTCCGTCTTTATGTTTATGTTTGAAAATCTGGTTTTAAGTTTTTTACTGCAGCCTAGTTGATTATTGAGTAATTTCCAAAGTTCACAGGGTTTATTTTTGTTTTCCTCAGTTTTGTCATTGATGAAATTATTTTTTGCAGTTTTGATCATGGAGTTTACTTCATTTCTTAGTCTGTTTCTTTGCAGTTCAGTCACGTGGGCTTGGAGTTCACTGCTCGAGCTTTTGGTAAGCTTTCACTGACTTTTACGAAACTCAGAGCATTTTTTGTCTCTGGTTTTCATAGCGGTCAGTATTTCTGAGTGCATCCACGGCTCAGCACGATTTTTTACCCTGGTGGTTCTTAGGGGGGCCATGTCGTTATATTATCATACTGGTCATCGCGTCTCGCTCTTTGCCATTATGAGATAACTCTTATCTCCTAGCACCTACTGTGCTCATGAACAAACAATTTGCACTCATGCACGTGACCAGGCCATGCCCCCGCGTCCTGCTATAAGACGCCAGACATGGTCACACTCTACATTCCTCTTTTTTTGTTTCCAACACGGACGTTGCAGCAGTGGCGAATATTCCTGGAAGCCAAGGGAAACCAGGCTTCCCCAGAAAAATATGAACAGTAAAAAATTAAAATTAAAATTAAAATTAAAATTAAAATTAAAATTAAAATTAAAAATAATATATATATATTTTCTTATATAGTTTACAATAATAATAAAAAAATCATTATTTTTCATCTCTGTGTTATTTTTTTTGAATTTTCTCCCTCTTCTCCTTCTCACTCTCTCTAACACTGTCAGACTCACTGAGGCAGTCTGGCAGTCACTCTGTGCTCACTGCAACTCAGGCAGAATAGAGAACAGAGGGGAGGGGGAGGTGTCTTTTTCTAGCTTCCACATGTGGTTCATGGTTGTAGACTCCACAACCAATTATTAGCCAATAAGATTCAAGCTTAACACTTTGATTGCCACTCACGAGTTTTCTCGGATTTATAATAGTTACGTTGAAAGCCACTCACAAGATTTCTCTGAATTTTTATTTTTTTTAGCGATCTGAAATCATATTGCATCACGCGAGCCTACCCTAGTATACCCAAGAGCCGCCAGCGATCAGATGTGGAAAAAAGCGCCCCCTACTCAATGAAAATGGATGGGGAAAACAATCCTGTACTCCACATTTTCCAGTCCACTGATGCAGCCAGGGTTACCAGAGTTCATTATGAGCGCCGCGGATCATGAATTCTACTGTATACACGTTAGATCTATACACTTATCGATTTTTTCGAATGGTGATCAGGAATTGGAATATACCAGTTGGATACCATCTGATGTCAGGTAAGGAATCTATGTTATCAGTGTTAGGATAATCAGACTCATTTTGATGAAGATATAAGCTGTTTTGTGAAATGTCCTCTATCGGTTTCACTGTAAAATCCATGAGGAAATGAACACGGCTATTATCAGCGCACGGCTCGAATGGGCGTGCGTGTACGTATAATATTGATCATCTAGCGTTTATTTGAAAACGATTCATAAATAGGCCGACAAATATCAACGTTCTGGAATATTCCAGTAAAAGACGATTATCACAGAATGGCCCAGAATGGGCTGTTTTTTACCTCAAAACGTGTGCTTTTCAAAATGCTCTCAAACGGAAATGAAGCGATAAAAAACCAATCTGCCTTGACAGCACTGACTGGAAAATGATTCTTTGATAAGTGACGGGCAGATTAGACACAGCTATAATTTAAAACATAGATTAGGCAATATTAACGTTAACATTAAAGTGGATGGTGGCATTCAAGCGCTAACTCTGGCGCCACCTGGTGGCACTGAAAGTGTTAATAAAGGGGTTCCCACGCCTTAACACGGGGCCATCTGACAGCAAAGTAGTCTAGCGTCTTCAAATTTGCCGCTCTGGAGGCGGGCCAGTCCAGAACGTTTCCACCGATTGACCAATCAAATCACATTAAAAGCTAAACGTGACGACGTCATCGCCTCGGTGAAACTGTGTTGGGGAAAATATACATGCCTCGCGGCCACGTTCGAATCAAAACAACAATACGTTTAGGCTGGAGGGAACCCCGGAGATAGCTAGCTAATGTTATGTCTAAACAAACAGCATTGTTTGATTGATTGAAATTCGGATTCCTCTCTCGGATTAATTCATTGAGGAGACCTGAAATTTGCTCAGCTGCAGAAAAGTTTAGGAGAATACCCACAGGACTTGGAGAACTTTGTCGACGAGTTGCTTTACTTTACTTAATTTGGACCAAGGCGCGTCAGCTGCAACAATGGTGAGTACCTAATAACTAGGGATGCTCGATATTGGCTTTTTTACCGATACCGATATTCCGATATTGTCCAACTCTTAATTTCCGATACCGATATCAACCGATATCAACCGATACCGATATATGCAGGGTTTCCCACCCCAAAAAACGGAATAATTTCAGGTAACTAATAATTTCACTGGATATATATATAACAAATATTGTTATTGTTTTTTTCTTTTTTTAAACCGATACCGATATTTTCCGATATCACATTTTACTGCCGATATCGGCCGATAATATCGGTCGGCCGATAATATCGGACATCCCTACTAATAACCTAATAACTTTTCATAAGTGATGCCGCTGTGTGTGTGTGTGTGTGTGTGTGTGTGTGTGTGTGTGTGTGTGTGTGTGTGTGTGTGTGTGTGCGTGCGTGCGTGCGTGCGTGCATGCGTGTGTGTGTGTGTGTATGTGTGTGTGTGTGTGTGTGGGGAGGCATACTGTATATTCTGCCGTGTCATATCATACTGTGTTATTGTGTTGATGGGGCGACGCAGACTCGCAGAGTCATACTGTACTGGTCTGCTTGTGTTTGATGGGCCGAGCCACAGGCTACTGTATACATGTATGTTCTGCCATGTCAGCAATATCTTGCAAGACGCTGAGAAACGCTCCGACGGTGACATCAGGCCATTCATTAATTTCAACCTAGAACCTAAATGATCTATCTCTCTCTCTCTCTCTCTCTCTCTCTCTCTCTCTCTCTCTCTCTCTCTCTCTCTCTCTCTCTCTCTCTCTCTCTCTCTCTCTCTCTCTCTCTCTCTCTCTCTCTCTCTCTCTCTCTCTCTCTCTCTCTCTGGCATCCTCTGTTATTTTACCCATGAGACGCCACTGCGTTGCAGTGCACTCCGTTGCAGTGCACTCCGTGAACTAGTTGTTATGAAACGCAGGAATTACACAATGTTGGGTTTTCGCCGGAGGTTCACCAGCCCCTGGAATCTTCTCGGCACATCCTAAACAGCGCATCAGGCCTGTCCTGGGGTTTCCTCATCTTGTGACAGCGGATCGAGGGACGTCGCGCGATGGTAGCAGTCGAGCTACGTCGCGCACAGGTAGGCCTGCGTTGTCAGGCATTGATACTAGCATGAGTAATACTGCCAGAGCCCACATGAGTGAGACAGCCGTGTAATGTATTGGCGCGAGGGGCAGGATATTTGGGAAAACATGGTTGTCATGACTCTGTTTTGGGTGTTTTCCCAGCTATCCTAGTGCGCACGGCTAATGCTAATGCTACAATGCTGGGTCTCCGTTCTTTGTTCCCCGCCGAGGGCTGTCTTTACTAAAAGGTCTTCCCTCCTCTTAACCATTCATGCTGACGGTCAATCGGTGTCTAATGTTGGGGGTTTTGACGGGGGCTTGTTTACCATTTCATGGGTGGATGGGCTCAGGGCTGGTGTGCTTTTTGTGAATCTATGAATTGTGTGCGGGACTGGTGTTTTTCTCTGGTCTGCATCCCCTTAACAGTTGTGTGTATGGGCTAGCCCATTCTGCAGTGTGTTAGTGGAGTTTTCGTTCATTTATTCATTTACCCCTTCATGGGTTCACACCCCAGTGGAGGTTACTGCATACCTACTAGTGAGGCAGTGCTTCACTAGTAGTAGTCTTTTGTCTGCAGCCACCACTGGTGCTCTGTGCTTGTGAAGCAGGTGGCATCAGTCCTTTGGCTCTGACATGGTGGAACGGTGTCCCGCCCGGCCGACGCCATGAGGCGAGTCGGCCCGGCAGGTGGCTGGTGGGCTGCTAAAGCCTATACTGCCGCGGTATAGATTTTGCAGCGTCTGGCAACATTGTTCGCATTGCTGTTTTTTCTGTCAAAAATGCTGTCGGTGGTGGGGCCTTAGGGCCAGCCGACGTCAGAACATCGTGAGAGGTTTTGAGGTTATTAGCTTTTGACCTAGCCGCAAACTATAACCGCAGGGAGGGCTAGGATGCTGTCAACGCTTGTTCACAGGCATCTTTCGTTGGATCAGTCTCCCCTTGAGGAGGAGAGAAGGTTTTTTCCCTCCTCAGGACTCTCCTCTCCGCAGAGGGACTTTGGTCTTTCCGCAGGAGCGTGGGCGGTATTTGACCTAGGCCCCACACCGCCTCACACCGCGCAGCCAGAGGTGAGGGCGCGGCCTAGCCAGCGGCTGTGGCGAGGCCCCCAACCAGCGGCCATGTTTCCCCTGCCTGAGGTACCCTGGACACAAAGACAACAGGTGATCGCAATCAAACCGGGTATCACGTTAGTGCCTCCCACGGCCGGAAGACCGGCAGTGGTCAGTCAGGCGCGCGTGATTTGGGTGGTAGTAATATCACTGCAGGGCTACGGTGTGTAGGAACCCACCCTATCCGGCAGTGTGGGGACCTCACGCCTTGCATGTCCAGCTGTTCCTCAGCAGTCCATGCCGGGGAGGTGTTTAGTGGGGGAGCTTTTGTCACCCAGTGTGATGTCAGCTTCCCCCGTATCAAACCGGCCCTTTCTGTCGGGGTCCCCCCTTGGGTGCGATAGCCTCGTTGGTAGTGTCAGGGTGCGATATCCCAGCTCCACGAGACGCCCTGCTCGCGCGGTTGGTGAGTCCAGGGTTGGCAACGCACAGCGGGTGGGACCGGGCCGCCTATCTACGTTCCTGGCTGTGCTTGGGATTATCATCACATATGGCTACAGCAGTGCCATATGTCGAGGTGGATGGGGAGAACGCTGAGGCGGGGACTTGTGTTGCAGTTTGCACCCTCCGTTTTTAGGTTTGGTGCAGACCCTATTGTCAGGGTCAACAGCAGTGACAGCTCTGGCCGACGAGATCCAATCTCTGTTGGCGAAGCAAGCCATCGTCATGGTCCCAAAGGAGGACGCAATGCGTGGCGTTTCCTCCTGGTATTCTCTGGTGCCCGAGAAATCGGGGGGGGGGGGGGTGTCAGACCCATACTGGACCTGTCCCATTGAAGGTTCAGAATGTTGACCGTCTCCCACCTGTTAGACGCTGTCAGGTGGGGGACTGATTCACCTCCATAGTCCTGTAGGATGCGTATTCGCATCCCAATCTTCCATCCTAGGGCTTACCTACACTTCCTTTGCAGGGCTTAGCGTACGGGTACCAGAGGCTGCCGTTCGGCTGCTCTCTGGCTCCCTGCATCTTCACCAAGTGTGTGGAGACCGCGCTGGGGCCTCTGCATCGTCAGGGGTTACGAATTGTATTCTGCCCTGGACAACGTTCTGGTCCTTGGCCGGTCAGGGTAGATAGCCAGGTCTCATACCAGGCAGGTGGTGTCTCACCAGCCTGGGTTTTGCTGTAGACTGGAAGTAGAGTTCTCCTCTTCCCAGTCAACGAGTGGAGTACTTGGGCTTTTTCTAAGCTCAAGGTCTATTATGGGCATCCCTCTCGGAGCGGCGGCGAGTGGTTGGTTCTCGGCGCGCTCGGGAGGTTCCGTCCTAGGACGGTTACGGCGCTGTCCATGATGCGCCTGCTGCTGGGGTCCCTCTTGGCCTCCTCTTCATGAGGAGGATACAGAGGTGGTTTTTTCCAGTATGGAAATGGACCTGGTGTGAGACATGTGGAAGCAGCTGAAGGTTCCCATGTCAGTACTGGGGGACCTCGTCTTCTGGGGAGGGTCTGGTGCCCTCACCTGCGGGGTCCCCGTGGGCAGCAGGCTGTCACAAGTCACGGTCTTCACCGACGCCTCCCTCATGGGATGGGGGGGGACGTGTCTGGCCAACGCAGTAGGGGGCAGCTGCCATGCTGCCCGGTCTGCGCTACATTCAATGTGTTGGAATTGAAGGCTGTCCTTCTGGTCCTCAAACGACTCGACCACCTTGTGGTGGGCAAGCATGTTTTGGTCAGGACGGACAACACGACGTCAGCGTCGTATATTGTCAGACAGGGAGGAGTGCGCTCCCCCCGTCTGCACCGGGCGGCGGTCGGGCTCTGGCTATGGGTGTTCTCAATCTGCTCTGCCTGAGGGCTCTCCACATCCCCGGCAGGGAGAATGTGGGTGCAGGTGTGATGTCGCTGGGCGGTCCTCACCCTGACGAGTGGGGACTACGTACAGACATAGTCGGGCAGGTCTGGGACCGATTCCGTGGCCGTCCGGGATTCTGTACGCATTCCCCCCTTACACCTGATAGCTCAGCTGTTGGGGCGGGTACATCGGGAGCACGGGACTTGGTCCTGGTCGCGCCGGGCTGGGGCTCAGGTGTGTGGTCCCCGGCTCTGATTCAGCTCTTGGTGGCCCCGCCGTGGCCTGTTCCGTGGTCACCGCGGGCCCTCTCTCAGGCACGCAGAACTCTGTTCTGCCTCCTGTTCTGGGGCAGCATCTAGGCTTGGCTGCTGACAGTGTGAATCTGGTGGGGATGCGTCTTGACTTGTGGTTAACGCTATCCGGTACGTGCGCGCCCCGTCCTCTACCGCGGCTTACGCTGGGGAGTGGTGTATGGTTGAGTGTGGGGGCGGAACATTGTTCAGCCACCCTCTCGTGGAACATTCCTGCTTGGCGCTCGGCGTCTCAAGCCTGTGGAACGTTCTCTGTCTCCGAGAGGGACCTCCAACTGGTCCTGGGCCGGTTGTCAGAGGCCCTGTTTGAGCCTCTTGAGCAGGCGGCATTGGATCTGCTGTCTTTTGGCCATCACCTCCGCTAAACGCGTGGGTGAGCTGTGTGCTCTCTTGTTGTAATTTTTCGGCCTATTTATGAATCGTTTTCAAATAAACGCTAGATTATCGATAGTATATGTGTACTTATGCACGCTATAGAAGCGGGCTGAAAAATCCATTATCTTATTATCTGATCAGCTACACACACTCACAGCCACACACACATATGGGACACGTTGATACTAGGGATGTGCATCTCCTCACTGAGGCCGATGCGATGCGCATCTCGATACGGTGCCAACGATACGATACATTAACGATACATTTGAAGCACCGGGCGATGCGATATGATTCACCCCCTGTTGAGATACGATACGATTCGATACGATTTGATTCAACATAATGCGATTCGGGGCGATACGATGCGATTCAACACGATGCAAAATAATGATACAATTTTATGGTATGACAGAGGATTTGGTTGTATTCCTTATATGCAGCTTATATTATTATTAAAAATAAAAGAATCTACTGTAAGACAATTTATATAAAAACTCTTGGGTGCCTAAGAAGACTTTTGCATAAACTGTCTTTTCTATCCACTTTAGCTAAAAACACACAAGAGAGAGAGAGAGAGAGAGAGAGAGAGAGAGAGAGAGAGAGAGAGAGAGAGAGAGAGAGAGAGAGAGAGAGAGAGAGAGAGAGAGAGAGAGAGAGAGCCCCTCCCCGTCTGAGCTGCCGTCGACAGTTGATGATGTCACACACTAGACTAGGTCACTAGGATGCGTCTATACTTTCCGACCGTAGCCGCATTATGTCAACAACACGGAGCCAGGCTGGATGGATTGCATGAAGCGATATAATTAAGAAACGAATAACCAATAAATGTGAAGTTATCTTTGAACCCCTGTTGTCAAGCGTCTTCAATATACCCCCCCCCCCCCTCCTCACTAATGGTATTTGTGTTGCATAGTCACTTTAGTTAGTTAGTTAGTTAGACACTAGTTTAGCGTTAGCTGAACGGCTAACTGGCGTTAGCCAGAGGCTACTAGCGTTAGCATGTCTCCTCGACTTCCACTGTTTGTTGATAACTGTGACGCGGCTCTCGCCTTATGTAGTAGCAAAGCAATAGTATCTGCTGTGTGTGTGTGCAGTCACAGTGCACTGCTGACAAGTGGATGAGAGGAAATTATATAAATGCATCGGGTTTTGACCGATGCAAAGACGCTACAACAAGATGCATCGCAAGTTCAGCCTGACATTTTTCCGATGCGCACTAATTCCACCGGTGCACTCGCATCGTGAACGTGTATGCCGGCGCACCGATGCAAATCGATGAATCGTCACATCACTAGTTGATACATGTATATAGGTTCACATTAACATTAACAGCTTAAAAAACAAATTGGATTAAATCAAACAATTATTCATAAATGGTAAGGCAAACATACTGTGCTTCTCAGAAACTAAGCTTGACGATTCTGTAAAAGATCCAGAGATAGAGATTGAGAACTACTCAATAATCAGGAATGATAGGAACAAACATGGAGGTGGTGTCTGTATGTACATACACAAAGACACCAAATTCATCAACAGAAATGACCTGAATCATAAATCAATTGAAACTGTATGGGTGGAAATCCTATTCGAAAGGGCGAAATCCCTACTGGTTGGCACAGTCTACAGGCCGCCAGATCACAGTGGCTTTTATGATACACTCCAGGGTGTTTAGCTGGAGTTGAGGATGTAGACAACATTCTTATTGGAGACTGGAACACGGATATGCAACGAAAAGATGCACCCGTCTTCAAGTCATTCAGTAGGTTTTGTGATCTGCACGGCCTCAGCCAGCTAATCACCCAACCCACACGTGTATGTGAATCAACTCAGACTACCATTGACCTCATTCTGACCTCCGACAAGTCCAAGATCTCCAATAAAGGGGTTATAGCATGCAGGTTAAGTGATCATTATATGATATTCTGTACCCGCAAAAAACTAAAACAAAAGGCTGGCTGCCACAAAACAGTCACATCTAGAGACCTCAAAACCTACTCTAGCGAGGCCTTCAACCTTGAACTGGAGAGTCTGGACTGGTCAGATGAACTCAATGGTACACTGGTTGAAGAAACATGGCTTGGTTTCAAAACCAAATTCTCAACAATACTAAACGACATGGCCCCCTAAGAACCACCAGGGTAAAAAATCGCGCTGAGCCGTGGATGCAGTCTGAAATACTGGCCGCTATGAAAACCAGAGACAAAAAATGCTCTGAGTTTCGTAAAAGTCAGTCAAAGCTTACTAAAAGCACGAGCAGTGAACTCCAAGCCCACGTGACTGAACTCAAACTAGAAAGAAACAGACTAAGAAACGACGTAAACTCCATGATCAAAACTGCAAAAAAGAATTTCATCAATGACAAAACTGAGGAAAACAAAAACAAACCATGTGAACTTTGGAAATTACTCAATAATCAACTAGGATGCAGTAAAAAACTTAAAAGCAGATTCTCAAACATAAACATAAAAACGGACAACACGCTCATCACAGACAAGCTGGATGTAGCCAATTACTTAAACATTTTCTTCACAAACATAGCCACAACACTGGTAAACAAACTACCCTCCCACTCAGGGCTTTATGGGGTAGAACACATAGTAGCTTACTACAAAAACCTAGGGGTCCGCAAGGACGACTTCAAGCTGGAAATGGTAACAACAGATGAGGTACTCAATAAACTGAGCGCCCTCCAACCTAACAAGGCCACTGGCCATGACAACATCCCCTCCAAATTCCTCAGAGACTCAGCAGCCGCCATCACCCCAATCATCACACACATAATAAACCTCTCCATAAAACAGGGACACGTCCCCAAGGACTTCAAAATTGCGAGGGTGACCCCTCTGCACAAAAAGGGCAGCAAATTAGACCCAGGCAACTACCGCCCTGTTTCTATTCTCACCTCCATCTCGAAAGTCATGGAAAAAATAGTCTACGAACAGGTCGAAAAGTACCTAGCGGAAAAAAATCGAATCTACGAATTCCAATCTGGCTTCAGAACATCCCACTCCACGGACACATGCCTTCTCTATTTGAATGACCACATCAAACAAGAGGTGGACACAGGCAAATACTGCGGCATGGTCATGCTGGACCTACAAAAGGCCTTTGACACGGTCAATCACTCCATTCTGATTGACAAGCTAAAAGCAATTGGTTTTGATAGTCTATCAGTGAGCTGGATGCAATCCTACCTTGAGGGGAGGGAACAGATGGTGGAGGTAAACGGTACCCTACCCCCCCCCCCCTCACAGTGAGCTGTGGTGTTCCACAAGGAAGCATACTAGGACCGCTACTGTTCCTAATTTATGCAAATGACATGTCGTCAGCTTGTGACTGCAACTTGTTCCTGTTTGCGGACGACTCAGCCCTGCTGGTCTCTGACAAGAACAAGTTACAGGTTGAAAAAACCCTCAGCTCGGAACTAGGCAGAATCTGCATATGGCTCGCTGATAACAAACTATCATTACACATGGGCAAAACAGAGTCCATTCTCTTCGGTTCAAATAACAAACTCAGCAAGACCGACGGCTTCTCAGTTACAGTGGGTGACAATATTGTCACAAGGAAAGATGAAATTACCTACCTGGGTTCCATCCTAGAGGCTAATCTCTCCTGTGACAAAATGGCATCCAATGTAATAAAAAAAAGTCAACCAACGAACTCGATTCTTGTACCGGATCTCCTCTCTGGTAAACAAGAATACCCTGAAGACTCTGGCAGGAGCACTCATTCAGGGGTACTACGACTATGCTTGCACCTCATGGTACCAAAGCACCTCAAAGGCGCTAAAAACTAAATTACAAACATCTCAAAACAAACTGGTCAGACTACTGCTTGACCTTACTCCTAGAACCCACCTCACCCCTGCCCACTTTGACAACCTAGGATGGCTTAGAGTAGACGACAGAGTACAGCAACTTGCAATGGGCCTGGTCTACAAGATACACTACACGACCAAGGTACCCATGGTGTCAAAATACTTCCCAAAGGTCAGTGAATACCACGATCACAACACCAGAGGGAGCTCCACAAATCATGTTAAACCCAGATTCGGCTCAAATAAGGGACTAAACACGTTTCGCAATTATGCCACATCAATGTGGAACGCCCTACCCAAAGCTGTAAAGGAATGTGGATCACTACCCACTTTCAAAAACTCTCTCAAGGGACACCTACGGGAGACTGCAATTCAACACTGGCCCCTGTAAATATCCTAACCCAACCCCCTCCAATGTACAGTCATTTACCTAGTATGGTTTTGTCAATAGTCCAATGTACAATTTTGTTTGTTTGTACAGTGTCTCCCCCCCCCCCCCCCCCTCAATGTACAGTTTTGCTTGTTTATACAGTGTGCCCCCCCCCCCCCCAACCACCTCCAATGTAAATTACCCAGTATGGTTGTCAATATCCCAATGTACCCAACCCCTCCCACCCAACCACCTCCAATGTACAGTTTCTACGTCAAATGTATATACTCCCTTTTCTTGACTCCTTCTGTATCACAAACAGTACTGTATTTGCAAATCTGGTATGTCATAAATGTATAGATGTAGCAGTACTGACTATCTGTATGTCATGTATGTCATATATGTCCTGATGAATTGAAAATGGGGGACCCTGATGTAAACAAGACAAAAGTCTTTCTCTGGTCTGCATCCCCTTAACAATTGTGTGTATTGAGCTGTACTGTATTGTACCCATTCTGCAATCTGTTAATAAAGTTTTCAATCAATCAATTTCAATCAATAGGTGAAAACAGCTCTGATTATCCCAATACTGGTAAAATAGATTCCTTACATCAGATCAGATGTTCTCCAAAAAGATTATTCCAATTCCTGATCGCCATTCCAAATATCGATCGCGTTTATTGATCCATAATCGATAATAAAAGAAATAACGATTAAACTCGTCGTTGGCACTCAACGGTTGGCATGAACTAACGAGATTTCCCGTCGTTGGCACTGAAAGTGTTAAGGGACTGCGTCCTGTTTAACTCTTATGCCCCCCTAACGATTTTGCAGAGTTGTCACCTTAGTGCATGAAAAGATTGCATCACGTTCAAGGTCATAAAAAACTTAATTTGTAATATTTCGTTCCAATTCTTTTTTTTATGAATACCACTATGAACCTAACTCAACATATCTATCAAAGATTCCAAATATTTCCGTTTGTAGGGTTATGGTTAGGGTTCGGGTTAGGGTTAGGGTTGGGGTTAGGGTTAGGGTTAGGGTTGGGGTTAGGGTTGGGGTTAGGGTTAGGGTTAGGGTTGGGGTTCGGGTTAGGTTAGGGGACTGTTGAGCAAGTGGGCACAGGGATGAGATTTTACCTTCTCCTAATCTTTCTGTCTGGGTAACCCTAACCCTAACCCTAACCCTAATGGCAAGAAATAAACCACTATGGACAGTTTGAAAGCTAATATTGTTAACTTTTGTGTTAGAGGGTTTCAAAATCTAATCTTTTCAAATTCTGTGAATATATGGAAAATAAGCAAACGGACACAATTTCATGACATAATAATCAACACAGCCATCGTTGTACACAGAAACACAAAAAAATATAGGCAAAAAACACAAAATAGTCGCTAAGGGGGCAGAAGAGTTAAAAGCAGCAGTTGTTTTGTTGAAACCACTCTGTACTGACATCTGTTGAGGAAGGACAGGACACACAATCAAATTGAGAATTATGAATTGCGCTTATATGGCGAAGAACACTTAACACTTTGGGTGCCGGGAAACGCTTTACAGCGTCTTTCCCGGCCATGCTCAAGGTGCCGAGGATGCTGTACAGCGTCTTTGATCTGTTTACATCTTTTTTCGATTTTCCCCGTCTGAACTTCACCGCCAAGCTTTTGGAAGAAAATTTTAACCGGAAACTGCATTTCCTCTCAAATTTCACTAGGTGGCAGTGTCCCCCTATTTTCTAACACTATCACAATAGGGGGAATATTGTACCCCACAATGAATCTGGCATTTGATTGGCCAGCATACCTGGCCAATGTAACCACAGGTATAAAACGTTAGCGCGATCCCAGAATCTACGAGGTTTTGGAGGAGAGAGAGAGAGAGAGATAGATAGAGCGATAGAGAGAGAGAGAGAGATTGAGAGAGATATTTGAATTGAGATCAGCCTATAGTCTATATTTATAGTGTTATACAGTATAGTGGTAGTATCAGACTAATTGTAAGGTTTCAGCTGTGCTTTAGAAAGTACTTAGTCGTGCTAAGTAGTAGTACTATTCGAGGGATTAGTGTTATTAGTTATTAGTGCATCTTATATATATATATATATATGTGTGTGTGTGAAACGTGTATTTGATGATTTACATACTGTGACTATGTAACGTTAGTTCGACAAACCAACGGCGATATGCATGTGATTGTGTGTGTGTGTGAAACGTGTATTTGATGATTTACATACTGTGACTATGTAACGTTAGTTCGACAAACCAACGCCGGCGATATGCATGTGATTGTGTGTGTGTGAAACGTGTATTTGATGATTTACCTACCGCTTATTCTGTGACTATGTAACGTTAGTTTGCCAAACCTAACGCTGATATGCATTTATTATATTCTAGCTCCGGAATCATCTGACGATGATCTCGGCTTGGGTCGGAGGTATGAGTCTGATTCATCGCACGATTCAGACGTGGGAGTCGGACACGGTGGTGGTCGACGGGGCAACGGTACGTCATGTTTACTAATGCAATGTGAATATTGTTTTGTGCATGTTCAAATCGATAGTTGAATGATATAGGATATAGTAGGCATGTAGTACAGGCCACGCGACCATGTGCTACAGTTAGGTTGTCTTGTGTGCGTGTGTGTGTGTGTGCATGTGCACGCCCTTTGAAGTGGCTCTTTGAAGTGTGTAGCTATCATGTAAGTGATAATAGTTGCATGCTGGGCATGATACGACGTGGTGGTGGTGGTCGACGTGGTAATTGGTATGTTGCAATGTGAATATTGTTTTGTGCATGTTCAAATCGATAGTTGAATGATATAGGATATAGTAGGCATGTAGTACAGGCCACGCTACCATGTGCTACAGTTAGGTTGTCTTGTGTGCGTGTGTGTGTGTGTGCATGTGCACGCCCTTTGAAGTGGCTCTTTGAAGTGTGTAGCTATCATGTAAGTGATAATAGTTGCATGCTGGGCATGATACGACGTGGTGGTGGTGGTCGACGTGGTAATTGGTATGTTGCAATGTGAATATTGTTTTGTGCATGTTCAAATCGATAGTTGAATGATATAGGATATAGTAGGCATGTAGTACAGGCCACGCTACCATGTGCTACAGTTAGGTTGTCTTGTGTGCGTGTGTGTGTGTGTGCATGTGCACGCCCTTTGAAGTGGCTCTTTGAAGTGTGTAGCTATCATGTAAGTGATAATAGTTGCATGCTGGGCATGATACGACGTGGTGGTGGTGGTCGACGTGGTAATTGGTATGTTGCAATGTGAATATTGTTTTGTGCATGTTCAAATCGATAGTTGAATGATATAGGATATAGTAGGCATGTACAGGCCACTACATTTAGTTACATGGATGTGTGTGTGTGTGTGTGTGTAGATGCCTCACCCCATGCCATTTGATGTGTGTGTGTATGTGTGTGTGTGTGTGTGCAGTGTGTGTACACACACACACAAGATCAAAAGACATGCATCCTCTCCAACACCTTTGAACTTCGCAGTACATGGTGAGGCCTCTATATGCAAATTCCATTGATTACAGCACACACATACACAATGGCATGGGCACATGGCGAGGCCTATATTTAAATGCATGGTTGTGTAGCATATGTAAAATTCCATTGATTACAACACACACACATGTACATGCTTTGATGGCCGCTGATTTATTTTGTGTTCACACAGCAGAACACTCCGAAACCGAATCCGGCGCCAATACACCAACATGCTTGGGTATGTACTAACTACATTTATGTATGTGTAAATGTATTACTATTGTGTTTTGTGAGACTTACTTACTGAATGAATTTAATCAAATTCAGATTCTGGCGCAGACCCTGCAGATAGTGACGCTGAGACTGGCAACGACATAGGATCACATTCTACTCCTGCAGGTAATTGTACATGGTGGTGACTGGCTGCTGCTAGAGCCTGGGCCTGGTGGTAGCTGGCTGCTGCTAGAGCCTGGGCCTGGTGGTGACTGGCTGCTGCTAGAGCCTGGGCCTGGTGGTGACTGGCTGCTGCAGGGCCTGGGCCTGGTGGTGACTGGCTGCTGCAGGGCCTGGGCCTGGTGGTGACTGGCTGCTGCAGGGCCTGGTCTGGTGGTGATGGTGGTAAATACAATGACAATGCGTTGCCCTAGTGTAATGTATTACATCATGTGATTCTAGAACTGGATGCTAGTCTGGACATGCCGGAACCCGTTGCAGGGCGGAAACGCACATCTAAGAGCGGTAAGTTGGCCTCACTCTGCACACCACTTCCAGCTCTGACCTCTGACCCCCACACCACATCCAGCTCTGACATCTGAACCCCACACACACTCACTCATTCACTCACACAGTTTGTAACTACGTGGCATATGAATGTCTACAGTAGGGGTGTTATAGTATATTTGTATAATTGACAGGTCGTGGAGGAGCGAAGAGCAGGGCTGCGATCCGCCAGGAAGAGGAGAATGCCTGGTCTCATGAGGGCTGGGTGCCTCAAAGGATCCCCTTCACAGCCCAACCGGGGTTGCTCCAGGACGCCAAGGCACTCAGATCTTACCGGCCTGCGAAATGGATGGATCTGTTCCTGACAGATGCTTTTCTGAACTCTATTGTTGCCCAGTCCAACCTCTACGCTGAGCAGTCCATTGCCCGGCTGGACCCCACGCTAACCAGTAGCAGGGCACTGCTTTGGAAGCCCCTCACATTGAAGGAGCTGAAGAAGTTCCTCGGACTCCATTTCCTTAGCAGTGTCCTGCGGAAGCCTCGCGTGGACCAGATGTGGACCACTGACGACATGATGTACACACCGTACTACTCTGATACCATGCCACGCAACAGGTTCCAATTGATCTGGCGATTCCTCCACTTTGCGGACAATACTTCCCTGGAGGTTAGAGACAAATTGTGCAAAGTACGCCCTGTAGTCGACCATGTAAACGCGAGGTGCAAGGAGCTGTACCAGCCTGAACGCGAGCTCGCCATTGACGAGGGGGTGATGGCATGGCGAGGCCGCCTGACCTTCCGGGTCTACAACCCCAACAAGCCCACCCGCTATGGCATCAAGTCCTACTTCCTGTGCGAATCACGCACAGGATATTGCTTTTCATTTAAGCCATATTGTCGGGAAGGCTCGCTCCTGGGGGACACGGTCGTCGGTCTGCTTGGACGTCTGTCTGGGGCCGGCTATACGCTCTTCATGGACAACTTCTACAACTCGGTACGTATGTCCGCCAGGCTCCGACAGTTGAGGACCGACGTCTGTGGTACCCTCAGGAAGCACCGGGGCGAGCCAGCCATCATCAAGAACATTACCAAACGTGACATCGGTGTGGGGGAGCGCATTGCGGTCAACAACAAGGAGGTCCTGATCGTGGCATGGCGCGATAAGAGAATCGTGAAGACCATCAGCAGCTTCCACGAGGACACCATGGAAAAGGCGATGGTGTGGAAGAAGCAGAAGAAGGGCAAAGCGCTGAGGGTGGAGATGCTCAAGCCATCATCAATCCTGGAGTACAATAAATTCATGAACGGCGTCGATCAGCTGGATCAGAATATATCGTACTATCCGGTTACACGTAAGACTGGAAAGTGGACCAAAAAGTTTGTGATGTATCTGATCCAAATATGTATCTTCAACGCTTTTGTCTTGTACAAAAAAAAGCACCCACAAGGGCATTACTCCAACCTCTTCCGGTTCACCAGGGCTGTGGCGCGGACCTACACAGACGGTAAGGAGAAGAAGATTCCTGGGGTGACAGCGGAGATGGAGGCGGAGGCGGAGGCAGGGGAGGAGGCAGGGGAGGAGGCAGGGGGTGGGGATGAGGAGGAGGCAGGGGCTGAGCAGGTGGGGCGTGTCGACCCTAGGGCCCCACTGGGGGACCCGCAGAGCAGATTAGTGGGTGGCTTTGTGAAGCATGTAATGGTTGCATACAAAGCCACCCCGAAGAGAAAGCTACCGTGTAGGAAATGTCGTGTCTGCAGTAGGCGTGGCATCAGGAGTGAGACCAGATATTTTTGCACATCGTGCAAAGTCCCCCTGCATCGTGACAAATGCTTCGCTCTGTACCACACAAAGAGGGATTTCTCTAAATAGTTTCTTTATTAGTTGTCATACAGAAGTACAGACTACTTCTAAATAATCCGGCACACAGAAGTACAGATTACTTCTAAATAATCCATCATTGTGTGATACAGACAGAACCATGTGTACCGGTACATAGTATAGCTAGCTGAGTGTAGTATAGTATAGTGTAGTATAGTATAGTATAGTATATTGTAGTATAGTATAGTATAGTATAGTGTATGGGTAGTTGCACTGTTTTCTGTACAAGACAAATGCGTTGAACACATGTATTTGGGCCACGGTTGTCGATATTGCATAGGCATGTTTGGACCACTTGCAGATGAGACGTTATGTTAGCGATCTAGCTGTATCGACTCCATTCATAATTTGCATTGTGTGTGTATATAGTTTTTTTTTATTTATCTTTTTCCCCCCTCATTTTTACCGTTTGCACAGAACCAATGGTTGCTGACAGTCACCCAGTTTAAAAAAGTATATACTGTAGGTAACATACCACACTTTTCTAATGCAGTCCATTGGCCTATTATTTATATACTTTGGAAGCATGTATTGGATATTTTTTGGTCCACAGATCATCTGGCGCTTCATCCATTTATCAATGGACAATGCAGTCATCGATGCGAGAGACCAAGTAAGATATGCCCTGTAGTTCATGTGACGTGAATGTTACCAGCAAACTTCTAAATGCACTGAAACAATGGTTGGTTATCCTCCAGTGTTCACTTTTTATGAGGTATTGTCTTTGTAAATTACCATAATCCTATACTGTGAATGTTACCAACAAACTCCTAAATGCACTGACACAATGGTTGGTTATCATCAGCCAGTGTTCACTTTTTATAAGGTATTGTCTTGGTAAATTACCATAATCCTATACTGTGAATGTTACCAACAAACTCCTAAATGCACTGAAACAATGGTTGATTATCCTCCAGTGTTCACTTTTTATAAAGTATTGTATTGGTAAATTACCATAATCCTATACTGTGAATGTTACCAACAAACTCCTAAATGCACTGAAACAATGGTTGATTATCCTCCAGTGTTCACTTTTTATAAGGTATTGTCTTGGTAAATTACCATAATCCTATACTGTGAATGTTACCAACAAACTCCTAAATGCACTGAAACAATGGTTGGTTATCATCACAGTGTTCACTTTTTATAAGGTATTGTCTTGGTAAATTACCATAATCCTATAC
Organism: Notolepis coatsorum; assembly: GCF_963971535.1. NCBI lineage: Eukaryota > Metazoa > Chordata > Actinopteri > Aulopiformes > Paralepididae > Notolepis > Notolepis coatsorum. The sequence goes on from NC_140171.1 coordinate 106,300,380, forward strand.
TGTGAATGTTACCAACAAACTCCTAAATGCACTGAAACAATGGTTGATTATCCTCCAGTGTTCACTTTTTATAAGGTATTGTATTGGTAAATTACCATAATCCTATACTGTGAATGTTACCAACAAACTCCTAAATGCACTGAAACAATGGTTGATTATCCTCCAGTGTTCACTTTTTATAAGGTATTGTCTTGGTAAATTACCATAATCCTATACTGTGAATGTTACCAACAAACTCCTAAATGCACTGAAACAATGGTTGATTATCCTCCAGTGTTCACTTTTTATAAGGTATTGTCTTGGTAAATTACCATAATCCTATACTGTGAATGTTACCAACAAACTCCTAAATGCACTGACACAATGGTTGGTTATCATCAGCCAGTGTTCACTTTTTATAAGGTATTGTCTTGGTAAATTACCATAATCCTATACTGTGAATGTTACCAACAAACTCCTAAATGCACTGAAACAATGGTTGATTATCCTCCAGTGTTCACTTTTTATAAGGTATTGTCTTGGTAAATTACCATAATCCTATACTGTGAATGTTACCAACAAACTCCTAAATGCACTGAAACAATGGTTGATTATCCTCCAGTGTTCACTTTTTATAAGGTATTGTCTTGGTAAATTACCATAATCCTATACTGTGAATGTTACCAACAAACTCCTAAATGCACTGAAACAATGGTTGATTATCCTCCAGTGTTCACTTTTTATAAGGTATTGTCTTGGTAAATTACCATAATCCTATACTGTGAATGTTACCAACAAACTCCTAAATGCACTGAAACAATGGTTGGTTATCATCACAGTGTTCACTTTTTATAAGGTATTGTCTTGGTAAATTACCATAATCCTATACTGTGAATGTTACCAACAAACTCCTAAATGCACTGAAACAATGGTTGATTATCCTCCAGTGTTCACTTTTTATAAGGTATTGTATTGGTAAATTACCATAATCCAATACTGTGAATGTTACCAACAAACTCCTAAATGCACTGAAACAATGGTTGATTATCCTCCAGTGTTCACTTTTTATAAGGTATTGTCTTGGTAAATTACCATAATCCTATACTGTGAATGTTACCAGCATATAATGCACAGCAACAATGGTTGGTACTGATGACTTGTCACCCAGTTTATTGAACATATTTTACAATAAAAATGTTCATGGCATCAAAGTTTCAAGTTTTTTGCATTGTAAAGTATTCTGTATTTTATAATAATGTTGTCTGGACCTACACCAGTAGTTATAAAACTTACTTGTTCATTAGCGCCAGGCATATCAATCAAATGACCAACAAAGTAATCAATCAATCAAACAAATCAATCTATGAATCAAACTATCAACAAAACAATCAAACATTCTATCAAGCAAATGACCAACAAAGTAATCAATCAATCAAACAAATCAATCTATGAATCAAACTATCAACAAAACAATCAAACATTCTATCAATCAAATGACCAACAAAGTAATCAATCAATCAAACCAATCAATCTATGAATCAAACTATCAACAAAACAATAAAACATTCTATCAAGCAAATTACCAACAAAACATTCTATCAATCAAATGACCAACAAAGTAATCAATCAATCAAACAAATCAATCTATGAATCAAACTATCAACAAAACAATCAAACATTCTATCAATCAAATGACCAACAAAGTAATCAATCAATCAAACCAATCAATCTATGAATCAAACTATCAACAAAACAATCAAACATTCTATCAGGCAAACTATCAACAAAACAATCAAACATTCTATCAATCAAATGACCAACAAAGTAATCAATCAATCAAACAAATCAATCTATGAATCAAACTATCAACAAAACAATCAAACATTCTATCAATCAAATGACCAACAAAGTAATCAATCAATCAAACCAATCAATCTATGAATCAAACTATCAACAAAACAATCAAACATTCTATCAATCAAATGACCAACAAAGTAATCAATCAATCAAACCAATCAATCTATGAATCAAACTATCAACAAAACAATCAAACATTCTATCAAGCAAACTATCAACAAAACAATCAAACATTCTATCAATCAAATGACCAACAAAGTAATCAATCAATCAAACAAATCAATCTATGAATCAAACTATCAACAAAACAATCAAACATTCTATCAATCAAATGACCAACAAAGTAATCAATCAATCAAACCAATCAATCTATGAATCAAACTATCAACAAAACAATAAAACATTCTATCAAGCAAATTACCAACAAAACAATCAAACATTCTATCAATCAAATGACCAACAAAGTAATCAATCAATCAAACCAATCAATCTATGAATCAAACTATCAACAAAACAATCAAACATTCTATCAATCAAATGACCAACAAAGTAATCAATCAATCAAACAAATCAATCTATGAATCAAACTATCAACAAAACAATCAAACATTATATCAAGCAAACTATCAACAAAACAATCAAACATTCTATCAAGCAAACTATCAACAAAACAATCAAACATTCTATCAATCAAATGACCAACAAAGTAATCAATCAATCAAACAAATCAATCTATGAATCAAACTATCAACAAAACAATAAAACATTCTATCAATCAAACCAATAAAACAATCTGTCAAACAATCAATCAATCAAACCATCCATCCATCCATCCCAGTCTAAATTGCTTTATAACACGTTCAGTACCTATTATCACCCCGCCGGCACACCTTTCATAAAAGTGCCTGTAACTTCTGTTCTAAATAATTTACCTCCACTTTTATCTTTTGTTGACGTTTTTTAACTTGTAATTGTGAACGAACGAAGACATGCAGAAACAAACGGTTTTTTGCATTGTGTACATCAACTTGTCGTCTTCAAATGAGCCCAACCATTTCCCCATAGTTATAATATAAAATATAGAAATAGCTCCGCTAAGATCATGAGATATGCTAGAATCGTCCAGGAATCCTGGCAACCCACAGTCATTTTCCGGATTTTTGGCCGGCACCCAAAGTGTTAAGTAGGTCAAGAGCGTAAGTCCATGAGCATATTAAGATGGGTATAACTGACACCACCTGTAGCATAAGAATTACATAAGGCACACTCGTAGTCAGTTGGAGATACTGAGGGGTTCCCTCCGGTTGTAAGCCAGCAGGGGAGAGGAATGTTCGAATGCAAAGTCTGGGTCAACGAGGAATAAATAAGCTCCAGCTACGGGAGGCGGTACATATACTCCCCTCGATCGGCAGACAAAAGCAGCAGCTATAATCCAGTATGCGCAACAGCATGGATGAAAGCCAGCCAGCCTCTTCCTAGAGACGGGCTCGAGTGATGCTCCTCACGGGTAGATCCCACACAGCAGTGGGGTAGACGGTTCTCTGCTCCAGCAGCCACAGTACCAAAAGCAATATAATCCAGCCGGAAAAGGCTCTGCATTCTCCGGTGTAGATTCTCCTGTGCACGGTACTTCACATTAACTAGGTCGAACTTGACGTTATTTCACTACACTCTGACACTTTTACTATCCTATTCGCACGCGGTTCTAAGTGCTCTATTTAGACGCAAGGTTGCTCACTTCACTTGGTCGTTGACTCGTGGTGAAGGCTTTAACGTAATGAACTCAACTAGACGTTACTTTGAACGAATGATGAACTGAATGAACTGATACTTTGAACGAAGTGCTGCTGTTTCCACCTGCGCCGTATTTATACGTAAGGTGAATAATCTAGTGCCAACCTCAGTTCTGTCTCGTATTACTGCGCAAACCTGGACATGTTGAGACAAGCCTTGGCGGTGGCTTTGAACTCGCCATTGGGGGTATGGTCGTTGGCGCCTAGGGGTCGCTGTCCAATAGGAGAACGAATATTATGGTCTGGCTTGTACCTAGGTAAAGGGATATTCCGTGTATATATACAAAGAATATACAAGGGATATCAAACGATATACAAATATTATACATGGGATCTCAAGCAATAAATATATATATTCGGTTTAATCTGACCCTTTGTAACAGCCGCCTCCTAATTAGTCCGCACCTAATTAGATAAGCAGAGACAGATTAACCGTCTTGTCCACTACTCAATGTCCGTTGTGAGGAGTAGGGCAATTCACAAAGTCAGTGGGTCATGATCGTCAGCAAGGGAGTCAGGGAGCCTTGGCAACTCTATCAGCCTCACCACGGGTCGGGTGTATGTCCGTCCCTGGACAAGAACTTCTGCCGCTCTGACCTTTCCGTCGGCACCAGTGATCACTTTGCTTACGCGGCCGGCCGGCCACGCAGCTCGGGGTAGTGACTGGTCTATGATCATGACGATTGTGTCCACTTTTAAGTTGTCCCTGTCCTTGACCCGCTTCTGACGGGCTGGACGGGATGGAGGGGGGCTTAGGAGGAAGCGGGCCTGAGACTGGTTGATCTGTGCTTGGCTGTGCCTCCACATCCTCCGTCTGTTCCTCTTGTTTGGTCTGTGTTCCGGCCGCCCCATCAAGGAGTCGCTTGGGGTGCTGGGTTCGAGGTCAGCTACGTCTGGAGCGCAGCTGAGGGGGGTGGAGTTCGGAACTCCCTCTTGTGCCCACGGTTCTCTCACAGGCCTCTCGCCTAATGTCAATAGCCTCTCAACGGGCTGTACGAGAGAGTGGCCGGTGTCGCTCACCTTTGTGTGCAGGCAGCGTGTAGACGTGGGTTTACTGTCAAGTCCGTAGAGGGGGCCCTGGAGCGTCCACCCCAGTCGGGTCTGAACCGCGACTGGGCATCCTTTGGGTCCGATGTGGGCCGCCTCAATTGGGAGAATGAGGTCCGCGTGGTCGGAGCCGATGAGCAGGGTCGGTGTGGCGCCGTCGATGAACGGTATAGGTAGTTGACGTAGGTGCACGTACTTCGCCATCAGCTGTGGGATGGGGTAGGTGTACTGTGACAGGCCTATGTCGTGGCTGGTGAAGACGTTAGTGATACTATACTGCTTCTCGGGCTGGTCCACCGCTGCTATCTTGAAGGAGACATTTTCACCCTTTATGGTCTTCTGGTCTCTTCTGATGGTACGGATTGTCATTGTTCCTTTGGCACCCCGCAGGCCCAACTGGGCTGCGGCGGAAGCGAGGAGGAGGGTCTTTTCCGACCCATCGTCTAGGACGGCGTAAGTGTCCAGGACCTTGTCCTCGTAGCTCAGGAGCACTCTGACCACTTTGATGAGCACTCGGGGGGTCCCGCTATGCTGGTCTATATGGAGCACTCCTGTTGGTGGGTTGCCTTGGATCTTCTGGAGTGGTGCCGACTCGCGGTCGTCCGAGTAGCACCGTGACTCCCAGTGTCTGCTGTAGCAGTCGGTACACCAGGGGGCGGTCTGGTGGATCTTCGGTACTGGTGCCACCGCCTCGGCCTGATACATTACCGTGACGGGCCCACTCTGTTGTCCTGGCGGACGCTTGTTGATGTCATGCAGGACCTCCAAGTGGGCGCCGTCACACTTGCTGCATCTCTTCTTTAAGCGGCACTCAGCTGCCATATGGCTGCGCGCGCAGCGGAAGCAGCGGCGGTGGTTTTTGATCCACTGACTCACCTCGTCCGTGGTCAGCTTCTTGAACTTGTCACATTGATACAGCCGATGTTCCCCTTCACAGTACTGGCATTCAATCTTCCACTCCTCTTTCGTCGAGGGGGTGTTGTGGTTCTTGTGCTGCGGTACTGATTTGGCTTGGTGCATAACGGTCACCGACCGGCGGTTATCATTAGATCCCCGAGGTCCATCTCTTGGGCTTGGTCCACTCCACACGAACGTGTCCAGTCGTAGGCTGCTGACTTCTCTCGCGAGGAAGTCGGCCAGGTCTAGGAGGGATGGCTCGGGACCGTTGGGGTCACGGTGGTCTCTCTGCCGCCGAAAGCGCTCTTGGCGGGCTGGAGGGAGCTTCTCTAATATCCGTTCTACATTAGAGTTAGCATACAGTTCATATATCCCTTTCTCCTTTTGGGACCCCAGCATCCCTACCAGGGACTGTACCTTGATAGAGAGGTCATCCAATGCTCTATTGTCTCTGGCTGGGGGGAGGTGGTCGATATCTCTTATTTCCTGTATCACGTAGTCCCATATGCGTCCATAGCGCTGGTCGAGGGCCACTAGACCCGCGGAGTATGGGGTGCTTGAGTTGGAATATGCCAGCGCTATATTATGCGCTCTGGGCACCTTGAGATGCTTGAGGAGGATGGCATATTTGTACGACTCATCGGGGACGTCGGACATCATAGTCTCCAAGCACATCCGTAATTCCGTGTACTGTGCTCTATCCTCGCGCGTAAAGTCTGGGAACGTCGGTGTGCCAAGGTACGATGCCATGGATGGCTGGCACATCGGTGAGCGTTGGGGAAGAGGCCTCCTGGGCGAGTCTCCCCGTACGTGTTGTCGTGGGTTGGTACTTGGTGGGTACCAGGGGCCGGGTACCCAGGTGCTGTTCCTCGGTGCTGACTGTACGTCAAACTCACCCGTGAGTTGGGTCGGGGGTTTGTAGTGCAGTGGCTCGGGGCTGACGTCGGGGCTGTACTGGGCCTCCTGGTCCAGAGTACGTTGCTGCTGGTCGGGGCTGTACTGGGCCTCCTCTTCCTCTTCCTCTTCCTCTGCTAGGTCCTGGAGTCTTCTAGTCAGTCTCTCGGCGACGTAGGCCGGTTCTTCCCGGTTGCTGGGTCTCGTATGGACCGGTCGGGGAGGGGGTTCGGAGACGTAGACAGGATCCTCCTGTTGGCGGGGTCCCGGGTCGCTTGGTCGGGTAGGGGAATGTGCCCTAGACCCTTGTCGTGATGATCTCCGGGAGCTCCGTGCGGAGAGAGGGGGTGTCGCCATGGCGATCAATTGTTCTACCATCTGCGCCTGCAGCCGGTCGCGCTCTGCTTCGCGCTGGGCATGGGCGGCGTCGTGCTGTGCTTCGCGGTGGGCATTGGCGGCGTCGCGCTGTGCATTGGCGCTGGCATGGGCGGCGTGGAGCTGTGCATTGGCGGCGTCGCGCTGTGCATTGGCGGCGGCGTGCTGTGCATCGGCGCGGCCTCTTTCGATGTTCTCTTCCGTCTGAAGGCGTCTGGTCTCCAGTCTTATGCGTCGTCTTCACTCCTTTGTTGCGCCTGGAAGCGCTCTCGCTCGGTTGCAGAATTTTCGCGTTCACTAAGGGCTTGCGCTTGGAGTTGCGCGTGAAGGCGCTCTCGTTGGTCTGCAGCTTGTTCGCGCTCGCTCGTCTGTTGAGCCTGAAGGCGTTCTCTTTCCATGGTAGAGTGTTCGCGCTCACTTAGTTGTTGCGCTTGAAGTCGATCGCGTTCGGTGGAGGCTGCCAGGGTGGCGATGAATGCCTGCGCCAGCATCTTGTCCGCTTCGCTGGGGGAAGACACTGACGGAGGTGATCGGCTTCTGGCAGTGCTCGTTGGAGATCTGTTCTCTGGGCGCGCCTCGAGGTCCGTCTCCTGGGCGCGCTTCTCTTCTGGTAGTGGGTCGGGTTCTGTCCCTGGAGCGCTTTCTTTATCCTGGAGCTCTCCGGGGACCGTCCCGTTGACGTTGTCTGGGGGTATAGTCATGTCATGTCCCCCCTGGTCCCCCCCGTGGGCTTGGTCAGTTTCGTTAGAACCCACTGGGGTCTCTACTGGCAGGGTCGTCTGGTCGGTAGGATTGGACATGCTTTGACTATCCGCTTTATTTATTTTATCCGCATTTAACGTCTTTATAAAGCTAGGTATTAGACTGACAGCGTATGCCTCTAGATAGGGAGGTGGCTGACGTCTGCGCTGTGGGCGTTCTAGCTCGGGAGAGCTGCTTGGGGAGTGTTCACCGCTGGCCATGGTTAATATCAATATTATATTTAGATATTACACTGATACCCTCCGGCTCGAAGGACCAATTGTAACTGAGGGGTACAATTCCCTGACTGTATTGAGAGTATGGTATTATTAAACCACTACTTAGTTATGTACTTTAATTACTGGCCATACAGTACACAGATATATCTGGTGAACACCCACACAAGAATACTACATTGACAAAGAAAGTTATATTTGGAGGGATTTATTATTATAGTACCAACAATAGGTTACAAATTGAGAATTATGAATTGCGCTTATATGGCGAAGAACACTTAAGTAGGTCAAGAGCGTAAGTCCATGAGCATATTAAGATGGGTATAACTGACACCACCTGTAGCATAAGAATTACATAAGGCACACTCGTAGTCAGCTGGAGATACTGAGGGGTTCCCTCCGGTTGTAAGCCAGCAGGGGAGAGGAATGTTCGAATGCAAAGTCTGGGTCAACGAGGAATAAATAAGCTCCAGCTACGGGAGGCGGTACATATACTCCCCTCGATCGGCAGACAAAAGCAGCAGCTATAATCCAGTATGCGCGACAGCATGGATGAAAGCCAGCCAGCCTCTTCCTAGAGACGGGCTCGAGTGATGCTCCTCACGGGTAGATCCCACACAGCAGTGGGGTAGACGGTTCTCTGCTCCAGCAGCCACAGTACCAAAAGCAATATAATCCAGCCGGAAAAGGCTCTGCATTCGCCGGTGTAGATTCTCCTGTGCACGGTACTTCACATTAACTAGGTCGAACTTGACGTTATTTCACTACACTCTGACACTTTTACTATCCTATTCGCACGCGGTTCTAAGTGCTCTATTTAGACGCAAAGTTGCTCACTTCACTTGGTCGTTGACTCGTGGTGAAGGCTTTAACGTAATGAACTCAACTAGACGTTACTTTGAACGAATGATGAACTGAATGAACTGATACTTTGAACGAAGTGCTGCTGTTTCCACCTGCGCCGTATTTATACGTAAGGTGAATAATCTAGTGCCAACCTCAGTTCTGTCTCGTATTACTGCGCAAACCTGGACATGTTGAGACAAGCCTTGGCGGTGGCTTTGAACTCGTCATTGGGGGTATGGTCGTTGGCGCCTAGGGGTCGCTGTCCAATAGGAGAACGAATATTATGGTCTGGCTTGTACCTAGGTAAAGGGATATTCCGTGTATATATACAAAGAATATACAAGGGATATCAAACGATATACAAATATTATACATGGGATCTCAAGCAATAAATATATTATTCGGTTTAATCTGACCCTTTGTAACATTACCTATGGTGCGTTTGTGTGTGTCCGAGTGCAGAATGTTGTGTTGTGTGTGTGTGTGTGTGTGTGTGTGTGTGTGTGTGTGTATGTGTGTGTTCATGTGTGCTTGTGTGTGGAGAGATCAGTGTTCATTGTTCTGATGGCCCGAGGGAAAAAGCTGAGCCTTAGTCTCTCTGTTCTTGTTGCATGTATACAGAGGCGCCTGCCTGACCGCAGCAGCTTGAACATGCTGTTGTTGGGGAGGTGAGGGTCCTTCATTATTCTGCAGGCTCTGGATTTGCACCTCCTATTGTATAAGTCCTGCAGGGGTGGTAGTGCAATACCCGTAGTCCATTCTGCTGAGTGCACCACTCTCAGTAGGGCCTTCCTATCCTGGGCCGTGCTGTTTCCAAACCAGGCAGTGATGTTTCCAGTCAGAATGCTCTCTACAGCCCCGGAATAGAAGGAGTGGAGTATCTTCCCTGATACTCTGAACTTAAATTTTCTCAGGTGGTAGAGGCGCTGTTTCGCCTTTTTTACCACCACTATGTGAGTTGACCATGTCAGGTCCTCTGTGATGTGGACTCCCAGGTACTTAAAACTGCTCACCCTGTCTACGATAGCTTATGGGGCGACAGTGGCTTGGGAGGTAGAGCAGATATTTCAAAACTTAAAAATATGTTGTTCTGTGTCTATAATTAGCATACATTTGATATAATAATAATTTAGTTTTTTAATACAGTTTAAAAAAAGGGCTGGATAGATAGATTAGGTTAGATTCAAAAGTATTGTCATCATACAGCACAAGTACAGTACAACAAAAATAAGTGCAAATGTAACAGTAAAGTACAACATCAGTGTAAATTAGAATTTCGATAAAAATCTCAGAAGAAAGAAACAGAGAGTGCCTAACAAACAGGCTCTGTAACCATCTCTGTCGTGAACACCAAGGATAAATGCAACAGCAGCAGCGAGAACAACAACAACAACAACAACAACAACAACAACAACAACAACAACAACAACAACAACAACCACCAACACCATGTCTCCCCCTCCCAGAGTAGCGGCAGCTTGCTATTGTAATGATCGACACAACGTTGCAGCAAAAATCCAACAGGCTGAATCATAGTGTTTCGGTGATGTGAAAAGCTCTCAGGCTGATATTACAGAACCCCGCTGTGACCACTGAGTAGGTCAGCACCACAGGCACACAGACAAAGCCTTTTTTACCACCTAGAAGGCTCTGAATTGATCGCAGAGGGGGAGGAAGGGGGGGCAAGTTGGGGGGGGGGGGGGTCACTGGTTCATCCATGTTTCATGAAAAACAAAATAAAGGACGAAGACGGTGGGCAAAAGAAGACGACATTATGCCGCTCACGTAGCGGCTCAGAGTAGCAGGCAACGCTGCATTATGGGGCTCGCGGCTGCCATGTGGTTATTGAGCTGGAGATTAAAAGATAGGCTCTCGTGTAAAAGGTACAGGGGTTGTAATGGGTCTGTAATGTACAGGGTCTGTAATGTACAGGGTTTGTAATGTACAGGGTTTGTAATGTACAGGGTTTGTGTGTCACAGGTGGGGGTGTGTGTGTGTGTATGTATGTGTACTGAATGTGCCTGCTGAACCCGGAGAGACGAGTCTACCTGGGAGGAGAGTCTACCTTGTTAGAATTCGCCCGCCACCGTTCTCAGGTTTTACGAGCCTGTTCATATCAGCACTTGGTCTTACGGGGCTGGTATTAGCGCTGGCCCGGGCGCGTGAATACTTTTGGCAACCCACTTGTCCTTCCGCATTGCTCTGATTGGCCGAGCCCGCGCATGAGCCGCGCCGGGCTCCTCAGCCAGCTCCTCAGCCAGCTCCTCAGCCAGGCTCCGCTTAAGGCAATTTATACAAATGGAAGTATTGATCATGCCGTAACGAATCATTAAAAAAATATACCCTTAACTGGAATATGTTGTGCCTTTACACTTTTACTTTATGTAATTGGTTTGTCATGACTATGCTGCCGTGAAGTGGCATCGCTGAGCTCTGTTGTCTGCTGGACGAAGCCAGAGACGGTCTTATTATGGGGCTTATGCCGAGAAGGCGTAACACAACAGTGAACACATAGTGCAATGCAACTGTCAGTCGTACTTAACTATGTGTTCACTCTTCACTGTTGTGTTACGCCTTATTACATAATATATTATATTACATAATCCAACATATGTGTAAAGAAACAACATATTCCAGTTAACGGTATATTTTTTTTAAGATTCGTTACGGCGTTATCAATACTTGCATTTGTATAAATTGCATTCGGGACCTCCATGTTTTGGGGGTATTCATCAGAAAAATCGGATCCGGGATTCAGCTCCCATCAGTCGGGCAAGAACTGCAGGTTTTCAGCCTCTCTCCTATCTCCTGGGCCCTCATTCATCAACGTGGACGTAGAACATGTTCTATTTCCACACGTAAGCACAGAATGTAGAATCAGTGCACGCACAGTAAAATTGGGATTCACCACACGTGCGTACGCAGGTTCTACGCACACCTGTCATGATGAATATGACTTTGATCCTACGTTTGAGCTCGTGCACTGTTTTAAGTATTTGCATACCAGAACCGCCCCGATTAACCATATACGGTAATGGAATACCCCCATGAAATGTGGAAAAATGGACTTAGCCGAGGGAAGCGTGTTATGAGAACGGTGATGTCGGATATGATATCTATTAACCATTGCTGCCTGGGCAGCGCAAACACTAATAAAGACCATTAACCACTGTTTTGCCGTTGCCCGTTAGTGTCATTAATGCATGCTGGAATAAGAATGCCTTTCTTAATTTATTTTTAATATTAATAATTATTATAATACAATAAAAGACAGCTCCGTCTTTTAATACACATATATTGTACAGTAACGTCAAATAAATACTACAGTCCCCGCTGAAATAAAGGTTCTGCACGCACATACCAGCAGTGATCTACAGCATAAAAGATAGCCACTTTATAATACTATTCTTGTTATGGTTTGTAACCGACCCCAATCGCACAACACAAGACAGGTATGATGGTTTGCCAAGAAACAGATATTTATTGAACAAAAGGGAAATACAGGGAAAAGGGCACTGTCCCTTTAAGGGAGAATCACAAATACAGGAATATAATATGAGGGGAAGGAAAGGTGCCTTTAAGAGGCGGGCAGGAAAGGGGAACGCCAAAGGGAAGGTTAAGGGAACGCCTTGGGACAGAGGAACTAGAGACTAGGTAAACCAGGGACAAGGAGAACTAGGGAGAGAGGACTAGGGACTAGGAGAGCTAGGGAACAGGAGAAACGGGGACTAGGGGAACTAGGGACAAGGAACTAGGTGGAACTAGAAGGGGAGAACTTGGGACCAGGAACTAGGTGGAACTAGAAAGGGGAGAACTAGGGAACAGGAACTAGGTGGAACTAGAAAGGGGAGAACTAGGGAACTGAGGGGACTGAGGCCCGCGGAGGCGGGCTGGGAAACAGGGAGGAACTGGGAGGACTGGTGGAAATCATCTGGGCCGCTCTGCAGGACAGAGGAGATAGTTAATGCACAAAGGGGAAAAAACAGAGCAGGTGCAGAACAGTCCAAATAACAAAGTGAACAAAGTAATAATATCTTCGTGTGACAAACACACAGGGGGAGATGTAAAGTCCAAAAATACTATTCTAAGTGAGAACCAAAAACAGAGGCATTACGCTGGGAGATGAAATGTCCAAACTAACTAACAGAGGCAATACGCTGGGAGATGAAATGTCCAAACTAACTAACAGAGGCAATACGCTGGGAGATGAAATGTCCAAACTAACTAACAGAGGCAATACGCTGGGAGAGTGACATCACAATCAAAACTCACCCAGGCGTATGCGTAAAGGTACAGGAACAGCAGCGGGAACGGGGGCAAGAGGCAATACGCTGAGTGAGTGACATCACAATCAAAACTCACCCAGGCGTATGCGTAAAGGTAAAGGGGCAGCAGCGGGAACGGGGGGCAAGGGCACTACGCTGAGTGAGTGACATCACAATCAAAACTCACCCAGGACGTATGCGTAAAGGTACGGGGACAGCAGCGGGAACGGGGGCAAGGGCACTACGCTGAGTGAGTGACATCACAATCAAAACTCACCCAGGACGTATGCGTAAAGGTACGGGGACAGCAGCGGGAACGGGGGCAAGGGCACTACGCTGGGTGAGTGACATCACAATCAAAACTCACCCAGGCGCATGCGTAATGGTACAGGGACAGCAACGGGAACGAAGGCATCGCCACCGGGGCGGCTGGCTGTCCGAGCCGAGGGAGAGAGTGCTGGAACAGTGGCGGTGACGAGGGCATCGTCCACCGGGTAGCCGCTGTCGGAGCCGAGGAACAGAGTGCTGGAACAGTGGCGGTGACGAGGGCATCGTCCACCGGGTAGCCGCTGTCGGAGCCGAGGAACAGAGTGCGCGCCACACCTTGGTGTGCGCGTCGGAACAGGGAGCTGGAACAGTGGCGGTGGCGAGGATGTCGTCCACCGGGTAGCCACTGTCGGAGCCGAGGAACAGAGTGCGCGCCACACCTTGGTGTGCGCGTCGGAACAGGGAGCTGGAACAGTGGCGGTGGCGAGGATGTCGTCCACCGGGTAGCCACTGTCGGAGCCGAGGAACAGAGTGCGCGCCACACCTTGGTGTGCGCGTCGGAACAGTGGCGGTGGCGAGGATGTCGTCCACCGGGTAGCCGCTGTCGGAGCCGAGGAACAGAGTGCGCGCCACACCTTGGTGTGCGCGTCGGAACAGAGAGACGCCTCGGGGTGCGTCTGCGAGGAGGAGTGCGCCAAGCACGAAGGTCTGGAAGATGCGCTCCAGCGCGCTGGTCTGGGGAGCGTGCCAAGCTCGAAGGTCTAGGAGATGCGCGTTGCGCGCCGGTCTGGAGAGCGTGCCAAGCTCGAGGGTTCTTGGAAGATGCGCGTTGCGCGCTGGTCTGGAGAGCGTGCCAAGCTCGAGCGTCCTTGGAAGATGCGCGTTGCGCGCTGAGGACTGGAGAGCGTCCAAGCTCGAGGGTTCTTGGAAGATGCGCGTTGCGCGCTGGTCTGGAGAGCGTGCCAAGCTCGAGCGTCCTTGGAAGATGCGCGTAGCGCGCTGAGGACTGGAGAGCGTCTGCGCTGGTCTGGATGTGCGTCAGGACGACAGCTGCGCGGGGGGTCTGAAGTGGATGACTGGGATGCCTCCCGTGGAAGTCTAGGGAGCGCAGACCAGTCCCACTCTCAGGCAACGGCGACAGCAGGCGAAGGCTGGAGCAAAACATCTCGACGCAGGAGAATGGAACAGCATAGGCAGACGGAGGATCTCCCGAAAGAGTCTAGATGTTTAGAGAATATGACTCGGCAAGTATACAACACGACCCCACGCCAAAACGAGGGGAAGCGCCCTGGTATTTAAAGCCCACAGGGGGACTAATTAGCCTGCCACCACAGGTGCGAGAGATAATAGAATATCAAACAGGTGTGGCCACTAAGGGTAAGGAACGAGAGGGTGGGGGCTAGAGAGAGTGAGTAGGGAATTCCTAACAGTAGGCTTAAAGAAGACAGAGAATAGGGAATTCCTAACAGTAGGCTTAAAGAAGACAGAGAAAAGGTAGTGAGCAGCGGGCAAAACCTCACAGTATCCCCCCCTCCAACGGGAGCCACCCGGCGACCCAAAACAAATACAGACAGAGTGGCAGGGGGCAAAACAAGAGGTACTGGCCAAGCCAGCAGGGGAAGCCACCACAAGAGTGGGGCTAGCAAAAGAAACAGGGTCGCCGAGGGGTAACTGGGGGAACTGGTCTAGAGGAACTGGGTCTAGAGAACTAGTCTAGAGGAACTGGTCTAGAGAACTGGTCTAGAGAACCGGGCTAGAGAACTGGTCTAGAGAACTGGTTTAGAGAACTGGTCTAGAGAACTGGTCTAGAGGAACTGGGTCTAGAGAACTGAGGGGCAAGCAGGGTAGCAAAAGGGGTAACCATGGTAGCACCGGGAAAAGGGCTAGCAGAGGGAAGGTTAGCTGCCAGGGCACTGACAGCTACAGGGCCTATGCTAGCTGTACTGCTACATCAACATAGAGGCTGCGCAAGCTGCCGGAGCTAGGCTAGCAGAGGGAAAGGGTAGCTGCCAGGGCACTGATAGCTACAGGGCCTATGCTAGCTGTACTGCTACATCAACATAGAGGCTGCGCTAGCTGCCGGAGCTAGGCTGGCAGACAGGGCTGGACCAGCATGAGAGAACAAGCTAGCTGGAAGGACAGTCCTAGCTGTGTGAGATAAACTACACAAAAAAGTGGAGGCCATGCAGAGGGACCAGGTTAGCTGCTTGGGCCTGGCTAGCTACAGGGCCTATGCCAGCTGCAAGGCTGCATTAACATAGAGGCTGTGCTAACAGCCGGGGCCAAGCTAGCAGGCCGGGGCCATGCAGAGGGAAACTGGGTTAGCCGCCAGGGCATGGCTAGCTACAGGGCCTATGCCAGCAGCAAGGGCTGCATAAACATAGAGGCTGTGCTAGCAGCCGGGGCTAAGCTAGCAGACAGGGGCTCTGCTGAGGGACTGGGTTAGCTGCCAGGGCATGGCTAGCTACAGGGGGGTCAAACAGGGCAAAACGGGAAGCAAACAGGGGAGCTAACCGGGGAGACTAACAAGCTAAACAGGGGAGTAACAGGCTAACAAGGGGAGCTAGAGGGAACAAGAAAAAAAAAGGCAAACTCAACATACACAGTCTGTGCTGGCTGGGGTCGTAGACTTGGTGGGGTCGTACTGTTATGGTTTGTAACCGACCCCAATCGCACAACACAAGACAGGTATGATGGTTTGCCAAGAAACAGATATTTATTGAACAAAAGGGAAATACAGGGAAAAGGGCACTGTCCCTTTAAGGGAGAATCACAAATACAGGAATATAATATGAGGGGAAGGAAAGGTGCCTTTAAGAGGCGGGCAGGAAAGGGGAACGCCAAAGGGAAGGTTAAGGGAACGCCTTGGGACAGAGGAACTAGAGACTAGGTAAACCAGGGACAAGGAGAACTAGGGAGAGAGGACTAGGGACTAGGAGAGCTAGGGAACAGGAGAAACGGGGACTAGGGGAACTAGGGACAAGGAACTAGGTGGAACTAGAAGGGGAGAACTTGGGACCAGGAACTAGGTGGAACTAGAAAGGGGAGAACTAGGGAACAGGAACTAGGTGGAACTAGAAAGGGGAGAACTAGGGAACTGAGGGGACTGAGGCCCGCGGAGGCGGGCTGGGAAACAGGGAGGAACTGGGAGGACTGGTGGAAATCATCTGGGCCGCTCTGCAGGACAGAGGAGATAGTTAATGCACAAAGGGGAAAAAACAGAGCAGGTGCAGAACAGTCCAAATAACAAAGTGAACAAAGTAATAATATCTTCGTGTGACAAACACACAGGGGGAGATGTAAAGTCCAAAAATACTATTCTAAGTGAGAACCAAAAACAGAGGCATTACGCTGGGAGATGAAATGTCCAAACTAACTAACAGAGGCAATACGCTGGGAGATGAAATGTCCAAACTAACTAACAGAGGCAATACGCTGGGAGATGAAATGTCCAAACTAACTAACAGAGGCAATACGCTGGGAGAGTGACATCACAATCAAAACTCACCCAGGCGTATGCGTAAAGGTACAGGAACAGCAGCGGGAACGGGGGCAAGAGGCAATACGCTGAGTGAGTGACATCACAATCAAAACTCACCCAGGCGTATGCGTAAAGGTAAAGGGGCAGCAGCGGGAACGGGGGGCAAGGGCACTACGCTGAGTGAGTGACATCACAATCAAAACTCACCCAGGACGTATGCGTAAAGGTACGGGGACAGCAGCGGGAACGGGGGCAAGGGCACTACGCTGAGTGAGTGACATCACAATCAAAACTCACCCAGGACGTATGCGTAAAGGTACGGGGACAGCAGCGGGAACGGGGGCAAGGGCACTACGCTGGGTGAGTGACATCACAATCAAAACTCACCCAGGCGCATGCGTAATGGTACAGGGACAGCAACGGGAACGAAGGCATCGCCACCGGGGCGGCTGGCTGTCCGAGCCGAGGGAGAGAGTGCTGGAACAGTGGCGGTGACGAGGGCATCGTCCACCGGGTAGCCGCTGTCGGAGCCGAGGAACAGAGTGCTGGAACAGTGGCGGTGACGAGGGCATCGTCCACCGGGTAGCCGCTGTCGGAGCCGAGGAACAGAGTGCGCGCCACACCTTGGTGTGCGCGTCGGAACAGGGAGCTGGAACAGTGGCGGTGGCGAGGATGTCGTCCACCGGGTAGCCACTGTCGGAGCCGAGGAACAGAGTGCGCGCCACACCTTGGTGTGCGCGTCGGAACAGGGAGCTGGAACAGTGGCGGTGGCGAGGATGTCGTCCACCGGGTAGCCACTGTCGGAGCCGAGGAACAGAGTGCGCGCCACACCTTGGTGTGCGCGTCGGAACAGTGGCGGTGGCGAGGATGTCGTCCACCGGGTAGCCGCTGTCGGAGCCGAGGAACAGAGTGCGCGCCACACCTTGGTGTGCGCGTCGGAACAGAGAGACGCCTCGGGGTGCGTCTGCGAGGAGGAGTGCGCCAAGCACGAAGGTCTGGAAGATGCGCTCCAGCGCGCTGGTCTGGGGAGCGTGCCAAGCTCGAAGGTCTAGGAGATGCGCGTTGCGCGCCGGTCTGGAGAGCGTGCCAAGCTCGAGGGTTCTTGGAAGATGCGCGTTGCGCGCTGGTCTGGAGAGCGTGCCAAGCTCGAGCGTCCTTGGAAGATGCGCGTTGCGCGCTGAGGACTGGAGAGCGTCCAAGCTCGAGGGTTCTTGGAAGATGCGCGTTGCGCGCTGGTCTGGAGAGCGTGCCAAGCTCGAGCGTCCTTGGAAGATGCGCGTAGCGCGCTGAGGACTGGAGAGCGTCTGCGCTGGTCTGGATGTGCGTCAGGACGACAGCTGCGCGGGGGGTCTGAAGTGGATGACTGGGATGCCTCCCGTGGAAGTCTAGGGAGCGCAGACCAGTCCCACTCTCAGGCAACGGCGACAGCAGGCGAAGGCTGGAGCAAAACATCTCGACGCAGGAGAATGGAACAGCATAGGCAGACGGAGGATCTCCCGAAAGAGTCTAGATGTTTAGAGAATATGACTCGGCAAGTATACAACACGACCCCACGCCAAAACGAGGGGAAGCGCCCTGGTATTTAAAGCCCACAGGGGGACTAATTAGCCTGCCACCACAGGTGCGAGAGATAATAGAATATCAAACAGGTGTGGCCACTAAGGGTAAGGAACGAGAGGGTGGGGGCTAGAGAGAGTGAGTAGGGAATTCCTAACAGTAGGCTTAAAGAAGACAGAGAATAGGGAATTCCTAACAGTAGGCTTAAAGAAGACAGAGAAAAGGTAGTGAGCAGCGGGCAAAACCTCACAATTCTGAGTAGATAAACCATCTGTATCGCAACAGAGTCACGGATCTGGTCGGGGCAGGTATCATTATGTCGGGAAAATCCTTATGAAATAAACAAAAGTGAATTAAAGAATTTAAAAACAAAGTTTAGCATATTAAATTGTTTTATAAGCTTTCTGAGTAGATAATTCATCTGTATCGCAACAGAGTCACGGATCTGGTCGGGGCAGGTATCATTATGTCGGGAAAATCTTTATGAAATAAACAAAAGTGAATTAAGGAATTTAAATCGAAGTTTAGCATATTAAATCGTTTTATAAGCTTATAGCTTTTTTCGTGCTGATTTGAGAGGGTCCAGCTGCAGAGCCGGAGAGCAACTCTCAGGGCCAAGATAGCACTTATACTATTTTGAGAGAGACAGCAGAGAGACAGACAGCAGAGAGACAGACAGACAGACAGACAGACACTGTTCCACAGTGTGTGTGTGTGTGTGTGTGTGTGTGTGTGTGTGTGTGTGTGTGTGTGTGTGTGTGTGTGTGTGTGTGTGTGTGTGTGTGTGTGTGTGTGTGTGTGCGTGCGTGTGTGTGTGACTACTAGTCTAATAGTAGAGACTCAGCCCCCCCCCCTCTGGACCACCTCCTAGTAGAGACTTCTCTAGGAAGAAGACGAAGATGAGGATTAAGGCGAGACACTGCAGGTGAATAGGCAAATATACCTTTTTTGTTGATTTTGAGATTTTGTTATATTTTGCTTCCTAAACATGTCTTCTATGAAACTAGTGACAATAAAACGTCAATAACACACATTTAGTTGTTCATTTTACTTCATTTTGCCTTATTGCATCCATAAATGTCCACATATTTAATGGGGAAGTGCCTCATTTGCATATATAAACATACATTTCAGAAAACTTGTCTCTACTAGGAGGTGGTCCAGAGGGGGGGGGTCTCTACTGGGAGGTGGTCCAGAGGGGGGGGGTCTCTACTAGGAGACTAGTGGTCACACACACACTGTGGAACAGTGTCTATCTGTCTGTCTGTCTGTCTCTCTGCTGTCTGTCTCTCCGGCTCTGCAGCTGGACCTTCTCAAATAAGCACGGAAAAGCTTTTAAGCTCATAGCTCCAATTTGGGTCCCAAATTGCGGTACAAATGAAGGAGGTGTCTCGGGTAGTGGACTCTAGTTAATATTATGTTCTCTCTGCAATTAGACTGCCCCTCATTCATCCCTATCTGATGCTATCTCTGAAAACAGTTCCTGCGAGCGCAGTCAGTGCACCCCATAACGCTATATATATAAACCTGCATTCATTCGGAGAGAAAGACCTATTCCACATGCTATTTAGGGTTTGACAATAATTACACTAATATCGCTATTTCACAATGAACTATAATGAATTACGGGGGTCATACAGAACACACGCCAGTGTCTTTATTTCCGCGTTGGAACGAATGCATGTACTGAGGAGCGCTTGTGCGTAGTAACGATATTCCACCACTGGGCGTCAGCTAAGTGTGCTCAGAGCTGTGCGTAGACATAAGCACAAAGTCAAGTTCAAGTTGAAATTGATGAATCCCACTCTTTGCTTAGAAATGATCGTACGCACAGGGTAAGCACAAATCTGTGCATAAGACACGTTGATGAGGGCCCTGGAGCTTAAGCTGCGTTTAGTATTCCTGCCTGGCTGAGGAGCCCGTCGCGGCTCACGCGCATCCGCGCGCTCGGTCAATCAGAGCAATGCGGAAGGACATCGGCCAATCAGAGCAATGCGGAAGGACAAGTTGGTTGCCGAAAGTATTCACGCGCCCCGGGCGTGTTTTTCAGGTGTTTATTTGAATCAGCCTTCGGGACCAGCGCGCCCTGGTCTAGCCAACGACATAAAACTGCATTTTTTATGCGGTCGGCCGGGAAGTTTTTTTTTTATATCTCTACCGAGCGCCAGCTCACTAGGCTAGCTCGAGGGCTTGCGTGCATCTCCGGGGGAAGATAACGGGGTATGTCAAACATCGGCGGGGGGTTTCACCCAATATAATAATTTTTTTGAAAACCGATATTACATTTTAATGCCAATATTGGCCGATAATATCGATAGGCCGATAATATCGGACATCCCTAGTTTTTTCCTTTCTCCATTAATTTCATCCCCCCCTCCCCGCTCTGCCGTGGGGTGAGGTGGGGGGCCGTCGGGGGGCTGCTTATTATCAGCCCCTCTAAGTGCCCCTGTGTAGTTCCTGGTCCTCCAGGCACGGGTCGGGCCTTGCCCTTGTTACCTGTTGGCCTGGGTTAACCCTATATTAAGCCTGAAATGCCTTAAACTGCATTATATAGCCTGTGTATACGTGCAGTTGTGTTTCCCGGTTTTTTAATGGGTTAAGGGAGCAACCCTTTTCTGTTGGGATGGTTGTCTCCCCGGCATGCCGATAGCGGAGTCAACTCTCTGACGGGGCCTGGGTCCGGCCCCGGCTCCTTGAGGGTCTGCCCCCACATGTTTTATGACGTCTGCCAATTGTGTCGAACTCTTCCTCTGAACCCCGACCCAGCAGGATTAATAAATTGGCGGGATCAGGGTTCGTGCCGAGGTATGACATTGTGCACGGCATGTCGAATTCCCCCCCCCCCCCCCCCCGCGCTTGGCGGGTGGGCCGCCGGGGTACTGTTTTTACAGTCAGCCGCTCTAGGCGTGCCTGTGTAGTTCACAGTCCTCCGGGCGCAGGTCGAGCGTGGGGTGAGGTGGGGGGCCGTCGGGGGGCTGCTTATTATCAGCCCCTCTAAGTGCCCCTGTGTAGTTCCTGGTCCTCCAGGCACGGGTCGGGCCTTGCTCTTGTTACCTGTCGGCCTGGATTAAGGGATCAACCTCCTTTTTGGAGTGTTTGTCTCCCCAGTGTGCCAGCTGACCCCATGAGATTATGGGGGGAAGCCTCCTTGGAGAGCCTCGGAGCCTCCTCCTCAGGGAGTTTCAGAGCCTCCTCAGGAAGTTCTTCGGAGCTTTCCCCCCCCTCAGCAGAGCCTCCTCCTCAGAGAGAGAACCTCCTTACAGAGCCCCCTCCTCCGGGAGTTTTCAGAGCCTCTTCCTCAGGGGGTCCTTGCGGTGTGCCAGGCGGAGAAGGGCCTTCACCTGTTGTAGGCCCTGTCCGATACGCTGGCGGTGTAGAGGGTGGTGTCACCAGTGAACGCCTGGAGAGGTCTCGATGCCACGGCCTCGTTGACCTCACCAGGTCCCTTTTTGGGGGTCCTGGCCCCCGGACTTGGCGGTAAGCCTTGAGTGGCCTGGGGCTGGGTCCCCCTTCGCGCCCCGCTGCTACGGCTTCGCCCGCAGGGTCTGGGTTTTTGAATCCCGACCCCTCGCGGGCAGCGTCTGGGTTTTTAAGACCCCGACCCCACGGGGTGTGGAAGCGGTAACACAGGCTTTTGTTTTCACGTACGTTCCCTGGTAGCGTGCAGGGCGCTTCTGTCCCGTGGTCTGCTCACCCTGTGCATTTGTTGGGTGCTGTCCCCTCTTTCGTCGGTGTCCTATTTTTTTTCTCACATACATGAGACAAGACAGCACAAAACGGCAGTATCAATAATAATAACAACAACAATAATGACAGTGGAAATAATAAAAACAAGACAGACTATAAAGGTGAATTACCACAGATGAGACAGAAGACAAACAAACATACAAACAACAGGAACATGGCTCAGATACATTTCCTAAGTTACACAATATATACAAAGCAAGAGTGGAGTTTAACTCATTGGACGCCGACAATGCTTATATACGTGTTTGTCTGACAACCGTTGAACGCCAACCACGTGTATATATACGTTATTTGATCGTTATTTCTTTTATTCAATATTTCCATTCATTATCCATCCAGGGAGCCTGGTGTTATCATGGGGCTGAGTCTGAGATCGCTAAAGTGCAATACCGGCCGCATCCTACCAGGCGGTGGTATCGAGTACCATTTGAAACCTTGTGTATTGGGCTGTGTGTCGATGAAATGCATCCGGGTGCTCTTTTCTACTAACCTGAACCTAGGGCTTCACCCGATCGCATCGAATCGTTTTCGGGACCCCCGATTCATTATGCTGTGGTGGGTTATGTCGTGGGCCAAATGGACATACAATCTACCAGATGGCAATCAAATTATTAGAATATTCTTTTTGGAATCCCACCGGCCACAGGTAAGAGCAATTTAACGTAAATTTCAGCTTGATTGTGCCTTGTTTTCATAGCCATCACCATGATCAGCATATGTTGTTGTACTAACGAATGCCGTTATTGGCAATCAATTAATCAGAAACGACCCCCCCCCCCCTTTCATGCATTCATGATGGAACATAATACAGATCATATGCATTTACATTTTTTATTGTAGCGTGTGTAGGGACAAAATTCCAATGGATTTAGTATAATACACATCACAGGCTATTACTAGCCTCCCAGGAATTACCATAGACCACTCTAAAACCATACTTATATTCACCACGGTATAAAACGGGAATGTATGGATGGAAAAATTATAAATTCTTTACATATTGAACGATAGATACTCAAATGGGCCATAGTATTGCATCCATAGCTATAATATAGAATATAGTTATAGCCCTGCAAACAAGGTGACGGACTGCATTCGTTTAATGTGTGGCAGCGCCATATCCCAGAAACAGCGTGGCAGCCAATGAGTTAAGAGGTCGGCTCCTGGACAGCGATAGCACTAATTGGACCAAAATAAGCTGTGTGTCGTGTGTGGGCGTTCTATATGTGTGTGTGTATGTCTTATGTGTGTATTTAATATATATGTGTGTTTTATGTGTATATGTTTTATATGTAAGCGCGTGTGTGTGTACGTGTGTGTCTTATGTGCATGTGTGCATCATACATGTGTGTGTGGATGTGTGTGTGTATATATGAATGTACTTTTATAGACATTGGGATACCCCCTGTAGCTACACAAAGCGCCGACAAAACAAGGCAGTAATGATCTATAGGCTATGGATAGTGGGGAAACCCCCCAAGTACAGTAGCGGACAGCGCAGGTCCAATATGAGCTAAATATGGATCCCAGATCTCATAAAAGGTGTCCAATTTGGAGTGCAGCATGCATGTGATGTATTCACAGGGAATACAGTCCATAATAATATTGTAATATTGTGCCATGATATTTTTGATGGAACCTCACTGTAGCGACTATCCTGATGTCCTGGTAGGCGCTCGGTTGGGTGCGGGAAATCCTCGTCTTTGGCACGCAATTAGAACAAATGTAATGTCCAGTCGGTGTCACCTGCCGTTGGGTGAAGTTCCCATTTAATTGAACTGTATTTAACATAATACAGTACATGGTTGATGAGCCAAACAATAGTTTCTGCATAATGCTGTTAATAATAGTGAAAACGAGCGAGGGTACGTGCGTGTGGTAAAAAACGTGAGACCTCTCCGTCACCCATACCTTCATACCTTGATTGCAATAGCCTGCATCTGTGCCTTTATTCAAAACCCATGCGCTCCGCGCTGCCACCCAGTGATGAACCCAGTGATCGCATGGTTGTTTCCATTGAAAAGCCCAGTGCTACTGTTGCAACACAATCGTCTTTTTGTGCAACACAATCTAAACAAAAGCCATGTGGAGACTGTGTTGTTGTGGGTGGGCGTAGCTGGAAACTCTCGAAGCGCAGGCGGCTCTTTCACGTGCAAAATACTCCAACCTCCGTCTAGGAGGACAGAACTTGTCTCAAACAGCCTTTTTTTAAACAGATAATTGTTACTATTAGAGATATTATAACTGTTCGCTGTTATAGTAAATATGTGAAATATGTGAAAATAACTAAAAAATCCTTGTTTATTTTTTTCTGAACATTCCAGCCCCCCAACTTGTCGGCATGATCGCTAGACCCGGTCACATATGGGTCCCTCCATGTTCCCACCCTCAGCCTGCCTACCTGGGCCGGTCTACACACCTGAGACTCATCTCATCATCACTGAGCCTGCACCCCTGCCACTCCTGGTCCGAGTGTTGTTTCACCTGTCTTGGTATTAGGACTCTTATCTGGACCTCCATACTATATATACCGGTATATTTATAATGTTTTGTGAGCTCTGTAGCCTGCATCATTCTAACCCCTGTTCTCCTGTGTGTAGGATCACACACCTCCGGCCTGCACCCCCACCGTTGGACATCACCAGCCTGGACTATCCCAGGACCTCATGGACACACCTCACACACCTGTATTCCCTCACTGCCTGCCTTGTCATCTACCGGGTTTACCATTAAATACCCTAAACTGCCTCATTCTCCTGTGCCTTGTGTTCTGCTCTTGGGTTCTATAGACACCACCCTAACATGTACAGGGTCTGTAATGGGTCTGTAATGTACAGGGTTTGTAACGGGTCTGTAATGTACAGGGTTTGTAACGGGTCTGTAATGTATAGGGTTTGTAATGGGTCTGTAATGTACATGGTCTGTAATGGGTCTGTAATACGGGAAAGAATAGGTATGAGGCACCAGATCTCTGACCGATTGTTATGTCCTGATCCACTCTGAGGCGGAAGCAGCCGGAGTTAACTCAGTACTTAAAACACGAACAGCAGAGTAGTCATAAATTTCAATTTGGACCAACGCCCCTGATTTACACACATTCTTATAAATATCTTGGTTTCACCTTTAATGAGTACATGTGCTTCATAGAAGGAAGGAAAATAATGTCTGAGTCAGCAGGAAGGGCGCTAGGGGGCGTGTTGAGTAAAATGAAAGTGTGCACTGACCTTGGGTTTTCAACATTTACACAATTATTTGATTCAATGGTGGGTTCTGTTTTGTTTTATGCTGCTGGAGTATGGGGTTTTGATGATGCACCTGAATGTAATGCGATCCAGAACCGGGCCATAAGATACTTTTTAGGAGTCCATAAATACACACCAAAAGGGGCTATAGAAGGGGACATGGGGTGGGATTCTTGCTTGGTCAAGCAAAAAGGTGAAATGGTGAGGTTATGGAACCGCCTGGTCCAGCTGCCAAATGGCAGGGTGACTAAAAAGATTTTTAATTGGGACAGAGCACACGGTCATCCCTGGTCAAGAGAGATGTCTATGATTTTTTCTTCCACTGACTTGAGTATGATTTTTATGAACAATTTGCAGTGTAAGGTTCACATAATTAAAACAAAATTATCAACAATCCATCAGGATAAGTGGAAGGTGGAGATTTTGAAAAAACCTAAACTTAGAAAATATATTGCAATTAAAAATGAGTATTTTACTGAACCTTATGTAATGTTAAACTTAAAGAGAAGACGGAGGTCTCTGTGTGCCCAGTTGAGGTCTGGCACCCTGCCATTGGCTGTGGAAGTGGGTAGATTCCAGGGTAAACCTGAGGAGGAGCGGTTGTGTGTTCTGTGTGATCTGGGAGTGGTGGAGGATGAATATCATTTTGTTTTTTATTGCCCTTTGTACACCACTTTGAGGAGGGCTTTATTTGAAAAAATTCAAATTGTAAATCCAGATTTGTTTTGGCAGTCTGAGAGCTGTATGTTGAGTTGTTTTTTTGTGGAGGACATCTTCGGTTTTGCAGGATTTTTGGAGAAGGCATGGCACCTGAGACAAAACACACTGTATCCTATATAATTGTATTTGAATTCACCTCGCTTTTCTGTTTATTTACATTGAGTACAGCTTGTGTTATATTACGTTTTATTGTATTTTCTTGTATTTTTTTGTATGGCCATCTTGGTCTATGTCATTTGTTAAGTAATTGGTAAAGTATATTATTATATACTTATTGTTATGTGTCTTGTAAGCCCATATGGGCTGGGCATACATCTGTATGTAAGACACGAAAATTAAAAATATCAAATCAAATCAAATCAACTGGAAGACAACTGATATCCCCAGTTCAAAAGGTAGGCGATACTGCCACCTGGCGAAATTCGATCGTCATTGCAATTCCAACGTAGGCAGCGGTGCCAGGGAGACCCAGGCAGCTCCGAGTGAGTGTTTAGAACGGGGATCAAAGGAAAAAGATCAAAGGATCCTATACTCGTTTTTGGCGCTCAAGCGTAGCTGTAACATTATTATTACAGGTGTGTGTGTGTTTTCAATACAAAAACTCACTCACCCAGTGATGTGGTTCTTTGACTTGACCTGACCTGGACAGATTGGTTAGATCCGAATACCCAGTGGTGGTCCAGGGAACTTTAGGACACCTCCCGCTTTATCAAACAACAGACATCTCCAGCAAAATAATTGTCCTCGGTTAGCCGAACCAGTTATCCATTCAGTCCTCTTGTAATTGTCAACATTAAAAGTACGTTGTCCACCCTTATTCCCGGATCTTGTCTGAACAATGCACGGTTGTGGTGTCGGCCTTCCATTTGCTTTGATTTGAATTTTTTTTGTTTGTAATTTTTTATTTATTTTTTTTTTAATATTTTGTTCCCCTTTTTTTTCTCGTTTTTCTCCCCTCCCAATGTTAGTCGTTATGCCAATTCCTAATCCCCTTCCTGGTTGTTGTGCACTTTACCCCCTACCGTCGGTCTGGGAGGGCGGAGACTATCACATGCTTCCTCCGACTCATGTGTACCCAACCCACCACTTCTTTTCACCTGGCAGCGCGGACTCTCACTGGGAGAGTGTAACACGTGGAAGGTCACACTACCTCCCTCCAGATCCTTCCCTCGCTGTGCAGGTGCCCCGACCGAACTGTAGGAGTCGCTGTTCACAACGACCCGGACCCACCCTTCGGCTCCCCTCCCGCTGACTCTGCCAATTAAGCCAGTATGACGGCCGGCCAAGCCGGAGGCAACGCTGACAGCCGGATTCGATACCAGTGTCTCTCACCTGGTGACGAGCGCTTAGTCTGCTGCGCCTTGTAATTTTTATTTTGTGAAATAATTTACTAAGAGATACTCGACGACGGAGATCTCAACTTCCATTGTTTGTTGTTGATTGTTCAACTGGCTAGCTAGCTAGAACTTAGAACAAGGCGATGCCGTTGTCACGTTTAGCTTTTAATGTGATTTGATTGGTCTTGAGCTTCTGGCAGCAACATCTTAGTGGAATCCTCAGGTAACCAGGCTGGTGGGCCGTTAACACATTGAGTACAAAGCACGAGTTTATACAGGTTTCGAATCCATGCGTTGTAGACAGAATCACGTATAAAGCCGTGGCAAGTTGTTATTGCTTTTATTCCATTTTAATAACCTGTTCATGGTCGTGGAGCGGCACTGCAGATATTCCCTAGTCTGTGAGTTCGAGAATGTGCAATACCGGCCAGATCCTCTTAGGGGCGCCATCGTTCCACTGCAGTATGCCCTGTGGCAAAAGGAAGCAGACTTGTTTTCTTTCCTTCAATGTATATTCCAGTAGCATGATTGTGGATCTACAGCCTGGTATCTTGGATTACGTTTCGGATCGCAGATTTCACCATGTAATAATCAGCCAATGGACATATCGATCTACCAGATGACGATCGATAACGGGGAAATGCTCAGGGGGATCAGGCCCGACCACGGTAAGATCCCCTTCACGTAAATTACAGCCCCATCGGACACCGATCTGATAGCCAACCAGGCGAACGGCCTATGTGGCTAGTTAGACGAACACTGCTATTGGTAATCAATAATAATAAACGACGTCCCCCGCCCCCCCCCTTTCATGCACACATGCTTTGGGACAGTCTCGATCATATGCAGTTTCAGTTATTTCTTTAGCATCTGTAAAACGGAAATGCCATTGGATATAACGTTAGCAGCTATTAGCCATTTATCTAGCCTCCCAGAAAATATACGAGACAAAATCCGCTATAATGCTTATATTCACGGCGCTATAAAATGACAACCTATTGATGCATTTTTTTTTCTTTAAGCCATTTTGAAGGGACGGTTTATGAACTCAATTGACAATGAGAATGGACAGATAGCAATACTATAAAGTATAGATTTAGCTCTACAAAAAGACACAGGTTTGTTTACAAAAGCTGGTCCTCAACCATTATATTAGACAGGCCCCAGTGGTCGCCAATGTGTTAAGACCAACCCCATTGAATTAAGCTTGAATCTTATTGGCAAATATTTTTTACTGTGTTTTGTAAATGGATGCCACATTGGCATCCAAGCCTGGCTTCATGTCAATCAAAAGAATGCTCCAGAGAAGAGAAGTGTACCTACATACCTGGCTGCCTGCAGCCAGTCAGTGCAGTGTTATAGAGAGTGTGCGCAGTTTCGCTCGTTCGGTTAATTTCTCCAGGAGGGAGACAATTATTATAACACAGAGATGAAAAATATTGATTTTCTTATTATTAAACAATAAAAATATTTATTTATTTATTATTATTATAATTTATTTTAATTCTATACTGGTCATATGTTTGGGGAAGCTTGGCTTCCTTTCGCTGCCATGAATATTTGCCACTGGTAATGTACAGGGTCTGTAATGGGTCTGTAATGTACAGGGTCTGTAATGGGTCTGTAATGTACAGGGTTTGTAACAGGTCTGTAATGTACATAGGGTGACCAAATCCATATGATCCAAATGCAGGACAGCGTGTCGATTTTGCGGGACATTTGTTGAAATTGCGGGACAGTAATGAATATGTATACAATAATCATGTTTACATAATGTATTCATTTTGATAAAAATATAAGCATTTAATGTATTAAAAACACAATAGTGTTGTGTCTTAATTGCTTATACTCATAATCACTGTATAGAAGAATAGCACAATCCAACATGCTGTTAAAATTACCTACCGACTCCTAGCGGTTATATGGAGTTAAGATACATGAACCCTGTGATCTCTCTTGCAATGTGATACTGAAGTGCATACATGCATTACATTGTCTACACTGGTAGTGGCTTCCTTGATTCTAAACCTGTGCAGAACACTACAAACATGTCATTTATCATTCAATGATAATCTGACAAAATTGTACAATTATTAAAATGCTAATACTTTTAATACTTTTTTATCATATATACATTTAATTGTTTTAAACTTTAATTAACAGGTTAAATGTAAATTCGTAAACAGGATGAATATAATAACATGAGCATTAGTAGGCCTGTGTTATGGTCTAGAGTGTTATCCTCTAAGTGAAATACATATATATATATATATATATATACTAATGAAAACAGCAGTGAACAACAGGAAACAACTATATATACAAAATATATCCTATGGGGAACAATAGGCTATAGGCTAAGCAAATGGCTGTAACATGCACGATTTGCGTCTCGAACATAGAAATGTGCCTCTGAAAGTTTCAGCACCATGGAGAGCACCATAGTGCTTGAGGAATTTATATTTATTACTGGACTGTGCAGCTTCTAGTAGAGCCTTCTGACCAAGAGCATATTTATAAAAAGCTGCACATGTGAGAGAGAAATTAGTTTTGACTTGTATTTCTCTCTTCACGAGCTCCACACTGCATCTATTTCTCTGGTCCGTCCACGCGCCGGTCATGAGGGAGAACAACCTCTCTATGAACGCATTCGTGACAGGGATGCTCAGGAAGAATGAAGCCAGCTGGGTCAGGTTGGGGGTCTGGATGTCCTTCAACAGCAGCCCACACTTCACTCCAACAGCAGCCCCCACTTCACTCCAACAGTCGCCTCCATCTCCACCACTTCCTTCTGACGTGGAACGATTAAACAAAACTCCTCGAGAACGCATCCATGTCTAACAATAAGGGCTTCAGCTGTAGCGCACAGGTCAGTGAAGCTGACATTTCTCTTTAGAGACATGACAGAAAGAGCCTTCAGATCATTCTCATTGGAGAAATTGAACCACTTCTCGAGGTAGACGATGGCAGATCTGTAGAACGATGTGAAGTCTGCTCTTGTCTTTGTCACAATCTGGGAAGTGGCGGAGAAGGACACTGGCCTCTGTTCCAAAGAAGGAATCCGTGAGCCTTTGCTGGAGTTTCCCACGCAGGGTAGAGAGGATGGGGTAGACCTCGCATACAGTCACGTCATCCCCCAATAACCAATAACCAATAGCCAATAACAGCTTGCATATTATAGTACCTGGCGCAAGCTGTTTATTGTAATGTAGTACTTGCGGTGCGTGCATTAGTGCATGTTTTGGGGATTAATGAGAGGACAAAAACAATAATTATTAATAATAATAATAATAATAATAATAATAATAATAATAATAATAATAATAATAATAATAATAATAATAATAATAATAATAATAATAATAATAATAATAATAATAATAATTGTTTATTGAATTGCGGGATACTTATTGAAAGGCGGGACATTGTTCTTCTCTTGCGGCATGCGGGACAGAGGGCTGAAATGCGGGACTTTCCCGCACAAATCGGGACGTTTGGTCACCCTAAGTGTACAGGGTGTGTAACAGGTCTGTAATGTACAGGGTTTGTAACAGGTCTGTAATGTACAGGGTCTGTAATGGGTCTGTAATGTACAGGGTTTGTAACAGGTCTGTAATGTACAGGGTCTGTAATGGGTCTGTAATGTATAGGGTTTGTAATGGGTCTGAATTAGGTAAATCCTGGAATCGGATGTGAAAGGAGTATATTGCACTAAGGCAGGGAAATAAATAATCATTCAATTTATGGAAATACTGTGACACGAAATGATCCCCCGGGGACTTTATTTATTTATTTTATGGATGTGTGGATCAGTGGCGTCGTTAGTGTTTTTCTCCTAGCCCCGGACCTTAAAAAAAAAAAAAAAAAAAAAAAAGTTGTTTAAATTTTTTTTTTTTTTTATGTCAGCATCCCCATTGACTGTGCTGAATGTTTGTTAGTGTTTGGTATTTTTTGTTGGTTTTTAGTACTTTTAATCCATTTTTAGTAAGTAGTTTTCATTTGATCCTATCATTCTTTCATTCACCGATTTGTGGACTTGAAGATGTGCACTTTAACACAGCAGCACCTGGAGCCATCCATACCCATGTCCAGTGTCCACTGACAAAGACATGCTCATGATACTGTGATAAACTATAATAAGCTTTAATCGAACCCTGGGCCCCGTTCCCCGTACCTGGATAACTGAGTTAGCCGGATAACTTTCGGGTAAGTCTGACTTAAGCCGGACTTTCCGATTCCCCGTACCTGGATTTTCCAAATCACCATGACAACAGATCCAAAAGTTTGAGCCTGGTCGAAAGCAGAGTTTAAGTTCAAGTTAGCCTGAACCATCGCCACGCCCCCGCAAAAAAGTGACAGCCCGTTTCCTGAAATTATTCCCACAGTCTACGATCTGCATTATACTATTCTGAATTACGTTTTTGTGCTCCATTCTTCCAGAGGGGGCTTTTGAAATGTAAAATAGACCCAAAATGCTGATACTAAATTCACTTTGTCCTAAATAATGCACGTTATATATACCGTGGCGCTCGCTCGGTGCGATGTACACATTATGACGTGGTTATTTTAATTGTAACTGGGATTAAGATGTCTGATGAGATGCGCTGTTTGACGGATTTGAGAAATTGAATGAGCCGTTGACGTCACATTAATGAATGAGGATAAAGAAATAAAACTTCATTCAAAATAAAGAATATTCTAAACACGGGTCTCTCGTTCATTAATGTATAAACAATGAATTTATCCCATCTGGCACAGTGGCGCAGCGGTAGTGCTCAAGCCTACCAACCCAGCGACCGGTGTTCGAAACCCTGTGTTTCCAATATAATTTTTTTGAATATAATATTAATGATTATACGCCAAAGTAGCCTGGTTTTAAGTTAAAATATTAAAAATCTACATGCATTGAGGATGTCATTCTTTATATAGCTCTCAACGTGCACCAAATTGAATTATTCCTATATTGCAAAAAGAAGGAAAAGACTAGGGTTTCGAACCCCGGTCGTCTGCGTGAAAGTCAAAAGAACAACCCGTTAGACCAGTGGTTCTCAACTGGTCTAGCCTCGGGACCCAACATTTTCCTTAGTCATTAAGTTGCGACCCAACATTTTTAACCACTATGATTTATGTAAAAAAAAGAAATTTGCAGTAATACGCAATCTTTCAAAATATGAAATAAACACAAACAAGTGCAACAAAAGTGCAACTATTGCTAAAAACCAAATGAAATAAAATAATTATAAATAATATATGCTTCTTAGCAGATTTCTTAGCTTAACATAACAGACCTAAATTTGGGGGAACTAATGGGATAACTGGGGTTGCAACAAAAGTGCAATTAGGGCTAAAAACCCAATGAAATTAAATAATAATAAATAATATGCTTCTTAGCAGATTTCTTAGGTTAACATAACAGACCTAAGTTTGGGGGAACTAATGGGATAACTGGGGTTGCAACAAAAGTGCAACTAGGGCTAAAAACCCAATGAAATTAAATAATAATAATAATAATAATAATAATAATAATAATAATAATAATAATAATAATAATAATAATAAATAATTATGCTTCTTAGCAGACTTCTTAGCTTAACATAACAGACCTAAAGTACGTTTGGGGGAACTAATGGGATAACTGGGGTTGCAACAAAAGTGCAACTAAGGGCTAAAAACACAATGAAATAAAATAATAATAATAATAAATAATATATCCTTATTAGCAGACTTCTTAGCTTAACATGCAGGGAACTAATGGGACGGGGAGGACGTGACCCTCTTTGCGCCGCCTCTGTGCCTCAAATAGATTCGCTATCAGCTCTATCTTTAATCTTTCAAAATGTTCAGTTGCTATCGCTATTAGCTCTATCTTTAATTTTTCAAAATGTACAGTTGCTATTGCATGCACTCATCTGTGTTCCACTACACACATGAGTGCATGCTTACCAACTGTCCGTCTGCAACACTACTATCACCAACATCTAAGAAGGGAGATCCCGCCTTGAATGGCCCTTCTAAGGTTTCTCTCCTCCACACTGCCTGTGGAGCTTTTTTCCCTATTGTTAGGTTTTAGTGAGTTTTTCCTTACCTTCGCGTGGGGTATGTCTGGGAGTGCTTGCATTCTTTCATTTATTTGCATTCATCTAAAAATGTTTGGACCTTATGGTGTTCTTGTTCTGTTCTTGACTTATTGTTATGTTTTCTTCTTGACTTGTATAAAGAAGATCTGTACGGCCCATGGGGACATTAACGTGTGTTGTCGGGCCCTATAAATAAATTTGATTTGATTTGATAACTGGGGATGTTGTTTGCTCCTGACAAGAGTCTCAAAGTCTGGGGTGATGGTAGACAAAGCACCTCTGAGGTCATGCTCAATGTCCAATCTGTTCCTCCGCTTTGTCTTCAGCTAGACCAGAGCTGAGAAGCCACTTTCACAAAGATAGGTAGTGAGAAAAAAAAAAGTAAAAAAAAAAAAAAATTAACTTTTAATTTTTTTTTTTTTTTTTACACACACATCCGCGACCCACTCAAAATGGCTCCGCGACCCACTTTTGGGTCGCAACCCACCAGTTGAGAAACACTGCGTTAGACCACAGTGGAGATAAGTTAAAGATCGACTATACATCAATCAATGGGTAAGAGAGCCGTATCGTAATTCTGTATAACAGTTTAACTAATTATTTTCGCTAGCAAGATCTCATTTGATTATTCAATCCAGCAGGCAAGTTTAAAGAAATATAATCTGATTGATTGAGGTAATGAGGGACTTAAAATTAGCCTATAGATAACGCATTTAACTTGTCGGCGAGGCGATTGAGCCGTATTGCAATCTGTCAATAAAGTTTTAAATCAATTAATCAATCAATGCCGTTAGAGAATCAGGATCTCTGCCATCGATACGTGCTGGCTTTTCACCTGAAGCGGCCGCGCGCACTTAGCCTGGGTCTCAAGTCTGAATCGAGTTAACGAGACTGAATCCACCTTCGAGGAACAGGAAAATCCCGGCTTCAAACATCGGGTTAACTGAATCTGGATAATGACATCTTGATCGACTTAGTTGAACCAGGTACGAGAAACAGGGCCCAGGTTCATTTCCTCGGATAGTCCGGTTGGTTTGGGGTGGTGTGAAAGCTCATTCACTCTTGCAAGTGAACCCTGCTACGGTTCATTTGAGATGTGAATGCAAAGCGGACCAAAGGCAGGAAAAGACCCAAAAATCGAATATTTTTTTTATGAGAAGACTGAAAAAAAATTATAATGAAACACACAATAGTTTTTTTTCGATTGCTTAAGCATTATTTTGAAAACGGGGCCCGGTGTTTCAAAACACACAATTAGCACAACCACACACACAATTATCAGAACACCTCAGATCCTTTGCTAAATTAAACACTTGTCAAAACCATACACTAATTTATAAAAACTACATTTTGTTACCATATGAAACACACGTTTCATATGACTCAATTCTGTTTGAACCAGTTACACACACTGCTGTGCTTAACCTAAAACACATTTAGCAATTCTACTTCTCAGTGATTAGAGTACTGTAAGTGAAGTACGCAGAGAATGTGCAAATATACAATAAATTCACCAAACACTACACAAGACCAATGCTGTAGAGTAGACTGATGAAAATATAATTTATTTATCTACATATACCCAAATCAATGATGCAGACTGCTAAAAAAAAACATTTTCTCTCCATATACCCAAATCAATGATGCAGACTGATGAAAATATAAATGTTCTCTCCATATAACCAAATCAGTCAACATTTCAACATGGAGAATCACAACAAAACATGTCCCAGTTTTCATGCTACTATGTGCATAACACTGTAAGCTCAGCAAATATCAGACAAACATAAAATACTGTATCCAGTACAGGTTAAAATTACAGTAAAACAAAAACAATTTTGAAAATGAACGCTACCAGTGGCCAAAATCGCACATTATCTGTAATGGATCTGAATGGATAATCCATGCTGTAATGGAGCACGGTGCCAGGAACCAGCAAGCTGGATGGGTAAGTACAGTAAATATATAATGGGCAAAGTAACTGAAATTATTTCTAAGTATTTAACAGGGTATATGAATACCTACATTGGTAGCTTCAGCTAGTTAATTGTGTAGCTAGCTGGTCACATGTTATGATGAATTGAAAATGGGGGACCCTGATGTAAACAGGACGAAAGTCTTTCTCTGGTCTGCATCCCCTGAACAATTGTATGTATTGACCTGTACTGTACCCATTCTGCAATCTGTTAATAAAGTTTTCAATCAATCAATCAATCAATAGCATGCAGGTGTAGCGAACGATAACTGTATGCAATACGTTAAAGCTAATTACCTTAGCATATTTGACATGTACTGTACAGTGTCATGTACAGTAACTGACTTATGTTTAATCAACACAAATAGAACAAATAAACGATGGGATTAGAAAACAACAAGGCTAAATGGATTCAGATTAATAATTTATACACGTTAGGGAAATATTTGGGGTGGATGACTTTATTTATATGTATGAGAACTAGAGACTCACATCACCGTCAGGCATGTTGGAAGGGGGGGGGGGGGTGCGGGGGTGCTGCAGCACCCCCCCTCAGTTATTGCAAAAAAATATATATATATAATTTTTTTTTTTTTTTTTTATGACAGTATTTATATATTTGTATATTATATACTGTAACTGTATAACTGTAACACTGTATATTATAAGTTTATCCTGCTCAAAGCACTTCACCATTTTAATATTGTGTGTATTGAGCCATACTGTATTGTAGCCATTCTCCAATCTGTTAAATAAAGTTTTCATTCATTCATTACACTACTGTACGTATTCTGAATTCTGAATCTGTACGTACACAATCATACGTGTAAAACCGACAAGATTGCAGCAGAGTAGATTTTCGAGTGATGACAGACTGTCACAGACTGATTGAATGACAGGTGAAACAACTAATTGTATTCACCTCCCGTCTCCCGCCCTTCCCACGCGCCACGAACCACTGAGCTACTGTGATACAGTGCTTGCGCAGCTAGTCGATTTTAGCTAGTAGTCAGACTTTGCTAGCACAGAATGTCTAACTCACAGAAAAGAAAAATATCAGATTTCTTTTCGAAACGTCCCGCCGGTCCCAGTGACAGTCCCACTAAATCTGATAAACGTCAGAGAGAGACAGCGACGACAGGTTCAGCCTCAGCATCAGGTATTGAAGAGTCAGACCATGAGGCCCCGCCCACTCTCCTAAATCAATAATAAAGTGAGAACATTTAGCTTTTTTTTTTCGCCGCGTGGGAGCAAAAGGACACATATTCAGTTGCAAAAGGGTGTCCCATGGTCTCCTCTATGGCCGTGAATATTTTCACGCGGATCGGAATCACGGCGCGCCCGTGGGACACTTTTCCGTTTCGGCGAGTTTATTCCACGCTTTCGGTTTTCCTTTTCTAAGCATTTTCGGGGCTACATGTTAATGAGTAAAAGTTGCGGGACGCCCAGATGTACCCACGCGAGCCCATAATAGGCTCACTTAATACAGCGTTTTTGAAATCACGCAAAACTTTCAGGGTCGCGAGCCGACCTTTTCCGCTCGTTTTCGATGATGGAAGTGATTTAGGAAAAGCTTCGGCACGGCGAGAGGTACCCGTGGATTTAATCTCGGGTAATATTCGGCCCGTGGGAGCACTCGCGAACCATGTACTAAAAAATAAGATAAGTAATATAATAATAATAATAACAACAACACTCTCGTTTACTAGAGGAGACCACTGCCCAACTCCGCGCTCTCACGCTCAGCTCTGCGGAGCGACACAAACAATGTAACCGTTTTGATGCATACATGTAACCTGTAGTAGCATACTGGTTATGGCGAATAAAACGTTCTATTCTTCTAACCTGGCTGGGCTGTGGACGCGGCGCGGCGGCCGGCCTGGGTGGGGAGCTTGCCGATGCATTCTTCAGTAACGTTAGAGTCAGTATACCTTTGCTGCCTGCTGGAACAATGATGTTATTTTTCGTAGCTTTGCCGTCTCCAGTTCGGCTTTCGCTCTCATCTTGTTTTTCTAAGCACCGCCGCTTGCTTGGATATTTGCGGCATTTTTACCGGCGCCTTCCCGCTGTGTTTTGAACGGTGCCAATGAACATTAGTTATCAGCCTAGCCCTATCGCAGGTGAGCAAATCATAGCAGGGAGGGGGGGGGCCCGCCCTCTGCGCGAGATGCATCCAGCTGCAGCCCCGCAGACCATACTGGGCTCCACTGTCTGCACCCTGTTCGCACGCATTAGGAAATCTAAGAGGATAGTCTACAGTGGGGGTGGGGCCCCCTAGGCTCCGGGGCCCCCCCGCACTGCGGGGGCGGCGGGGGCCTCCGCTACGCCACTGGTCGCTGTCCACAACGCCCAAGACCCACCCGCCAGCTTTCCCAACCTCTAATACTGCCAATTGTATTAGTGTGAACGGCCAGCCAAGCTGGTGACAACGCCGGGAGCTGGATTCGAACACGCGAATCCAGCATCTCCGGCGTTGGTGACAAACGCAATCTCCGCTACGCCACCTGACCGCCCGGATTATTTTATCTTAATCAGATTGTAAATTATTGTTGGAGAGCCATATTAATATTAGCTTACCCTCATTCAAGAAGAAGGGATTATATATAGGTATAGGTAAATACAAAAGGAGATTTTCTTTACATATAGTGTAAAATATAGCAAAGTTGAATTGTCCCCTCACAGGTTTTTCCTTTCTCCGTAGGAATTGTTAAAACAGCACATCATGGCGAGGTTGCAAGACCGCCTTTCACACGTGCTCCAGCACCCACCACTGGATATCGACTAGTCAGGAAATGGTTTTTATTGATGCCATATCCAGTGATGGGAATAACGGCGCTATAAGTAACGGCGTTACTAACAGCATTAGTTTTTTCAGTAACGAGTAATGGATTACTCTTCCAATCTCAATAACGCTGTTACCGTTACTGCAAATAAATGCGGCGCGTTACTATGAATGAACCTGTTTCTTTCATCAGACAGATATCTGCGCTGAGAGGCAATATGTTCTTCCTTGTTTAGTGGGCAAATTCTCCGCGCATCTCTTCTGCAAGCACTGCTCCACTGTCTGTGTCTGTCTACTCTGGTCCAATCACATTCAGCGTCCCGTCAGCGTTTCTCCCCCCCCACCCACAGTCTGCGAATCAGAGCAGAGTAGGGCGGGTCTTCACGGAATGCGTGTTGTCTTTCAGCGGGTCCCAGTCAGAGCGAGTTGACAGCGCATCTACAGTAGTAGTGTAATCTGCAGGTACTGTAGCTAGTAACCTCATTCCCAGTTTTATCCCCGTGAGATAAATGTAGCTAGTAGCCTAGTTTCGCCAGCAGTCAGTTAGTAGAAAAATGTGGCATGTTCAAAGAAAGTAAAAGAAAAGTCGACAGTGAAAATCGCTGCAATTCAAAGGTGCATGGACTGAAAAATATGCGTGCATCCTCCCAGCACCAAGAAACAGTAGCTCTTGTGTAGAGTGGCAATTTGAAACGCCACTATGAAACAAAACACAGTTATTTTGATGCAGCCTTTCCTCAGAATTCAGTGCT
Organism: Notolepis coatsorum; assembly: GCF_963971535.1. NCBI lineage: Eukaryota > Metazoa > Chordata > Actinopteri > Aulopiformes > Paralepididae > Notolepis > Notolepis coatsorum. The sequence continues at coordinate 106,339,247 of NC_140171.1, forward strand.
AAGAACCACAAAAATAAATGGAATGAAATCATATCAAGCTGCAAGCAGAATTATTGTTAAATCTATGTCACAACGAGAAAAAGCAACAAAGTCCTCACTCAGTGGCATGGGTGTTGGCTAAACACAAGAAGCCATTCTCTGATCCATAAATAATAAAATAATGTATGACTGAAGTGATGGATACCATGTTTGAAGGCAAACAAAAGCAAATCCTCCTCAGATAGCACAGCAACCAGAATAACTGAAATACTGGCTGATGATTTGATTAAACAGCTTTGTGATAGAATAAAAAAAAATGCACAGTGCATTTCCATAGCTGTGGATGAGTCCACTGACACCACTGAGAATGCTCAGTTGCTGGTGTTTGTGAGGTTTTAGTGAGTTTGTGAGAAGATTGGAGTTCAAGTTTCAAGTTTCAAGTTTCAAGTTTCTTTAATAGTTGTCATACAGAAGTACAGAATACTTTCATACAAAATGCTTCTTACTGTTTCGCTCCAGAGACTGTGCAAGACAAGATAAGTATGAAATAAAATAACATAGTCTATTAAATTATATTAAATTTAAATTAATTAAAATTAAATATGTAAATTAGAAGTAAAAAATGAGGTCACAGTGTTCAGTATAGACATATGTACAATGTTTGATGCATAATAGACGTAACTGAGTTACCATATCGATCAGTTGTACTTTTTTTTTGAATACTTTAAACCCTTTTTTTGTGGAATATTTGATGCGGCCCAGCCTCACCCAGACTCTACCTCCAGCGGCCCCCAGCTACATTGAGTTTGAGACCCCTGGTTTAGAATGATTAGATTAGATTCTTATATCTGTATGTTGTGTATGTCATAAATGTCATGAATTGAAAATGGGGGACCCTGATGTAAACAAGACGAAAGTCTTTCTCTGATCTGCATCCCCTTAACAATTGTGTGTATTGAGCCGTACTGCTGTAGGCTACCCATTCTGCAATCTGTTAATTAAAATGTTCAATCAATCAGTATATATTTGTTATTTATTTTTGGTATAGTGCTTAACAAGCATAATTGAATGTTGCCCAGTTGTGGCCTGTTGAGGGGCAATACATATAAAAAGTTCCAAAACATCTATTGTATTTGTATGATCCACTATATAAACATAGTAATTATAATATCTACATACATGGCATTTGATTGGATGCTAGTCTCACTTTGTCCCACAGCAACATTAAAATAGTTTAGATTTGTGTATGTTGTTTATGTAAAAAAAATTAAATATTGAAAGTAACGCAATAGTTACTTTCTTAAGTAACTAGTTACTTTTATAATTTGTACTGAGTAAGTAATTTAGTTACTTTTTGGAAGAAGTAACTAGTAACTGTAACTAGTTACTTTTTAAAAGTAACTTGCCCAACACTGGCCATATCATAGCACATTCAAATGTCTGAGGGGTTTATGGAATGTTTGACAGAGCTGCACAACATGATTCAGAGACACAGACAAAACCAACTTCCACCTCCAGAGATACACCTGGAAAGAGGACCTGGACCTGGACGCCCAAGGGTAGTAGTCGACATGGATCGCTTGGTTAATCTCCTTGAGATAGGGCTGCCTGTGGCTTGCATCGCCAATTTGTTGGGGGTGTCATATGCCACCCTCTACAGAAGGATGCAAGACAACAACATATCAGTCAGGACATTGTACACCACCTGTACCCAGTGGTGCAGTGGCAAATTGACAGTAGGTCAAACGCTCCACGCGCGTGCGCGTGCGCGCGCATGCACAGTTTTTTTTGGCTGCTCTCGTCCTGCAGCTGGATACTATTGCCTCACAGCGCGGCCGTCAGCGCGCGGCCCAGAGAGCGCCGCTGGCTCTGCGGCTCTGCAGCTGCATGCTTCTCCGGGAGTCCGGTTGGATAATGCCATGTAAAAAGCGATTGCGCGTACTTCAGCCTCAGTGAGCGAGGTATAACGCCGTTATACCGAGTTATACCAGCACTGCACCACTGCCTGTACCGATGAAGAGCTGGATGCAATGGTCACAGAAATTAAGACGAGGATGCCCCATGTCGGCTATCGACTTGTGAAAGGGAGTCTGCAGGCACAGGGACACCGTCTGCAATGGGACAGAGTCAGAGCATCCATGCACCGTGTGGACAGTCTTGGGGTTTTGTCCAGAATTACTCAGTTGGGATGCGTCATCACTGGCGTACATACTCTGTGCCCTGTCCAAAGTACCTTGTGCACATAGACACAAATCACAAGCTGATCAGGTAACCAGAGTTTTTTTTGTATCCACTTTTTCTCCCATTTTCTATATTTTTCTCCCATCCCAATTTCGTATCATCCAATTCAACCCTCCCCTGTCACGAACGCTGTTTCTTGCCTCCCACAAGCCGGCTGCAATGTGGACTAAGTCATACATAGCACAAAAAGTCCCCTCCGGTACTTGAGGTAACAGCAGTCGCATCTTTTCACCTGCGCAGCTCGATCTCTCAGTGGCGAGGAGTAACGCGTGGGACTCGTGGGAGGCTCACACTGCCCCCGACACTTCCTGATTCTACTGCGCAGGCGCACCAACCGACCTGTAGGAGTCGCTGTCCACAACGCCCGATCCCCACCCATCAGTTTCCCACCCCCTAATACGGCCAATGTGTATTAGTATGAACGACCAGCTAAACTGAAAGCAATGTGGAGCGCTGGGCTCGAACAGGCAAGCCCAGCGTCTCCGTCATTCGTGGCGAGCGCCTTGCCCACTACGCCACGTAGCCGCACCAGGTAACCAGAGTTTAACGCTTTCTTTTCGTATAATATACAGGCATTAAAGCGTTCCGTCTTGAGACGGATTTCCGTCAATTTTATATATATATATTTATATAATATTTTTATTTATAAAAAAATTATTTTAATTAAATTTTTTTTTAATATACAGTTTCCCAATAGGGATGTATCAGTAGTATTGGCAGTGTTAGTAGTCGTAATAGTAATCCAGTAAAAAAATTTAATTTTCAAAAAAATAAACTAGTTCAACACAGGTAACCACTTTTGCTTAATTTCTTTGATGGCTCAAATATATGCTCTAGTAGTGTCTAGTCGATTTTGTGTTTTGAGCACAACGTTCATCATAGATCTAGCCTTTTAATTTTGCTCTCAAAGTGCACTAGATTGATGCATTTAACTTTAAAACTTAAAAAGAAAAAAAAGAAAAAGTCAGGACAGTAGGCTCTACAAGTAGGCTCCCTTAAAACGCTAATGCTATTAAAAAAAATACAGTGGAGGTTAAAATAAGAATATGACTTGGCCTATAAAACAATGATTTAAAAAAAATAATAAACCTTACAGATGTCTTCCATAGACTCACAGGAATTGTGTAAAGTTGCCCAAATAGTGCAAGGAATAGCAATGCATGTCCCCTTTAACTGCTGCATCATGAGATACTTGGTACTCAGCACCACACTCAGACCAAAATGTTTCCAGGGGCACTTCACTGAAACGAGCTCTCCAGGTGGTATCAGATGAGATTTAAATGAGTTCTTCCAAGAGTTTGGATGGAGATGTGTCAGGAAGCTTTGTCTCAATGTTGTCTGTAAAGGGGTTCTTTATCCAGAGTATCTTGGTGATCCTTTTAGAATCCACAATCGTAAAAACGATCCACACACACACACCACTCAATCTGTGTTTCATAAATCATAAAAACATGCATCCTACCTCACAATTTTTGTACCAGATGTACATACTGTAAATAGAGGTATACTGAACAATTGTTGTTTACACTTGTTTTACTTGACTCTTGACTTTCTATTTTTTACTTATTATACTTATCTATACTATCTGTTATTGTCTAGCACACTCTCAGGAGCAGAACAGAAAGAAACATTTCATGCAAGGTATTCCGTATTTCTGTATGACAAATAATAAACGAACTTGAACTTGAACTTTTCTGTGTTTTATTAAATAATGACGCGGCCGTCCTGACCGCTGAATTTCTTCCCCCATATCTCTCTCCCATCCTTCCTCTCTGCCGGACTTGTCCAATAAACAAATGAAAAAGCTACCAAAGACATATTAAAGAAAATAAAAAAAATTATGATTTTCAGTTTTGAGAAATGGTCAAACTTATCCAAATGTTGTATTTTTAGGGAAAACTGCAGCTGCAACAGATAGCACTTTAGTGATAATTTTCTGTAATCATATTAAAACTATCTTTAATTTTTTTTTTGAAATCTCAAGGCACCCCTGGCAGCTCTCTGAGGCACCCTAGTGTGCCGTGGCACCCCTGTTGAGAACCGCTGCTCTAGGAGAGAATGGGGCCGGTTTGATTGTCTGACTTGGCTTCCCTGTTAACTGACAAGTGTGACACATTATGATGTAAGCGGAAACATGTTTTAAACTGGGCCAAAAACTGTCTCAGTGCACAGGCATACGTTTTCCTCACTCCCTGATGCCTTGCAGCCAGCTTCCTTCTCATCCCCCTCTCTGCCACCACCTCTAGTCTGACCAGCTCGACTCCCACCACGGAGCTAGCCTTCCTCACCAGCTTGTTCAGTTTGTTGGTGTCCCTCGATTTGATGTAGCCCCATGCCATGTAGCATGCCACAGCATAGAAGAGGACGCTGGCCACTACAGACTGGTAGAATGACTGCAGGAGTCTATTGCAAACATTAAAGGACCTGAGTCTCCTCAGGAAGAACAGCCTGCTCTGTCCCTTCCTGTAGAGGGCCTCTGTGTTGTCCGACCAGTCCAGTTTATTGTTCAGGTGTATCCCAAGGAACTTATATGACTCCTCATCCTAAAACCCTATATCTTGCCAATCTAAAGGCAGAGAGGAGGATGAGAAGGAAGCTGGCTGCTATCCTGGAGAATCCATCCCACCCCCTCTATGACGAGTCAAGATGAGAACCCCCCCCCCCCACACTCAACTAACCGCCTCGCCCAGTCCTTCATACCAGCGGCCATCAGACTCCACAACAGTGGGCAGGGACTGCTGCCAGACCTCCAACTAGGAACCTATAGCACCTTATGTGAATACTGTATACTTTATCAGATCATATAGAATTTAGCATTTATAGATTATATATTAGATTAGATTTACACCAAAACAAAAAAAATATTTAAAAAACACTTTACAATTATTATATACTGTATGTATTTCTTACATAATACAGCTGCAGTGTTCATCAACTCCGCTGGGATAAATGGGGACACTGCTCCATAAGCAATAAGTTAAAGCTAATTACCTTAGCATATTTGACATGTACAGTGTCATGTACAGTAATCAATACAAATATAACTAATAAACGATGGGATTAGAAAACTACAAGGCTAAATTAATTCAGAATGCAGTTGTTTGTTGAAATGTGGTGGCCGGACAAGATTTTTGTAATAATTTCTGTATCAAATATGAAAGATATGAATAATATATTACTTTGAGCATACCCACAAACAGATATTCATCATAAACCCATTCAAGTAAATTTTCAGACGGAATTGTTTTATTACTATCACTATAATTATAATAACTTTTGAACAATAAATTATATTTCTAATCTGTCAGCTGTTCTATATTGCCCATATAATTGTCTATATCCCATACCCTCTAAGTTTCCTGCTAGCTTGTCAGTAAAGTGGTTGAAAATGCAGTTGTTTGTTGAAATGTGGTGGCCGGACAAGATTTTTGTAATAATTTCTGTATAAAATATGAAAGATATTAATAATAATAATCATGATAATCATACAGATATTTTATATCATTTGAAAGCCCTAGTTGTTATCTTCAAAATGGTACTATATATATTTACTTTGAGCATTCATTTTCATAATGGAATCTTGATAGGGCTAAAGATAATGTGCGATTTTGGCCACTGGTAGCACTCATGAGCCGAACACAACTCGGGCTGTGTTCGGTAGTGCCGAAGAAGCGTCACACACGAATCCCCACGGGGAAAACAGTGAAATATTTGTCTCAAAATTCCGTACGTAACTCCAAGTTGATCAAGCGTGTCCTTAGAATTCCGTACGTAAATCTAACTAGATCAAGCTGTTTTTAGAATTCCGTACGTAAATCTAAGCAAATCAAGCGTGTTTTTATGATTTATGAAACACAAATTGAGAGGTGTGTGTGTGTGGATAGTTTTTACGATTGTGGATTCTACTTTTGCGTTTGTTTATTTTTTCCACTGGGAAATTGGCGGAGAGAGGGAATTTCTTCAGGATTCTGGCGACATATTTCAGAAGCTTGAATCCATACAGACGTGCGTTTCGTTGCATCACGGAGAATATTCCATTATTGAAAAAACGCTGATCAGAATTGACACCAGTCTGCCCCACTTCTCTGCGCCTCCGGGAGTAACAGCAAAGTTAGGTCTTACCTGGAGCAGTTTTGTGTTCAGTGTCCCCCTGTACGCTCTATCATGTCTCTGGAAAGTAATCCACTCGCATTCTGACATTGGTCGCACGCACACACACACACACACACACACACACACACACACACACACACACACACACACACACACACACACACACACACACACACACACACACACACACACACACCACACACACACCACACACACACGCGCCTCACAACCAGAACCTGCCGATTCCTCCTGAGCAACGTCAGAAGGATCCGCCCCTTCCTGACAAAAGAATCCACCCAACTCCTCGTCCAATCAACAGTCATCTCCCGCCTCGACTACTGCAACGCACTGCTCGCTGGCCTCCCGGCCACTGCCACTAAGCCTCTTCAACTCATTCAGAACGCAGCGGCCCGCCTGATCTCAAACCTACCAAAGTCGGCCCATGTCACCCCACTTCTTAGGGACCTGCACTGGCTCCCCATTGCTGCACGAATCCGCTTCAAGGCCCTTGACCTAGCATACCGTGCGGCAAAGGGAACTGCTCCCGCCTACCTCCGGTCAATGGTCTCTAACTACACACCCTCAAGACCCCTACGCTCTGCTTCTTCTGGCCGCCTCAGACCTACTCCTATCCAAGCTCCGGGAGGGTCATCAAAGAGAAGTCGCCTATTCTCAGTCCTTGCCCCACAATGGTGGAATGAACTACCCACCCCAGTTAGGACAGCCGAAACACGTCCAATCTTTCGCCGTCGACTAAAGACGCACTTCTTCAACCATTATCTGAATTAAAAAAAAATAATAAAAAAAAAAAAATGATCTAACCCTAACTAACCATACTGTCATGCACTTGTCCTAATAAACTAACCTACACTGTAGCACTCAACACTTTGACGAACATTGTTACTCAGCTGATAGAGTTGTGCCCTTCCTGATGGCTTGTCGTACAGAACTTGTAAGTCGCTTTGGATAAAAGCGTCAGCTAAATGACTAAATGTAAATGTAAATGTCAGTGCATGTGTGTGTGTGCGACCAATGTCAGATTGCCAGTGGATTGATCAGCGTTTTTTCAATAATGGAATATTCTCTGCGAAGACTTATACTTATACGTATTGTATATGTGTGAAATGAATCGTTCCAGCAATGTAGGCTTTGTCAATACTGAATGACTGCGGCATGTGTTGTGTCTGAGTTGATGCTCCAGAGTATTGCATACATCTCAATCTTAAACGGTTAAGCAGCCACTCATCTGTGCAAATAGATCTAGAAGATATGTGTTCTATGCGTACGGCCTGGGCGGCCAGAGCATCTAACTGTTCTAACAGCAATATATAATCCATTTCAGAAGCATAACACACGTAATAAGTTATAATAATAATTATTATTATTATTATTGACAAGTTCTGGGATTTCTTTTTGATAGGTAAGAATTTCTTATTTCGGTAAAAGTGCTCTCGACCACTCTTATAATTTTTTCTTGCCTGAGAAAAAAGCAACAATAAGAAAATGTTGCTGAATCCCAGGTAAGAACAAAGTAAGAGTAAATGCTAGTTAAGAACGAAATCTGTTCTTATATCGCTTCATGCATGAGGCCCATTGTCTCTTTCCATAAATCATGACACGGTTACTCAAGGTAATCAACAGACCTTGTTGTGAACAGTTTCTTTTAGGAGCTAAATATTGCTCTCACGTGGAGATGCTTCCAGCTGCAGCCGTTCAGACCAGCGCTTACAAGCCCCGCACATACAAGCCCCGCACATAGCAACCCCTCGCTTCCATTGGCTGATTTTGGTGACGTGATTTTGGGTCACGTTGCACGTTGCACTGCGGGATTGATTGATTGATTGATTGAAAACTTTATTAACAGATTGCCGTATGATTTGGGTCACGTTGCACTGCGGGATTGATTGATTGATTGATTGATTCATTGATTCATTGATTCATTGATTGATTGATTGATTGATTGAAAACTTTATTAACAGATTGATTGATTGATTGAAAACTTTATTAACAGATTGCCGAATGGGTACACGTGACCACAGGCCCTGATTGATTGATTGAAAACTTTATTAACATATTGTAGAATGGGTACACGTGACCTGACCGATTGATTGATTGATTGATTGATTGATTGATTGAAAACTTTATTAACAGATTGCAGAATGGGTACAGTGACCGATTGATTGATTGATTGATTGATTGATTGATTTATTGATTGATTGATTGAAAACTTTATTAACAGATTGCAGAATGCAGTACAGCTCAATACACACAATTGTTAAGGGGATGCAGACCATGCAGTACTGTTACATTTGTGACATACAGTAAATATATACAAGGGGGAGGGAACTGTACATTTATGATGAATTGAAAATGGGGGACCCTGATGTAAACAAGACGGAAGTCTTTCTCTGGTCTGCATCCCCTTAACAATTGTGTGTATTGAGCTGTACTGCAGATATATTTCAATTGCCTTACTTATTTACATAAGTATTATAGGCCTACAGCAGTATTGTACAGACAGTCTGTGTGAAGTCTGTGTGGTTATCCAGCTGCACAAAGGCAGAGCAAGAGGCTCTACAGAGGGTGGTGAAGGCGGCAGGCAGGATTGTCGGGACTCCTCTATCAAACATCACCTCCGTCTTCACCTCCCGCTGCCTCCACCGCTCCAAGTGTATCATCAAGGACCAGTCTCACCCAGCACATCACCTCTTTCAGCTCCTTCCCTCAGGGAGGATATACCGGTCCATACATGCCAAGAGTTAAATATTTAAGAACAGCTTTTTCCCCCAAGCAGTCAGACTGTTAAACACTCATTGACTGTCCCCTCACGTGCACCATGCACTTACCTGGACTTGATAATCACTGTTACCACTCATCATGCACTTTATTTAAAATATTCTGTTATGTACAGTGTTATATGTGTTTCATGTATGTATATATTGTACTACGGTCTGTGGGAGCTCCCCTGAAATTTCACTCACGGTCATATAAGAGTTTTAATGTACCATGTTAGGGTTAGGGTTAGGGTCTATGGACCTCAGGGAACGTATTCACAGTGTCATAAATATTGTGGCCACTACTAGGCTTGCTTAAATTGTGATGAAACAAAGGAGTATATGAATTATGATTTTTCTTTGCATCTTTGACAGTGAATAACACCATGCTAATAATGACCAAACATTAAAAACGGCCACTGATCTCGTTCAGTATCCTCTTGAGATCAGTTGTAAAATAAATCTAAGGAAATTAATAAAGGGAAGATGATTAAACCGAAGGTTCTGTAGATACAGTACTGAATTCTCCCATCCGGACCAATGAAATTTGAAATATTATTATAGAATATAGAATATGATGCTTATAAATTACCTTATTATAGCCAATTCGCACATTTATATATATACATATATTATCTTTCAAATGCCTGAGTTCAATTTGGATTTAGTATCACCAGGCATGCATAAGAAGTACAGATAATTAAATCTACTGTAATCTACTGTACTTTAAAATTTTCCCCACAGTGCAACCGTTTTGAAACTAATTTCAGATCTAATTGTTCCTACATGTTAACAATAGGGAAGAGAAACTAACTGCGTTTTAAAATTTGTCAAAAACTTTACCTTTTGTGGCTTATTATCCCGAATAATAACAGTTATTGAAATAATTCATACAGACCTCTGAACCTTGAACCCCATAGAACTTTAGGGGAAGTGTAGTTTTCAAAAATTACAACGCTGATCGACAGCTATGCATGTCCTCTACAAAATGGCTGCAAAAAGACTACAATTCCTTCGGGTCGAAAAGTTAAATCTATTAAATGGCACTTTTAACCTATTGCTAAACTAACGTATTGATGATAATATACATTCTACATGCTTTTGTGACATGTTAGTGATGTTAATACTTGAAAACGTTTGATATTAAAATCGCAACTTATATGCAACACTGAAAAATATTGATTTATGACCAGATGCCATTTTGGGACCGGTACCGGTCCCGTCGGGTGGAACGCTTTCTGAAAATGTAAAATGAAAAAAATAATTGAATATTATACTTTTTATAATTTGTAATACATACACATTATTGATACAATACAAATATATATTACTTATGCTTCTACCTTCCACCAGTCCTTCATTAATAAATGTAGGCCTACCCACCATCAGGGTCTGCCTGTCTGTCTCTGTGTTCTGCGCCTGGGTTCTCATGTACTAGTGAAACCCCCAGGTGTAAATAGCTGAATAGCAGCGTGGCTACATGGGTATAGCTCTGGACTCATGATCGGAAGATCACCGGTTCAAGCCCCGGTCAAGGCCGTTGTCGGAAAGTGGTGTTGTTGTCCAGCAGGGAGCACTCTGTCCTCGGGACATGGCGCTAACAATGTCCCCATTAGGATGATAGGGACACCGTACAGCTGTGAGTGCCGTCCTTCGGATGAGACGTTAAACTGAGACCCAGGGAGTCGGTCTAGGGTAGGGGGTTCCCCGATGTTCCAGGCCAAATTCCCAATGAGGTCTCTGACACCAAGGCCACCTAATCACCCCCCCCCCCCCCCCTTAATTGGATGGTATCAATCCCTGTCTCCTGAGCCTTTCAGCCATTGTGTAGTGTGATGTGTGCCGGGTGCCAGTGTATGGCAGCCATTGAGCCTGCGTAGCCCTAGTTTGGGTGCTACACAGTGATGGCGAAGGATTTTCACTCTACATTGTAAAAAAGTGCTTTGAGTCTGTCTAGAAAAAAGCGCTATATAAATGGAATCATAATTCATTCATTACAGTGCACAAGATAAGATGTGCTGTACCTTTATGGATAATCCGCAAGGGAAAACCAATTACATGCAGCAGCACAAGAAAATGTAGTTAACACAAAAGAAAGACATTTCCATTGATACCTATACATAAAAAAAGTAAGTACACATTTTTATAAATTAAATAGGAATAGATCTGTGTGTACATGTGCAATATCTGTGTGTATATACTGTATGTATAAACCCAACAAGCTGTGGCTTATACAGTATGTAATGTGTGTCTGGGTGCAAATATCATTGTTCGCTACGGACACCTGGGTGCTAACAGCATCCACCTAAAGATAATAATACAAAATACCTAGAGTTCCAGTGTTTGTACCCCTAAAAATAATCAGCAAACATATACCTCATTGTATAATGAAATATATTAATAAAATTAAGTAAAAAAATGTAAAGTATTGTTACAGAACTGGTACAGAACATATTACTATAAAATTTTATCTGATAATACGTTTGGTACATCTGCTCAAAAGGAAACTGTGTCACTCCACAAAGTTACAAATCAGGCCTGACAAAAAGGTCAGATGAAAACTTTGCAGACCACTCATATACTATGACGTGTTTTGTGCAGCATGTATTTTCGTGCCGGCTGCTCGCCTGAAACCTATATTATTTCCAGGTCAAAGGTAAACATGACTATATGGAATGTTTCAGTATTCGGAAAGCCATCAAGGGGGTGGGGGGTCGTTTTCTGACGCTGGGATCGTTACAAAAGCATGTTTTATGATTGGGTTCGGTAAAATAGATGTGGTAAAATACTCCACTCTTGCTCCAAGTGTCTTGGATCAGAACAGGATCAATAAATATAACGTTAGGTGGCCCGCCAGCAGCACCAGGGTAACGTTAAATCCAGATAACAGCCAGCCAGGTAACATTACATCCAAACAGCCCGTCTGAAAATACTAGAATCCAACATAGTCTGGTGAAAAGGCACCTTATCATCCATGCATGCGATCGTTTTGTCTTCTTCATAATAATATCCAATAGTTCCAATAGCGGCCGCCATTACCTGTAAAGTCCTCAAGCCTCGGAGTGCTTTGGCCCGGCGCCGACTATAACACGGAACAGAATAGGACTATAGGTTACCTCCTCGGCCGGTTTGACTATAGTATTTCTATGATTTACCAGGAGTGCTGAGTCCACTGTAGTCTGGTGAAAATGCACGTTATCATCCATAATAAGTGTGATAGTTTTGTCCTCTTCTTTGTCTCCACAAGTCGCGATCGCCATATCTCACTGCTCTTCGCTCTAGTGCTTTGAGTGCTAGACACTCCCCACACTAAACTAGGTGTCACATAACAATGTCACAAGACAATATATAATATAAGCTGGAACGGGCTGTATGTGAAAACCAGCCCGTCCAGTAGTGCTTTAAGCAAGGTCCCGAGCAGGTAATAAAGTGAACACAAGACGTTGATCCAAAATAGTAAATTATATTTATTACACAGGGTAGGGCTTTAAACCTCCTCTGATTTATGATGCAACAAAGGGAAAAGACAACCCACAAACATGTAACAAATAGGGAAAAAGGCAATTGGAGAACAGACAAAGTGAGATATACTAAATAAGCGCCCACAGACACTCAAAGGTACCAAAGGTACAATTCCACACTCAGTGGAAAATAGGCCTAAAGCCAACAAGAGAGTACTCACAACAAGAGAGAAGTGGCGCAGAGGCCACTGATCTCTTATATACTTAGTACTTAGTCCACACGAAAGCAGTAGACAAGCACAGTATTGTTCCACAATGGTCAATAAATGGCAACCTCACGAAACTCTGATCAGTAGCACTGACAGAGTGAGGCGCCCCAATGTGTGTCATCTCCACTCTATTAACCACCCATCTCCACTGCCTGTTCCAAGGTGCACCAATCAGATGCAACCAATCCAATCAGGGAGATGAGTAGCATCTGTGAATAGAAACAGCAATTAGGAGATGACACAACACCACACATAACAGACAACACAAATAATATACTAACCTGATGTTCAGATGGTGTCATAAATACAGGAATAATGGTAATGCCCAACCCACGTACCCATGTACGTCACACCTCCCCCCATAAGAGCGAACCTGTAGGGTGAGCAAAACATTATTACTTATTACCCAACATGAGGTTAGTACACACACCAGGGAGAACAGAAACAACAAAAAAAATTCTCCTCCCACAATCAATGCATGTATGCAAAATAGACGCGCAGTGACGTCAGTGAAAACTGCATGTAGCACACACCGGCTACCGTATGCAAACCGTTCTCAAAATGTGGTGAGATCCAACTCACAAATAACCATGTCAAACGCACATGGTCAGCTACACACCCAGCCTCCACCGCTTTAGAGTGATCAATTGCTCGGGCGACACTGCTTGACGAATGTAAAATTCAGGTGGTAGTGATACGTCTTCCATCATCATCTCTCCAATAGATGGATCGGGAATTACCAGCTTCCCCTGAACGCTACATACAGCAACCTCTTCCATCTCTCCAACAGATGGCCCCCTGTCCTCGGCGAGAGCCTCGCCACCGACAGAGTCACTCAACGTCAAAACTTGAGTTCGCTTCCCGTCCTGTGCCTTGGTGACAACACAAGCAGAAAACACATTGGGGTGATTATCAATCAATTCATCACAACACAAGTCAGTCAATGGAGCCTTTTCAACCTCCACTACAGGGATCACACTCTCCCCAGCGAACTTGTTCCTCATGACAAAATCAACCCCCACACCTTTTGGTTTCTGGGCTGACTTTCTTTTGTCCTGTCGCTTCCTCAGCGTACGACATCCTTCTACCACATGGCCTGTCTTTTTACAATAATTGCACACCACCGGTCTCCTAGACGGCGGCGAGCGTGGCCGGATGCGTGACTCAATCAACGCATCGCACAGAAACTCAGACACCGGGGCGCCCACCATCTCCAGAAATGGAATTACTTTCCCCCCAGCTATATCATTACCCATGATAAAATCAATTCCGGCTACCGGAAAAGAGGAACGAACCGCCACAGGAAAACAACCTGTGACTAGTTTTGACCTCACATGTATCATATGTAACGGAGCGGGTGTGTAGCCCATTTCTATCCCGCACACCATAGCACTTGATTTACAAGACGACTCCACATTTAACGGCAATACATCCGCCAGCATAAAGGACTGTGAACCACCTGTATCACGAAGGATCCTCACCTCGCGCTGGTCACAGACTTTACCCGACAGTGACACAAAACCAGAAGACACAAAAGGTTCAAAACAACTGTCTGGTTTCTCCCGCCCAGGGCATGAGACAGTGCTAATCAACCCCACCACCTTTGGTTCCTGAGCTGGCCTGTCAGTATTTTGCAGATCGCGCACAAATGCATAACAGTCCGCTACCAAATGACCTGGCTTCCTACAATAATTACAATGTCTCTTTTCAGACGGAGGCGAGCGTGGCCGATACGCACGCTCGCCATTTCCCCGAAATGGTAATTCCCGAGAGGGAAACGCACCGTTTTTAACACACACAGTATCGTTACGCACGGAAGCATGTTTGTGCGTCAACGCCAATTCATCCGCGAAAACAGCAGCGTCTTGGAGAGTAGACACTTTCTGTTCATTCAGATATAGTTCGGTTCGTTCGGGCATACAGAGTTTAAATTGTTCCATGAGTACCAACTCGCTCATGGCTGCAAGATCCTGCACCTTACTCGCCGTGCACCATCGTTCAAAAAGATTCCTCTGTTCACGGGAGAAATCTGTATTTGTCTGAGAAGGGGATTTTCTGAGCGAACGAAAACGCTGTCTATATGCTTCGGGAACCAACTCATACACACGCAAAACAGCATTCTTCACCCGCTCATAACTTTGACTGTCTGCCATAGTTAATGACGCTACCGCTGCACTGGCTTTGCCAGTGAGCCTGGTCTGAAGTAAAATCACCCACATCTCCACCGGCCAATGCAGAGCCTGTGCAATCCGCTCAAAAGCAGAAAAATATGCCTCTACTTCTGATTCTCGGAACATGGGTACCAGATTAACGTGCTGGCCGATATTAAAGTGAGCCGGGGAAACCCCAGCTGGAGAGGAGGTAGCACTACCACTACCAGCTTCCAACCGCATTCTCTCTATTGTCAGTTGAAGTTCCCTGTCTTTTTCCTCCTTTCTCTCCAGCCCGGCTCTCTCCTCCATCTCCTTTCTTTCCAGTCTGTCTCTCTCCTCCTTTCTCTCCTCTCTATCTTGTACAGCCGCTCTGTCCTCTCTGTCTCTCTCTCTCTCTTCCCTGTCTCGCTCCTCCCTGCGCAAAAGCGCTCTCTCCTCCATCTGGAGACGGGCAAAACGCAGACTAGAGCGTGTATGGCCAGAAGACGTGGATTCTTTATCTGAATCGCCCCCGCTCTCACCTTCAGCTCTGGGCGTACTACTATTCTTCCTAATAGCACCACCCTCCGGGTTAAGATCACGCAAGGGAGATTTATCGCCAGTGTATTTAACCTCCTGGTCTTCTAACAGTGAGTCACTATGACTCACCACTCCCACAGCCGTGCTGCACACCTGTTGCTCCACCAACCCAGCTATTACAGCCGCCTTCATATCAGCCTTGGACTGGGAACTTTGCACCGCAATATTATAATGCTTAGCAATAAGGCATAATTCCGCCTTAGTGCAACCTTCCACCTGATCCTCTGTTGGATCCGCCACGAAGACTTCAAAAACAAACGCCGACGCAGCCATAATATGTCTTTATGCGTGACTATGATACACCAAAAAAATATATATATATCACGTCCTCACTTAGTTAACCATGACCGTGCGCAATAATAATAGACACATTCTGCTTTTATACCTCTTAACCAAAACAATCCAACTGACCACATCTACCAAATGAAAACAATAACAAATGTTCCTAACCACTCAACTAAGAGTCACCTGTGTCACTCTAGCCTATCCCAGCTAAACTACTCCCCTACCGGGATGAAGGCTACACATATCTTCAGTCGCTTACCGATTTCATTGCGCGCTCCACCGGAATCACGACTCGTGCCCCCCACCCTCTAGCCAAGCAGGTGACCCCCCCTGTTACCTATGTGGTAGAAAAAAGAGATCTGGTTAAGAGCATACACGAATGGTTAATTATTATACCAAAAACACAGCATGGATACAGAAATACCAATAAACAACAACGCCACTCTACCTGATACCATCAGCCCCTATGTCAAACGTACACAGCAGACCGGCATTGAGCCCCCCATGTCACAAGAACATGAAAGACCGGAAATGAGCCCCCATGTCACATAACAATGTCACAAGACAATATATAATATAAGCTGGAACGGGCTGTATGTGAAAACCAGCCCATCCAGTAGTGCTTTAAGCAAGGTCCCGAGCAGGTAATAAAGTGAACACAAGACGTTGATCCAAAATAGTAAATTATATTTATTACACAGGGTAGGGCTTTAAACGTCCTCTGATTTATGATGCAACAAAGGGAAAAGACAACCCACAAACATGTAACAAATAGGGAAAAAGGCAATTGGAGAACAGACAAAGTGAGATATACTAAATAAGCGCCCACAGACACTCAAAGGTACCAAAGGTACAATTCCACACTCAGTGGAAAATAGGCCTAAAGCCAACAAGAGAGTACTCACAACAAGAGAGAAGTGGCGCAGAGGCCACTGATCTCTATATATATATACTTAGTACTTAGTCCACACGAAGCAGTAGACAAGCACAGTATTGTTCCACAATGGTCAATAAATGGCAACCTCACGAAACTCTGATCAGTAGCACTGACAGAGTGAGGCGCCCCGATGTGTGTCATCTCCACTCTATTAACCACCCATCTCCACTGCCTGTTCCAAGGTGCACCAATCAGATGCAACCAATCCAATCAGGGAGATGAGTGGCATCTGTGAATAGAAACAGCAATTAGGAGATGACACAACACCACACATAACAGACAACACAAATAATATACTAACCTGATGTTCAGATGGTGTCATAAATACAGGAATAATGGTAATGCCCAACCCACGTACCCATGTACGTCACACTAGGCCAGTTCAAAAGGTAGGCGATACTGCCACCTGACGGGATTCGATCGTCATTTCAATTCTAACTTAATCAGAGGTGCTAGGAAGGACTTTCAGAAATTAGATATCTAGTTTTTGGCACTCAATGAGTTAAACAAGGGCAATTTCACCAAAAGCTATTTCACAAAGGCCATTAAACAAGGGCAATTTCACCAAAGGCACCAAAAATACCAACAGGCCTCGCCTCATGCCAGAGAGAGAATGGCTGATCTGAGCAGCCATGTTTAAACAGGGTGTGGTGATCCGGGATTGGGTGGTGGGTGATGGTTCAGGATTGGGTGCAGGAATCCTGAAACGGCATCCACCAATCAGCGATGTGCTGTATAGTAGTCCACCAATGGATAGGCAGGAATAGCAGGAACCAATGGTAGAGGACGGGTTCTGGCTGGAGGGAGGAAACAAAATGGAGACAAGACCAACAATGGGGAATAAAATACATTGGGATGTAACAATCTACATAAAGACGTTCAAAGCCCTTTATAGAACTGAGATTTATTGTCAAGCTAAATTTAGCTAAACCGTAATCCGCCGATACATTGGGGGTGATTAGGATCGATGCATAAAGTGAATTATAAATAATTTCATAATGAATCAATAAGAGTGGTTGGATGTTTTTCCTCGCCTGCTCTCCCTCGTGATTACAGATGAGTACACTTGAACACTCTCTTTGTTGTCAGCCATGAATTTTTCATTGACGCGTGGTTAACCAAAGACTATGTTATTTGAATCGCAATGAGTCAACCAGGGAAACATCCATTCCCTCACACGCCTTATATTAGGACCCTGTCTTCTCCCATGTTGATGAAGACCATCGTGAGTCTTTATGCAGGGTATCTGCAGGTTTAAACAAGTAACATTTTACCAAAATCGAATACCAATTTCACGACCATACTAGTGAGAAAAAAAAACATAGCAACACTGAACTGGCGTCTGCACTTAAAATTCGTGCACGTTCCATACAAGCTCTCACCAGACGCACCAAGCTCCCGGTAGCCCAGCGAAAAAAAATAAACGACTTGAATACAAAAACATTTCATATATTTAATATTATTTCATCTCCCGACAGCCAACTTTTGAATACCTTTTAAGGCCTTAAAGGGAGAATTATGGATTGAATACCTTAACACATTGACCGCCAGAAGCAGCAGGCGCTGATTCCCCTTCATCGCCAGGTCTTTATTCAATGAATATAGTTTTAGACTGCGACATTAGCGAGTGCTTAAAATATATCTTATATTATATCTATGGGTCTAATAACGTTGTCGACTGTCAGTGAGTTGCTTCCAGTCAACATGCCAAAAACAGATTTTTCATCCGTACATTTCCATTTTATACCGTTTTGAGTATGGTTTGGGTGCTTTTGAGTAATTCCAGGAAAAAGACTGGTAGATCGTGGTCGAAATAAATATCAGATCAACGATCAAATTTATATATAGTGTTCTTACAATGTATCTGATGTAATGCAAAAGAAATAATCCAATTATCTGATTGCCATTCCAAATACTGCTCGTGGAGGTCCGTACCACATTACAGACCATTACATATGGGCGGCCGGCTCAGATCGGCTCCTAAAACACACCAGCCCATTTACAATGGGATGCAATAGTAGAGGGCGGTGTTGACCGTCTGCCAGCTCAGACAGGGTCTGAAGGGTATACCAGAGGCTGCAGCTATGAATTATGAATAGATATAGCGAATAAACGAAATAACGATCCCAAAAATGAGTTAACTAGTTTCTGGCGCTGAACGCATGGCGGGCAATAACGAGTTAACTTGTTTTTGGCGGAGATTGTGTTAAGGGTTTTTTAATACCCCGCAGATACCCTGTTATCTATGGTTTCATCATGATTGTAATGCATGTGAAACCTGTGGACAACATGGCAAAGAGAGCTTGACCCTGTGTGATAAACTCGGCTGTGTGGTGGACACTAGATGGAGGTGTCTCACTTCAGAATGGACACTGATTGAGTGACAGGAGGGAGTTGACTTAAGGGTGTGGCTGTACCTTGGTTCTGTTGGATTTGTTTGGAAGTAAAGTTCAGAGACTCGATACTCCGTCTGCTCGTCTCATTGATTCACTTCCACAGTGGTGACCCTAAACATGTGAAATATGAGCAATAACGAGAATCCACCGGCTGTGGTTCCCGCAGTGTATGCAGCTACAGTCAAGTTGCCAGAGTTTTGGCAGCATGACCCGGCCCTGTGGTTTCAGCACATCGAGGCACAATTTCACCTCCGCGGAATAACGTTGGATGAGACGAAATATTATCATGTTGTCGCGGCATTGGATTCCTCCACTACAAGCCGGGTGATGGGATTCCTGAGAGAGCCACCAGCAGCCGGCAAATACAACGCGCTCAGAGAACAGCTGTTGCGGCTTTTCCAGCTGTCAGATGCAGAGCGCGGGGAGCGCCTATTGTCCCTCAACGGATTGGGGGACAGTAAACCAACAGAACTGATGGAGAACATGCTAGCACTGCTCGGTTCAGGTGACGCTACAATTATTTTTGTGCAGCTGTTCCTGCGACAACTCCCGACTCCGGTGCGCACAGCTCTGGCCAGCTTGCCTCTTGTGCGCACCAAGGATTACCGGGGATTGGCAGAGGAGGCGGAAAGAATTCGACTGGCCTCCCGTCAGTACTGTGTGGCTGCTGTGTCTGATCGGGTGGCTGATCGCAGGGATCAAACACAGAGGGATGATAGAGGGCTTTGTTATTATCATCGCCGTTTTGGCAACAAAGCGAAGAGCTGTGTTCCACCATGCACCTTTGGTAACCAGGGAAACGCGAGAGCCGGCGCTCGTTAGCGGCTATGAGCGCTGGCGTCAATATCAACGAGCTGTTGTTTATCGAGGACACGTTGTCTGGAAGGCGTCTGTTGGTGGATTCGGGCGCCCAGAGGAGCATCCTGCCTGCGTCGGCCACGGACGCCTTGGGAAACGGACATGGACCACCCCTGGACGCGGCTAATGGGACTTCCATCCGTACGTTTGGTACCAGGTACGTGACTATGTGTTTACATGGACAGCAGTTTAGCTGGGATTTTATTATTGCTTCAGTGTCGGTGCCTATACTGGGCGTGGATTTTTTGTGTGCTCACAGACTGTTAGTGGACGTTGCGAACCGTAGGCTGATTGGCTCTGTGTCCTTTGACATATACCCCTGCACACTGGGGGGGCCGGGGCCGCCTGCCCTGGCCAATATGCTCGCCACAGGCGATATGTACCAGCGCCTCCTCACTGAGTTTCCTGCTCTGACTGTCCCCACTTTCTCTGCCTCTGTCGCCAAGCATGGGGTGGAACATTACATCCCAACGGTGGGCCCGCCAGTTTATGCACGGGCACGCCGCCTGGATGCTGCTAAACTGGCAATAGCCAGGGAGGAGTTTGCCACAATGGAACGGCTCGGCATTGTGCGCCGGTCCAACAGTCCTTGGGCCTCCCCACTACACATGGTCCCCAAGGCGGACGGGAAGTGGCGTCCGTGTGGTGATTTCCGTCGCCTAAATAACATCACCACTCATGACCGGTACCCAGTGCCACATATCCAGGATTTCTCTGCCCACCTGGCGGGCGCCACAATTTTTTGTAAAATAGATTTGGTGCGTGGCTACCACCAGGTGCCGGTCCATCCGCTCGACGTGCCCAAGACTGCCATTAGCACCCCGTTTGGACTGTTTGAATTCCTGCGCATGCCATTCGGCCTTAAAGGGGCAGCGCAAACATTCCAGCGGCTGATGGACTCTGTGCTGCGAGGCCTGTCATTTTTGTTTATTTATCTGGATGACATCCTGGTAGCCAGTGCATCGGTGGAGGAGCATCGGGGACATCTCCGTCAACTGTTCGAGCGGCTCAACGATCATGGGCTGATCGTGAACCCGGCCAAATGTCAGTTTGGCCTGCCAGCCATGGATTTCCTGGGCCACCATGTCTCTTCCCAGCGGGCTGTTCCTCTACCCGCCAAGGTGGAGGCAATTGCTGCTTTCCCCCGCCCCCTCACCACAAACCTCTCCAGGAGTTCCTGGGGATGGTACATTTTTACAATAGGTTTATAGCCCATGCGGCTCACCTGATGAGACCGCTGTACGAGGCGCTGAAGGGGAAGAGAGCCAACAAGGACGTGGGCTGGTCCCCGGAGCGGGTCCAGGCATTTGAGGGCTCTAAGGCTGCCCTTGCCAACGCCGCCATGCTGGCACACCCATCTCCTGCTGCTCCTATAGCCCTCACCACCGATGCCTCCGATTATACAGTAGGTGCGGTGTGCGAGCAGTGGGTGGCTGGCGCCTGGCAGCCTCTGGCCTTCTTCAGTAGGAAGCTGCGCGACAACGAGAGGAAGTATAGTACATTCGACAGGGAGCTCCTGGCCCTCTTCCTCGCCATACGTCACTTCAGGTTCTTGCTGGAGAGCCGCGAGTTCACAGTTTTTGTCGACCACAAGCCCCTAACGTTTGCCATGGCCAAGACCACAGAGCCATGGTCGGGGCGGCAGCAGCGCCAACTTTCCGCCATATCGGAGTTCACTACCGACATCCAGCATGTAGCCGGTAAAGACAACCAGGTGGCAGACTGCCTCTCCCGGGCGCGCGTCAGCCCTGTGCACCTGGGCATCGACTATGGCTGCTGACCAGCTCACCGACTCAGACCTTCAGGCGTTCAGGACGGCTGTGACAGGACTTCGATTTGAGGATGTGGTGTTTCACGACAGCGGCGCCACGCTCCTCTGTGACGTGTCCACTGACCAGCCCCGCCCCATGGTTCCAACTGACTGGCGCCACCGGGTATTTGACACCATTCATGCCCTTTCACACCCTGGGGTAAAGGCGTCGGTCAAGCTGGTAGGGGCCAAGTTCGTCTGGCCGGGCCTTAGGAAGGACGTCAAAGTATGGGCGGCCTCCTGTGTGGCGTGCCAGCGTGCCAAGGTACATTGTCACACTAAGGCCCCCCTGGAGCCGTTTCTCATTCCAGAGAGGTGGTTTGACCATGTCCACGTGGACCTGGTGGGCCCACTTCCCCCGTCTCAGGGTTTCACACACCTCCTCACTATGGTGGACAGGACCACCAGGTGGCCGGAGGTTGTTCCCCTGTCATCAACAACGGCTGCGGAGGTGGCTCTGGCGTTTATCTTCGGCTGGGTCACTCGGTTTGACACGCCATTGGACCTGACTTCGGACAGGGGATCCTAGATCACTTCTGAGCTGTGGAGCACAGTGGCTGAGAGACTTGGGGTGAAACTCCATCGTACCACAGCATACAACCCAAAGGCCAACGGCATGTGTGAGCGTTTTCACAGATCCATGAAGGTCGCTCTCCGGGCCACGCTCACAGACGGCAACTGGGTCGACCGTCTTCCGTGGGTCATGTTGGGCCTGCGTACTGCCCCTAAAGAAGACCTGCAGGCCTCTTCAGCCAAATTGGTTTTTGGTCAATGGCTGAGGGTCCCAGGGGAGTTCCTTCCTGGTTCCTCTGCCCCTTGGTCCACTACAGCTCACCGATCTGCCTTCCAGGATGCAGCGAGGGTGTTTGCCCCAGTTCCCACACATCACTGCCTTCCCCAGTCCTACATTCCTAAGGACCTGATGACTGCGAGGTATGTGTTCATCCGTCATGATGCCCACCGTTCTCCACTGCAGGCTCCCTATGACGGGCCTTTCCGCGTCCTCGAGCCGGGCCCCAAGTACTTTGTGGTGGACATGGGGGGGAATAAGGAGCAGATCTCAGTCGATCGTCTTAAGCCTGCTCATGTGGTCCCAAACGGGCCAGTGGAGCTGGCTCAGCCCCGGTGCCGGGGCCGGCCACCCAAGTCTTCCCCTGTCCCATGCCCTCCGGCCGTTGTTATCCCTACCTTTCCACCGACGAAGCCTCGGCGGCGGCGGGGACGGCCCCCTGCCCCTACCCTTACCCTTTCCCCTTCCACGTTCCCTGTGACTGTTAAATACAGTCGTTATGGCCGTGTGGTCAGACCTCCTAAAAGAGACTGAAGACACTGGGTGCACTGTTTTTGGGGGTTTATTGTGTTCAGTTCCGTTTATTTGGTGTTGCACTGAATGTCAATTCTGAATGTTCGGGGGGGGCCTGTGTGGTGGACACTAGATGGAGGTGTCTCACTTCAGAATGGACACTGATTGAGTGACAGGAGGGAGTTGACTTAAGGGTGTGGCTCAGTGGCGTGGAATGCCCCACGGGCCCTGAGGCGAGATTGACAGCTCTTGACAGCTCGGGCCAGAACGGGCCCCCCCCCCCCCTGAAAGTCACGGAGCACGGAGGGTCATAAAGAAATAAAGAATGATCAAATCGCTTTTGTCTTCTCTTCTACTGTGAAGCCAAGCTGGGTCATGCAGGTCTCTCTCCCATCTCTCTCTCCTATGATCCCATCTCTCACACAATTCTGGAAATTCCTGGAATAGTGGAATAAAACGTTTCAGCACCACGGAGAGTGTTCTCCGCACTGATGCGGTGCGGGCCGTGAGGCCGCGGCGGTATTTAAAGCCCCAGGCTCGCCACAGCAGTGGACTGTGGATTTCAAAGATAGCCACTTTTATAGATAATTAATTTGTATCGCAACGGAGTCACGGATCTAGTCGGGCCACGTAGCATTATGTCGACAAAATTCAAATAGAATGAACAAGTCTAAAACAAAGAATTTTAAACAAAGTTTACTCACCTATTTGAATGGCATACGACGAGCCTTGCGTTGTGCAAAATCCTCAACAATGTCTTTAATGTCCAACTCCCGGGCTCTGGTGTTTTCAATGGACAGGATTGCAAGCCCACTCAGTCTCTCCTGACCCATGGCGCTCCGCAGGTAGGTCTTAATACGTTTTAACTTGGAGAAGGATTGCTCGGCTGTCGCCACAGTCACAGGTAACGTCAGGAATAACAGCATGGCAGTACACACCTCAGTGAACGAGGAAGTAACGGACTGATGATCCACAAACAGCATTTTTGCAAGTTGGAACACTGACGACTCCTTAGCGATCTCTTATTTAAAACAGACCTTGAATGACAGGAGTTGAGTGGCAAAGTAATTTGCTAGGTCCCTGTTGTAGTGGTCAGATAGACGTTTTGCCTTCTCATATAGCTCATCGTCTCCTGCATGCTGGAGGGTCATGGGGTGCAGAGCCTCAAACATGAGAGAGGTCTCGCGCATACTACGGAATCTGTGGGACAGCTGGTTGATTATTATGTCCAGATTGGCATTGAAAATATTTACTTTGAAATAGCTTTCTGCATTGGATAGTCGCTCATCAAAATGACTTTCTTTCTTCTTACTCTTGTAGGGTCTAATTCGAAGGTATTATGAGCTCCCCATTTGTCTGCAAGCGTCTGTGCGGTTGTCTTTGCCTCATCAAAAGCATCCCTGTACTCAGACAAGACTTTTATGGCATTCTCCAGCAAGTTCGAGGCTTTCTGCATGTCCATGTTTGTGGTTTGGAGTAATTTAGAGACAGCATTAACACTCTCCAATATTTTCGTCTGGAGCACCACTAGACAAATGAAATTAAAATGTTCCATTGCTTTCTTCAATCCCGCTGCTTCATTACGCTCAGCCTTGTCACTAATTAGAGTTATTTTTGTCAGCGCTTTCATCACGTCCACATATCTGTAGCGTATAGCAGTAAGGGAGGTATGTCTAGATTAGAAGACCAACGGGTAGGGCATAATCGCTTCAACGTGATGCCTGGGTGAGATGAATCGTCTGTGGAAATTATGCCAGTCAGCATGGCCCACCGTTTAATGCTGTGGCCAAAAAATGTATACACATTGTCTATGGTATCATAAAACTGTTTGAGCTCTGGAATGTCTTTAACTGCATCATTGAGTACGAGGTTTAGGTTGTGTGCTGCACAATGCACATATGTTGCAAGGGGTTCTTTTTCCCTAATTCTAGACTGGACACCAGAATAAACCCCACTCATATTGGCAGCTCCGTCATAGCCTTGCCCACGACATTTGTACATTTCCAGGCCATGTTTTGTAATGCTTTCGATTATTTTAATTTCCAGCTCTCTTGCAGAAGTATCTGGTGTCTCCTCAAATCCCAAAAAAAACTCTGTTATTTTTACATCAACAGCTACGTCCATCGGATTTCTTACTATGGTGACGTATCTATATACTTGGCTTAGCTGGTCTCGCTTGGATAGATCTTGTGTAGTATCCATAATCACAGAAAAGAACGGTGCTTGGTTTATTTCTGCCGTAATGTCTTGCTGAACTCGCTGGGACAATATATATATTAGCTCGTTCTGGATATCCTTGCTAAGGTATTTAACTGAGCCCTCAGGCCGGTTGATCAGCTCTTTCAGCACAGGGTCATAGCTTGCCAGCATCTGGATAATTTCAAGAAAATTCCCACTGCCCGGCTGTCCCAAACTTTCCCTGTGCCCCCGGAATGAAAGGTTGCAAATGGCTAGCATTAGTGTCACATTAACGATACGTTCCAGCACTTGTCTCCAAAAGAGAGCTGCATTACGCACATCCCTCTCCATTTGTGCATCAATTGTGCCGCCATGCCTTTTCCACTGTTCATATATGACACAAGCTACAGTGTGCATTTGAGAGGACTGATGGGTTTTTATCTTGCTAGATATATTCTTCCAATCTTTGACTCCATTCACCCATGCGTTGTGGTAATGTTTTGAACTGCGGTCTCCAAATAGCCAGCATGGCTCGCTGTAACTGAGGGGTACAATTCCCTGACTGTATTGAATAAGTATGGTATCATTAAACCACTACTGAGTTATGTACATCACTACTGGCCATACAGTACACATGTATATGAGATGAACACCCACACAATAACACGGCTTAACAAGAAAGTACTGTTTATAATATTTATTAGAAGAGCACCAAGATTATCTTACATTTATTAAGAATGAGAGTTGCGCTTGTAAGGCGAAGAATGTGCATGAATAAGTCAAGAGCGTAAGTCCATGAGCATATTACGAAGGGGATAATTAATACCACCTGTAGCATGAGAATTATACAAGGTACACTAGTAGGTCAGCTGGAGATACTAGGGGGGTTCCCTCCGGTTGTAAGCCAGCAGGGGAGAGGATTTGTCGGTAGCAAAAGTCTGGATCAACGAGGAATAAGGAGACTCCAGGTACAGGAGACGGTGCAATAATCCCTTGATCCGTAGACAAAGCAACAGCTATTCTCCGGTATGCACTGCCGCATGGATGAAAGCTAGCCAGCCTCAGAGTCCTAGAGGCGGGCTCGACGGTGCTCCTCACAGGGTAAATCCCACACGGTAGTGGGGGTAGACGATTCTCTGCTCCAGCAGCCACAGGACCAAAGCAATATAATCCAGCCGAAAAGGGCTCTGTAGTCGTCGGTGTAGGTTATCCAGTGTACATATCCACACGGTTCTCGTCTAGGGCTCCTCGGATGACGGCACAAGGTTAGGCCGCCCAGCCTGGATAAGCACACTAGCTCGGTACGATGAAACGTTGGTAATGCTGGTCACTGTAGAACGGTAGCCGCACGATACACTATACATAATAGACTATTACTTAATCTGACACTTCAGCTATCAATTCGCACGCGGTCTCAAGGCTCTATTTCGGGGCAAAACAGGGCCCACTTCACAGCACGTTGTATCGTGGTGAAGGCTTCAACTTGTTGGGGTAACTAACTGCTGTATCCACCTGCAACGTATTTATACTAGTGCTGTCAAACGATTAAAATATTTAACTCAATTAATCGCATGATTGTCCATAGTTAACTCGCGATTAATCGCAAATTAATCGCATTTTTATTTTTTATTTATTTTTTTACCTTAAACAGATCTTTTTCAAGTTCCAAGTTTTAATACTCTTATCAACATGCGAGTCAACAAATGCTTGCTTTGTGCAGCCATTTAACACAAAAGGATGACCCTCATGCATTGCAAATTTGCATCAAATTCAAAACAGAGTGATGCACAAAATAACTTAAAAGAAAATAATAATTTAAAACAATGAATAAAGTGTGCATGAAATAATAGGGGAAAGAAAACGTTAGGAACTTGTTACATTCACACACACAAGGGCTGATTAATCACACACCCCCCTCTCTCCCTCACACACACACTCTCCCAGATCTTTTTCTCTTTTGCCCCTTCCTCATCTCTCTCACCCCCCTCTCTCTCTATATCTCACACACACACACACACACACACACACACACACACACACACACACACACACACACACACACACACACACACACACACACACACACACACACACACACACACACACACACACACACTTCAGAAACAAACATAGTATCAATGAGAGCATCAATAATACACCTGAGTGAAGTCTAGTAAAAAAAAAAAAAAAAAAAATTTTTAGTTAATCTTGAGTTAAAAAAAATTAGTGGCATTAATAGAATCGGGAGTTAACGCGATATTAACGCGGTATATTTGACAGCCTTAATTTATACGTAAGGTGAATAATCTAGTACCAGCCTTATTTCTGTCTCGTATTACTGCGCAAACCTGGGCATGTTGAGACATGTCTTAGTGGTGACTTTGAACTAGACATTGGGGGTATGGCCGTGGCGCCTAGGGGATCGCTGTCCAATAGGAGAACGAATATTATGGTCTGGCCTGTACTAGGTAAAGGGATATTCCGTGTATATGTACAAAGAATATACAAGGGATATCAGACGATATACAAATACTATACAATATATCTCAAGTAATAAATATATATATTCGGTTTAATCTGACCCTTTGTAACAGCCGCCTCCTAATTAGTCCGCACCTAATTAGATAAGCAGAGACAGATTAACCGCACTGTCCACTACTCAATGTCCGTTGTGAGGAGTAGGGCAATTCACAAAGTCAGGGGGTCATGGTTGTCATTAAGAGAGTCGGGGAGCCTTGGCAACTCTATCAGCCTCGCCACGGGTCGGGTGTATGTCCGCCCCTGGACGAGCACTTCTGCCGCTCTGACCTTTCCGTCGGCACCAGTGATCACTTTGCTTACGCGGCCGGCCGGCCACATAGCTCGGGGTAGTGACTGGTCGATAATCATGACGACTGTGCCCTCCGTCAAATTGTCTCTTTCTTTTACCCATTTCTGGCGGGTCTGTAGAGACGGTAGATAGTGGAGGAGGAAACTGTTCCAAAACTTGTCAGCCAATACTTGACTGTACCTCCACATTCTTCGGCCGTTCGCTTCTTCAGGTCTGTACACTGTCTGTGGGAGCGCAGGGTCCAGCCGCACCATCAAGAGAGTGTTGGGGGTGACTGGGTCGACATCTGCTACATCACTTGAGACGTAACCGAGGGGCTTTGAGTTCAATACTCCCTCGATCTCCGTGAGGACTGTCGTGAGGACTTCTTCCGCCACGGTCTGGGCCCCAAGCACGGCGTACAGGGCTGTCTTTATTGAACGTACTTCTCGAAGTTCCCCCGAAGTGAGGTGCATTCGGGGGGTTAAACTGGAAATCAATCTGAGAGGGAGCGAGGTGGGTCTTAAGTTCTGGGCCCATAGCTTGGAAGCTCTCTCTCAGCTCTCTTTCTCCGCCTTTGAAGTTTGTCCCGTGATCAGACAATAATATAGACGGTTTTCCTTTTCGCGCTGTGAATCTCCGGAAGGCCATAAGGAATGAGTCAGTACTCATGGTTGGAAGGAGTTCTATGTGTATCGCTCGGGTGGTCATGCATTTGAATACAATACCCCACCGCTTCTCCGTCCCTCTTCCTTTCTTCACATACAGCGGGCCGAAACAGTCCATACCGGTGGAGTGAAAGGGCTTGTCGCCGAGTCGGAGGCGACAGGGGGGTAGGTCAGCCATCCTGGGTATACTGGGCTGTGCTCGCCACTTGTGACAGTCTAGACAGGTCCGCTGGAAGCGTCGTACTGCTTCTCTTCCTTGCAGTATCCAATAGCGACGTCTGATCTCAGCGAAGACTCTCTCTGCCCCGGCGTGGTGCACGTCCTCGTCGTATTTCTTTATGATGAGCTCTGTGACCTTGTTTCGGCTGTTTAAGACTATCGGGAACTTGACGTCATCCGTTAAGTCTGGGGCCCTCCTCAGACGACCACCCACTCTGATGAGATTATGGGCGTCGCTCTCAGGGGCCAAGTGGAGCAGTCTGCTGTCTGACGGGACTGGCTTTGATCCCTGTAGACAGTCTAGCTCGTCGGGGAACGAGTCTCTTTGGGCTCGCTGTAGCAGAAGGAGTTCTGCTTCTTCGTAGTTAGCTGCATTAATGTCAGTAGTGGAGGGAACCTCAGGGTGGTGCCACAGGAATGTCTTTAGCTGCGCACTCTCAAGGGTAGGGCAGTCGTCTATGTTGGGATCTGTGGGGACTAGTGTGTGTGTCAACCCACAGAACATAGATTTCTTCATCTCTGCCTCCTCTTTACTAGCCTCCCGTGGGGTGGGTGTAGGCCACTCTTCTTCCGGGAGCTTGAGGAACTCGGGACCGTCACTATAGAGATTGTGACGTGTGAGGTCATCCAGGGACATTCCCCGTGTGATGACGTCTGCTGGGTTCTGTTTTGTGTCCACATACCTCCAGCATGCTGCTTCTGTTAAATCTTGGATCTCTGTGATTCTGACTCCCACGAAGACCTTGTATCTACACGAATCGGACTGGATCCATGTGAGTACGGTCATGGAGTCTGACCACAGGATTGTTCTTTGCACCGGGATGGTGAGTTCACGTTGGATTAACGTGGCGAGTTGCGCTCCTACTAGGGCTGCGCAGAGCTCTAGACGCGGGATAGATTGTTGCTTGCGGGGGGCTATTCTTGAGCGAGCCAGGATGAAGGCAGTATGTATTTCTCCTCCCTCCTCTCGGGCCCGCAAGTAGGCCACCGAACCGTAGGCTACTTCGGAGGCGTCGCTGAAGACGTGCAGGTCCATCTGACACGTCTCCGGCCTCACTGTGGGTGGGAAGTAGCTGCGGCGTATGTTGACACCTGGGAGCGAGCTGAGTTCTGTCTCCCACTCTCTCCATGTGGAGGCAAGGTGGTCGGGTATGGGGTCGTCCCAGCCCTGGTCCTTGTCCCATAGCGCTCGTACAATCATCTTTGCCCTGGTGGTGTAAGGTAGAATACATCCCAACGGGTCATATTGTCTGGCGAGTGTTCTGTATACACTCCGTCTTGTGGTCGGTAGTGAAATCGACCTTCCCTGCTCCTTGGTCAGGGGTGTGTGTCTATAATGGAGCGAGTCTGTTTTGAAGCGCCAGACTAGTCCTAATGTCATTTCTTGGGCTTCACCTGGGATGGTCGCCATCCAGGTCTCGCTGCTTGCTGCCTTGTCCTCTGGGGAGAGGCTGCGCAATACTTGAGGGTCGCTGCTGGCCCACTGCCGGAGATCAAAGCCGCCTTTGATCAGGGAGGCGCAGAGCTTGAGTAGGAGGGCCTCGGCTTCTTCTGGCGTCGAGACGCTTTGCAGACAGTTGTCCACGTAGAAACTATTTCCTACACTTTGTCGGACCTCTTCATCAGCTGCTGGGTCCTCTGCGACTTGTTTTTGCAGTGCGAACGTAGCACAGCATGGGCTGCATGTGGTTCCGAAAGGGAGGACTTCCCATTGATAGATGGATGGTTGCTCATCCCCGATCCTCTCTCTCCATAAGAACCGCAGCAGGGGCTTGTCCTCTTCCACTAGTCGCACCTGCAGGAACATCCCTTTGATGTCGCCGCTGATGGCCACCTTGTTCTGGCGGAAACGTAGCAACACGCCTAGTAGAGAGGGGCCGAGTGTTGGGCAGGGCAAGAGCTCTTTATTCAGATTTTGTGATCCGATCTGGTAGCTGCAGTTAAACACAATACGATCCTTGCCGTTGTGGTGGACCTTGTGGTGCGGCACGTACCATGATTCGGTCGTCTGATCGGCCTCTTTAATGTCAATTCTCTTTATGTGTCCCGCTGTGATTAGCTTGTCAATCTCAGCGCGGTACACAGTAGCTTGAGCGGGGTCTCTGGCTAGGCGCCGCTCTGTGTTCAATAGATACCGCTCCGTCGCTTCTTTTGGGGCGTGGAAGGTAGGCATACCCTCTCGCCTCAGGAGTGGAGTTGCGTATCTCATCACTCCGTTGACTTTGACTCTCTTTGTCCCCTGCTCCAAGAGGGCTATGGCATAAATGTCTTCCTTGGAACGAATGTGTTTCTTTTCGTTCTTAAAGGGCATTGTCTCTAGTGTCCATAGCCTCTCGACGTGCTGTAAGAGGGCGGTGTCTTCTTCTGTCACTCTGGAGTGGAGGCAGCGAGTGGCTGCTGTTCGGTTGAGAGACCTGGAGAGGGGGCCTTGTAGTGTCCATCCTAGGCGGGTCTCGACTGCTGCAGGACAGCCTCTGGGCCCAGTGTGGACCCGGTCCATCGGGACGATGAGGTGTGCGTGGTCGGATCCTATGAGCAGGGTCGGGGTGGCGCCGTCTATGAGCGGTATAGGTAGTTGACGCAGGTGCACGTATTTGTCCATCAGCTTGGCGATGGGGTAGGTGTACCGCGACAGGCCTATGTCTTGGCTGGTGAAAGCGTTAGTGATCCTATACCGTCTCTCTAGCTGCCCGCTTGCTGCGATAGTGAAGGAGACGTTCTCACCCTTGATCGTCTTCAGGTCTCTTCTTATAGTCCGAATCGTCATCGTTTCTTTGCTCCCCCGCAGCCCCAGCTGGGCCGCAGCGGATGCGAGGAGGAGGGTCTTTTCTGACCCGTCGTCAAGGACGGCGTAGGTGTCCATGACCTTGTCCTCGTAGCTCAATGTTACGTGGACCACCTTCAAGAGCACCAGGGCGCCCCCGCTGCTGGCGGGGTCAATGTACATAACGCTTGCTTTGGTGCTGCTTGAGGGTGCGGGTTTTCTTCTGTTACTGTCATGTAAAACGTCCAAGTGGGCTCCGTCACACCGACTACACCTCTTCTTTAAGCGGCACTCGGCTGCCATGTGACTGCGCGCACAGCGGTAACAGCGGCGGTTGGACTTTATCCATTGACTCACCTCGTCGGCGGTCATCTTCTTGAACGTGTCACAGTGTGACAGCCAGTGTTCCTTTTCGCAGTACTGGCATACAATCTTCCACTTCTCTTTCGTCGAGGGGGTGCTGTGGTTCTTGTTACGCGGTACTGATTCGGCTTGGTGCATGACGGTCACCAGCCTGCGGTTATCGTGTGATCTCCTAGGTCCCTCTCTGGAGCTTGGTACACTCCGCACGAACGTATCCAGTCGTAGGCTGCTGACTTCTATCGCCAGGAAGTCGGCCAGGTCTAGGAGGGATGGCTCGGGACCGTTGGGATCACGGTGGTCTCTTTGCCGCCTGAAGCGCTCTTGTCGGGCGGGCGGAAGCTTCTCTAATATTCTTTCAACATTAGAGTTCGCGTACAGTTCGTGCCTACCCTTTTCCTTTTGTGCCCCCAGCATCCCTACCAGGGATTGTACCTTGATAGAGAGGTCATCTAATGAGCGATTGTCTGTGGCTGGGGGTAGACGGTCAATATTCCTTATCTCTTGTATTACGTAGTCCCATATGCGTCCATAACGTTGGTCGAGGGCTACTAGAGCCGCGGTGTATGGGGTACTTGAGTTGGAATATGCCAGCGCTATATTATGCGCTCTGGGCACCTTCAGGTGCTTGAGTAGGATAGCATACTTGTACGTCTCATCGGGGACATCGGACATCATTGTCTCTAAGCACATTCGTAGCTCTGTGTACTGTGCTCTGTCCTCGTGTGTGAAGTCCGGGAACGTCGGTGTGCCAAGGTACGATGCCATGGATGGCTGGCACATCGGTGAGCGTTGGGGGAGAGGCCTCCTAGGCGAGTCTCCCCTTCCATGTCGTTGTGGGCTGGTACCTGGTGGGTACCAAGGCCCGGGTACCCAGGTGCTGTTCCTCGGGGCTGGTCGTGCGTCAAACTCACCCTTGAGTTGAGTCGGGGGTCTGTAACGCAGGGCCTCGGGGGTAAAGTCTGGGCTGTACTGGACCTCCTGGTCCTGTGGAGTACGATGCTGCTGGTGGGCTTGACTTTCCTCCTCTTCCTCTTCTTCTTCCTCTGCTAGGTCTTCTAGATCCTGCAATCGTCTATTCAGTCTCTCGGCGGCGTAGGCCGGTTCTTCCCTGTTGCTGGGTCTCGCATGGACCGGTCGGGGAGGGGGTTCGGAGACGTGTATAGGCTCTTTCTGTTGGCCGGGCTCCGGGTCGCTTGATCGGGTAGGGGAGGGTGCCCTAGACCCTTGTCTTGACGAGGCCCTGGAGCTCCGTGCGGAGGGAGGGGGGGTCGCCCTGGCAATCAGTTGCTCCATTATCTGCGCTTGTAATCGGTCACGCTCGGCTTCGCGCTTGATGTGAGCGAGGTCGCGCTCTGCTTCGCGCTGGGCTTGGGCTGCGTCGCGCTGTGCATTGGCGGCTTCGCGCTGTGCATCGGCGGCGGCGCGCTGGGCTTCGGCGCGGTCCCTTTCAATATTCTCTTCCGTCTGGAGGCGTCTGGTCTCCAGGCGTATGCGGTCGTCTTCACTCCTTTGCTGCGCCTGGAAGCGCTCTCGCTGGGTCGCAGAGTGTTCGCGTTCACTAAGGGCTTGCGCTTGGAGCTGCGCGTGGAAGCGTTCTCTTTGGTCTGCAGATTGTTCGCGCTCACTCAGTTGTTGAGCCTGCAGGCGGTCTCTTTCCATGGTAGAGTGTTCGCGCTCACTTTGGTGTTGCGCTCGGAGGCGCTCTTGTTCCATGGAAGAATGTTCGCGCTCGCTAAGCGTCTGTGCTTGGAGTCGATCGCGTTCAGTGGAGGCTGCCAGGGTGGCGATAAATGCCTGCGCCAGCATCTTGTACGCCTCGCTGGGGGAAGACACTGATGGAGGTGATCGGCTTCTGGCAGTGCTCGTTGGAGATCCGTTCTCCTGTCGCGCTCCGAGGAGGTCCATCTCCTGGGTGTGCGTCTCT
The DNA here is from genome assembly GCF_963971535.1 of Notolepis coatsorum. Lineage (NCBI taxonomy): Eukaryota > Metazoa > Chordata > Actinopteri > Aulopiformes > Paralepididae > Notolepis > Notolepis coatsorum. The sequence goes on from NC_140171.1 coordinate 106,373,330, forward strand.
TCTGGTGGTGGGTCGGGTTCCGTCCCTGGAGCGCTTTCTTTATCCTGGAGCTCTCCGGGGACTATCCCGTTGACGTTGTCGGGGGGTAAAGTCATGTCATGTCCCTCCTGGTCCCCCCCGTGAGCTTGGTCAGTTACGTTAGAACCCACTAGGGTCTCTACTGGCAGGGTCGCCTGGTCGGTAGGGTTTGACATACTTTTACTATCCGCTTTTTCCGCGTTTAACGTCTGTATAAAGCTAGGTAGTAGACTGGCAGCGTAGTCCTCTAGGTAAGGAGGTGGCTGCCGTCTGCGCTGCGGGCGATCTAGCTTAGGAGAACCGTTTGTGGAGTGTTCATCGTTGGCCATGTCAATATTAATATTATATTAATATTACGCTAATTACCCTCCGGCTCGAAGGACCAATTGTAACTGAGGGGTACAATTCCCTGACTGTATTGAATAAGTATGGTATCATTAAACCACTACTGAGTTATGTACATCACTACTGGCCATACAGTACACATGTATATGAGATGAACACCCACACAATAACACGGCTTAACAAGAAAGTACTGTTTATAATATTTATTAGAAGAGCACCAAGATTATCTTACATTTATTAAGAATGAGAGTTGCGCTTGTAAGGCGAAGAATGTGCATGAATAAGTCAAGAGCGTAAGTCCATGAGCATATTACGAAGGGGATAATTAATACCACCTGTAGCATGAGAATTATACAAGGTACACTAGTAGGTCAGCTGGAGATACTAGGGGGGTTCCCTCCGGTTGTAAGCCAGCAGGGGAGAGGATTTGTCGGTAGCAAAAGTCTGGATCAACGAGGAACAGTGTTGTGCTAGTTACTGAAAAATAGTAACTCAGTTACTTTACTAGTTACTTCATTTCAAAGTAACTTCGTTGCTGTACTAGTTACTTACACCCAAAAGTAATGAGTTACTGTGAAAAGTAACTATTTAGTTATTTAAAAAAAAATAAAAAATAAAAATTGCTCAAGTCCCATGCCCCATATACTCAAAATCGGTTGATCAACTTGACAGTTTCCATTCACATCACCGAACTCTGCTAAGCAATGTGGTCTAGAGCGTTTCATTATAAATTCCCTCCCCGCTGTATGTATATTTCTCTCCCACCCACCCACCCCCTCCTAATGTACAGTCCCCTCCCCATCATATGTATATACTCTGTCAGGATCTAGGGGTAACAGTACTGTATATTTGAATACCGCTTATGTCACAAATGTATCAGTACTAAATACCTATATCACTATATGTCCCTATGCCATAAATGTCATGTATGTTGTGTATGTCAGGTATGTAGGTCTGCATCCCCTTAACAATTGTATGTATTGAGCCGTACTGTATTGTACCCATTCTGCAATCTGTTAAATAAAGTTTTCATTCATTCATTCATTCATCCATTCATTAATTCATTCATAACCATCTTGCAGCGTTGTTTAAGATATCAATCAAAGCATTGCAACGTTAGAATAGTTAGGATATCAATTGTGCATGAAAGGACTATATTTATATTGTTTGATTAGTATTATGAGATTCCCTGGCAGATTTCGTACAGTCAAAATCCGTTGATCTTGAGTTTCAGTGAACACATTGCACTCACCGTCACCAGTCTGCGGTGGTCGAGATGTAACGTTAGTCCAGTTGACTCCAGCAGCCCTTCAAACATGTTCTTTATCTCGTTTCCATGTTGTATATTAATTATCTCTCCAAGTAGTTGCTAAATGGTTTGTTAGTTCGTTATTATTACTGCGTTCTTATTATGTAGATTCATAGCGAGCGTCCTCTTGTTGTTTACTGTAGAGAGCGTCTATTTCTTTCAGAACGTCAGTGGCCAATCAGAAGTGCGAAAACCAGAATGAGGCTACGGAAAGAAATAATAATAATAATAATACTTCGTTTTATATAGCGCCTTTCAGTCTACAGTAAACAAAACAAACGCAGGCGAAATAAGGACGCTCGCTATGAATCTACATAAAAAGAACGCAGTAACGAACTAACAAACCATTCAGTAATGTAAGTAGCGTTACTGAATTTCAAAAGTAATGCGTTAGAGTACTAGTTGCGGCAAAAAGTAACTTCGTTTCTGTAACGCATTACTTTGTAACGCGTTAGTCCCAACACTGACGAGGAATAAGGAGACTCCAGGTACAGGAGACGGTGCAATAATCCCTTGATCCGTAGACAAAGCAACAGCTATTATCCGGTATGCACTGCCGCATGGATGAAAGCTAGCCAGCCTCAGAGTCCTAGAGGCGGGCTCGACGGTGCTCCTCACAGGGTAAATCCCACACGGTAGTGGGGGTAGACGATTCTCTGCTCCAGCAGCCACAGGACCAAAGCAATATAATCCAGCTGAAAAGGGCTCTGTAGTCGTCGGTGTAGGTTATCCAGTGTACATATCCACACGGTTCTCGTCTAGGGCTCCTCGGATGACGGCACAAGGTTAGGCCGCCCAGCCTGGATAAGCACACTAGCTCGGTACGATGAAACGTTGGTAATGCTGGTCACTGTAGAACGGTAGCCGCACGATACACTATACATAATAGACTATTACTTAATCTGACACTTCAGCTATCAATTCGCACGCGGTCTCAAGGCTCTATTTCGGGGCAAAACGGGCCCACTTCACAGCACGTTGTATCGTGGTGAAGGCTTCAACTTGTTGGGGTAACTAACTGCTGTATCCACCTGCAACGTATTTATACGTAAGGTGAATAATCTAGTACCAGCCTTATTTCTGTCTCGTATTACTGCGCAAACCTGGGCATGTTGAGACATGTCTTAGCAGTGACTTTGAACTAGACATTGGGGGTATGGCCGTGGCGCCTAGGGGATCGCTGTCCAATAGGAGAACGAATATTATGGTCTGGCCTGTACTAGGTAAAGGGATATTCCGTGTATATGTACAAAGAATATACAAGGGATATCAGACGATATACAAATACTATACAATATATCTCAAGTAATAAATATATATATTCGGTTTAATCTGACCCTTTGTAACACTCGCAGTATGCACAATCCAGTTTAGGAGAGTAGCAAAGCCAGCTACGGGGCAGTTTTAAACCAGCTTGTGTTGTTGTATGGTAATGTGCCTCAGAAAAAGAACGGTTGCCTTTTTCATTAATTGGGAAAGGGCCTCTGGGTTTACAACCCTGTAACTATGATATACCGTTTTATATCAGCTGAAACATTTTCATCAAAAAAGCCCCGGTCTGTGGGGTACTGCTGAAGTTGTCCAAGTCCAACTCATCTTGCTGCTCCTGTTCCGATTCTGCATTGGAATTAGTGTCCGACTCCGCCGGTGCCACCTCCATTTCCTTCTCATTGTCATCGTCAGGCAGGTCAGCAGAACTTGGCTCTTGGGTCGAGCTTGGTGTGTTGACTGTCACTGTGACTGAACTGCTTGGCTGTTCTGAATCTGACTGGTTATGCCTGCAAAGTGCAAACAAAGGCCGATAAATGATCTCTAAAAACCAAGTATGTTACTTATTTACATTAATAAGCGCCATGGCTGCTGGGCCGGCGCCACCCTAATAGATGTATAAATATAAGTTTATGGTAAACAGTAAACTCATTATCTGTCCAACAGTCCAAGGTTACCTGCTGCTGCATGGTAGTTGACACACCGCGGCTGAAGGCAGTGTCCGTGCCGGGCATGTTGTCGGGTGATCAGGTGGTGTTGAAGGGCTTGTTGTTGTTGGGGATGGGGGGTCAGGAGGAGGAGGTACGTCGGCACCAGGTTGTTTCCCTGTTACTTTTATAACAAATGCGTCTAATTTAGGTAGCTTTGCGTTCTTCTCGTCCCGTTCTTTTTTGTCTGTTCTTTTTTGACGGCCACATTTATGTTTGTAAGGCTTAGGCGGAATGGTTGCGGAATATGGATCATTCACTCACTGATGATTTCAGACGACTGCTGTTCGTTTTAATTTCCGCACCAGGTAAATTGTCTCATGACGCAATGCCGCATTGATTGCTGGGTAATGTTGTTGTCCTCCAGTAACAAGTCAGATTTTGCACTGGAGGCACAACAGGAGAGACAACATTTCCCAGCAATCATCATTCTTTAATTTATTTTAGGCTACAATCGGGAAGAATAGGAGGGCCTGACAGCGTGGGGACAGAGAGAGCTGGGCTGTTGTTCTGCAGATGGATGCTTCAGTTCTCACACAGACCGCAAATAAACGAACGCTTATAAAATGATTTAATAGGCTAAACTTCGTTTAAAATTCTTTGTTTTAGACTTGTTTATTCTATTTGAATTTTGTCGACATAATGCTACGTGGCCCGACTAGATCCATGACTCCGTTGCGATACAAATGAATTATCTATAAAAGTGGCATAGGGGGAACATAGGACCCAGGGAACATAGAACCCTTTTGGAACATGGGAAACATAGGGGGAACATAGTATCCGGGGCATGGCGCAATGCATTCTGTCGATCCAGCCCGACTCCCACGAACGGCAACTCCATTCAGTCCCGGGCCGGGCCCGGGCCCCCCCTCCCCCCAGACCCCCCGCGGGCCCTAAGGCGGCTGCCTCGGCAGCCTCGCCTATATCGCCGCCCCTGGTGTGGCTGTACCTTGGTTCTGTTGGATTTGTTTGGAAGTAAAGTTCAGAGACTCGATACTCCATCTGCTCGTCTCATTGATTCACTTCCACAGCGTCTCATTTACATACACTACGGTCCCCGTAGGGTTGGTTGGAGATAATATTTGTCATCCAAAGTGGAGTGTTAATCTCCTCTTCAGAAGGCTACATGCCAGGCCCTCAGGCTCACACTCACATGCACCCTAATGCCTCATCATTATTCTGGGTCAAAAGAGAACTCCAGAGACCCGACAAGACTCCTATGGAAAACGACGGAAAGGAATGGATTTGCATTCCCGGCGGCTCCTTTGGAGAGACGAAGGGTTAATTAGCTCTAAATGTGCCATATGAGTGAGATTCCATAATTCTCGTGTATGTGTCTCCACCTCAACACAAAGAAAACAGTCTGCATGTTTTTTGAAAAAATATCATCCGTAACACCTGACCCAGACATGTTTGACGCAAAGGAGAGGCTTTAAGTAGTCAAAGATTTGTAATACCTCGGCATAACCCTAGACTCGAACCTCACCTTCAAAAAGCAGGTAAAAAAAGTCACACAGGCCGTAAAATGTAACATAGCCAACTTCAAATACATCCGAGACTGCCTCAACATGGAAACAACCAAACTTTACTTAAATTCAGGAATTATGTCCCATCTGACATACTGTATAACCAGCTGGTCTCAGACCTGTAGAACCACATAAACAGGGCCTGAAGGTGTTGGACAAGAAACCCTTTTGCACCACCACTGTACTAGGACATGCTAGGTCCTGTGGTAGTGCAATACACTGTTAGCTACGGATACTACATGTTACTACATGGTACTACAGGGTACTACAGGGTAATACATGGTACTACATGGTACGACAGGGTAATACATGGTACTACATGGTACTACAGGGTACTACATGGTACTACATGGTACTACAGGATACTACATAGTACTACAGGATACTACAGGATACTACATGGTACTACAGGGTACTACATGGTACTACATGGCACTACATGGCACCACATGGCACTACATGGTACTACAGGGTACTACAGGATACTACATGGTACTACATGGTACTACATGGTACTACAGGGTACTACATGGCACTACATGGCACTACATGTCACTACATGGCACTACATGACACTACAGGGTACTACAGGGTACTACATGGTACTACATGGTACAGGATACTACATGGTACTACATGGCACTACATGGCACTACATGGCACTACATGGCACTACATGGCACTACATGACACTACAGGGTACTACAGGGTACTACATGGTACTACATGGCACTACATGGCACTACAGGGTACTACATGGTACTACATGGCACTACATGGTACTACATGGTACTACAGGATACGACAGGGTACTACATGGCACTACATGGCACTACATGGCACTACATGGCACTACATGGTACTACAGGGTACTACAGGATACTACAGGGTACTACAGGGTACTACAGGGTACTACAGGGTACTACATGGCACTACATGACACTACAGGGTACTACAGGGTACTACATGGTACTACAGGGTACTACATGGTACTACATGGTATTACATGGTACTACATGGTACTACAGGATACTACATGGTACTACATGGCACTACATACAGGCTATTACATGGTACTACATGGTACTACATGGCACTACATGGTACTACATGGTACTACATGGCACTACATGGTACTACAGGATACTACAGGGTACTACATGGAACTACATGGTACTACATGGCAATACAGGATACTACATGGTACTACAGGGTACTACATGGCACTACAGGGTACTACATGGCACTACAGGGTACTACAGGGTACTACATTGAAATATGACTGATATTTGTTTTAATATGTTTTGAACAATTGAACAATATAAAATATATTAACTAATAAATATCATTGAATCAGACAAATTAACTGAGCCGATCATAATAATTGTTCTTATTGTGACATACAGTATATGTCACATACAATTTTCATGAACATTTTAAGGTTATATGCCCGGTGTGATGTATGTGTCACAGCGATTTTTATCTATTTGTGAGGATTGGTTCTTTCCCCACCACAGGCTTCTTAAAGTATTGTGATGATTGGTCCGTTCCCGGCCACACGCTCCGTTCCTTTAAGGTATTTTGTTAATTAATTGCATTCCGCGCCTCACGCTTCTTTCCTGTAAGATGCCGTGTTGATTGGTGCTCTCCCCACCACACGCTTCTGGAGCAATGATCAATTTCATCCCGCAGCTGTCACAGCTTGTCATTAGCGCCCCGTGGCTTTAAATACCCTGATCTCCCTAATATCGATGTTGGATCGTTTTGAATATTCCCTGCATCTGCCTTTCTTTCCCGTCGCTGTCTGTTGCTCCCCAGGACTCTCGTGAAGTATCCCTGTTGGAGAACCTGATTCCCCGTACGAAGCTACGCCTCGTTTATCTGCCCGCTTTACGCGTTGCGCTCTGGTGAGTTTTTGGAAACAGTTATTTTTGGATCACTCGTTTTTTGTGTGTTTGTGAAACACCGAAGAGATCCCGTTTTTGTTATACTGTTCTCACCTATTTTTTGTTGTTGGATTTATACGTTGGATTACCGTATTGTTTTTTCTCTGGACACTGCTAACTGTGTGTTTCACACCGAAGATCAAGTCACTTGGATATATTGTTTGGATCAGTCACCTCTCTGTTTCTATTGTGCGCTGAGCTAACTGGGATTTCTCTCTCTCTCTCCGCTTCCACCTGGAGTGTATGCTGGGGGGATCTGCAGAGCGGCTCAGACGTCACAGGCAAATTCCTCACCATCACCTTCTGGGAGAATCTGCAGAGCCGCAAACATTCTTCACATGCCAGATTCCCCGTTTGTTCTGTTCTCCACCTAATTCAATCTTGTGACCCTTGTTTTTGGCTAACTCTGAAACAACTCTCTCTGTGCCGTTGCGCTTGGGGTCGGTTACAAACCCTAACATTACGATCCAACCATGACGACCTCAGCCGACACAGAGAGGGTTAGGGCAGCGTTGGCGGTCCAGATCGAGTTGGTCAACGACCACACCCAACAGTTGGGTGCGGTTGCGGCCGCTTTACAGGACCTCCGGGCCGAGGTCCAGCTTATTCTGGATGCCATTGGCACTCAGGAGTGTCAGCAGGCTGTTGCTCTGCACCAGCTTCAGGCTCTCCATACTTCATTAAACACTCTGCTTTTGACCCCACCTGTCTCAGGAGTCTCGGCCAGCTCACCACCCGCGGCAGACCTCGCACCTCGGGAGCCCCGTCTCTCCGAACCACGTCTGTTCAATGGTAACTTCGAGGATTGTGCCACATTCATCATGCAATGTGAGTTGGTCTTCCATCATCAACCCAGCCGTTTTTTGTCAGAGGGATCCCGAGTAGCCTACATGACTAACCTGCTCACGGGCCAAGCAGCACAGTGGGTTACTGCCTCCTGGGCAATGGGGGCTGATTTCTGTTTTTCCTACCCAGACTTCGTGGCAGAGCTCCGCAGGGTTTTTCACCACCCAGCCCGTGGCCAGGACCCAGGAGCTCGGTTGGGCACCTTCCGGCAGGACAGTGGCAGTGTCAGAGACTACGCGCTGGAGTTCAGACTGGCCGCAACGGAGAGCGGTTGGAACGATCAAGCGCTTCGTCTCACCTTCCTGAGGGGGCTCAACGACGCAGTAAGGGACCAGCTCGCGACCCAAGAGGAGCCCGATTCTCTCGAGGGCCTGATCAGCCTCGCTATCCGCATCGACGGACGCCTCCAGGAGAGAAGGCGTGAGCGAGCACGACGGGGACCCCCAGACGTACCCCCCGAGTACCACGACCTCGAGGAGGTCTTCAGTACCCCAGATGTACCCCCCGAGGACCACGACCTCGAGGAGGTTTTCAGTACCCTAGACGTACCCCCCGAGTACCACGACCTCGAGGAGGTTTTCAGTGAGTCCAGGGCTCAGGTCTTTCCGCCTCACCGGCCTTACGACTGTGCCATCGACCTCCGCTCAGGGGCTCCTTTTCCCGGCGGCCGCCTCTACAGTGCTGACCGTCCTGCCCCCTCCGTGACTGGTGGGTTTGTTCCCTCCCGAGCCGTGACCGAGGAGGAACCCATGCAGCTGGGACGCAACCGCCTTAGCCCGGCCGAACGGGAGTCCAGGCTCAGGTCCGGCCGTTGCCTCTACTGTGGCCGGGATGGACACCGTGTCTCCAATTGCCCTACCCGGCCAAGAAGACCAGGCTCGCCGGGACCCCGGGAGATCCTGGTGAGCCGTTTTTCCTGTTCCCCCACCCGTGCACCACCTAACCGGCTGGCGGACATCACCCTAGCCTGGGCGGACCAGCGGGCGACGGTGGGTGCACTCATGGACTCTGGTGCTGATGGGAGTTTCATGGACGTTGGGTTTGCCACCCGGGCCAACATTCCACTTGAGGACCTCGAGAGGCCCTTGGAGGTCTTCGCGCTGGATCATCGCCGTCTGGCTGACGTCACTCAACGCACCTGTCCAGTCCTTCTCACCGTTGCTGGTAACCACGTTGAGAGACTCCAGTTTTTCGTCACCAGCTCTCCTCTTGTCCCTGTGGTCCTGGGCAGGCCCTGGCTCGCGCTGCACGAGCCCCACATCGCCTGGTCCTCCGGTACCATCAAGGGGTGGAGCTCCTCCTGTCGTGCCCAGTGTCTTCAGGTGCCGTCCAGCCCCCTCACCGGGTCCCAGTCCCCGTCTCCGGCCTCCCTCGCCGGTCCTCTGTCCCCGTGCCCGGCCTCTGCTGTCGGGCCCCAGTCCCCGTCTCCGGCCTCCCTCGCCGGTCCTCTGTCCCCGTGCCCGGCCTCCGCTGTCGGGCCCCAGTCCCCGTCTCCGGCCTCCCTCGCCGGTCCTCTGTCTTTGTCCCCCTCTCCAGTGCCCCTGATCGCCGGCTTCCTTCGGTCCCGTCCGGGCAGGCCGGGGCCGAGTGGGTCGCCGGGTGGCTCCCGTGGAGGGGGGGGTACTGTGAGGATTGGTTCTTTCCCCACCACAGGCTTCTTAAAGTATTGTGATGATTGGTCCGTTCCCGGCCACACGCTCTGTTCCTTTAAGGTATTTTGTTAATTAATTGCATTCCGCACCTCACACTTCTTTCCTGTAAGATGCCGTGTTGATTGGTGCTCTCCCCACCACACGCTTCTGGAGCAATGATCAATTTCATCCCGCAGCTGTCACAGCTTGTCATTAGCGCCCCGTGGCTTTAAATACCCTGATCTCCCTAATATCGATGTTGGATCATTTTGAATATTCCCTGCATCTGCCTTTCTTTCCCGTCGCTGTCTGTTGCTCCCCAGGACTCTCGTGAAGTATCCCTGTTGGAGAACCTGATTCCCCGTACGAAGCTACGCCTCGTTTATCTGCCCGCTTTACGCGTTGCGCTCTGGTGAGTTTTTGGAAACAGTTCTTTTTGGATCACTCGTTTTTTGTGTGTTTGTGAAACACAGAAGAGATCCCGTTTTTGTTATACTGTTCTCACCTATCTTTTGTTGTTGGATTTACACATTGGATTACCGTATTGTTTTTTCTCTGGACACTGCTAACTGTGTGTTTCACACCGAAGATCAAGTCACTTGGATATATTGTTTGGATCAGTCACCTCTCTGTTTCTATTGTGCGCTGAGCTAACTGGGATTTCTCTCTCTCTCTCCGCTTCCACCTGGAGTGTATGCTGGGGGGATCTGCAGAGCGGCTCAGACGTCACAGGCAAATTCCTCACCATCACCTTCTGGGAGAATCTGCAGAGCCGCAAACATTCTTCACATGCCAGATTCCCTGTTTGTTCTGTTCTCCACCTAATTCAATCTTGTGACTCTGTGAATAAACACGCCCTTGTTTTTGGCTAACTCTGAAACAACTCTCTCTGTGCCGTTGCGCTTGGGGTCGGTTACAAACCCTAACACTATTGTTTTCTTTATCATTTTGTTCAATAAATGTGTTCACAACAGGTTATATATAATAAAGAACATGTTATGTAAGCATTATAATTCTTAAATGGGCAAATCTTACCTTTTAGCAACAAGAATCTAGCTTTTGAATGCTAGCTACTTCTGTCACCTTAGTCACCACCATCAATCAGCATTGTGGAAAGGTGGTTATGGGAGCACAACATCACATGATCTGTCACATGACCCCACCAGGATGTTCCACCGGTGTCCCTGTGGGACTTCATGAGGTAAAATCAAGGATAAAGCTTTATATGGACATTTCCAGAACATGTAAAGTACATGTGACACCTGTGTCACGGTGGGTCCTTATGGGTTAATGTCCTTCTATTTTTCTGTTTATTTTCTGGCTTACACATCTAGCCCATGGGACTACAACCGAAAATGAGTAACCCTGCTAACGTCGGCATATTTACAGTTTTTCAGTTTTATTAATTTATGAATGTATAACTGTTGATTGATATGCACTGTCCCTGATCAAATAAATTGAGTAAAAAAATATATAGGTAGGATAGGTAGTGTTAATAATAGAACATAGAACAAAGTGCAAAGTAATAATGATAATAGTGATAATAACAGTATAGTAGTGAACAGTAGTAATTGTGATGATTCGCGACAGTGGGTCAGGAGGTAGAGCGGTCGTCTGGTAATCGGAAGGTTCCTTGTTCGATTCCCGCTCCTCCCGGGCAACGTGTCCAAGTGTCCTTGAGCAAAACACTTAACCCCTTATTGTTCCTGATGAGCAGGTCGGCACCTTGCATGGTTTCCTCTGCCGTCGGAGTGTGAGAATGTGTGAGTGAATGGGGAAAATGTGGGGGAAAAATGGTAAAGTGCAGTGTTTATTATTAAGAGTCAGTTCTGTAGCGTTATGGCTTCGCTCAGCACCTGTCTGCATATATCTCGCTTCAGCGTATATACACTGAATAAAAAATTCCACCATGTACCTTTACATGCCAGCATTCATCTGGCCACACCCCCATCCGCTTACCTACATAAGCAGGGGTGGGGCCACACACTCATCTCCTTCTCAAATTTCAGCCACAAGCTAGTGCTGCTCACATGCCCACTTGACTTGGAGAAAAATATTTAGTCTGAGGAAAGGAAGAACAAGGAGATACGTTGACATCATATCTTTATTTTCTCTCTCACTATTTTCGAGAAAATACGGCGATATTGTCTTCATCACTGGAGTGTCTGGAAGATGATGATCATTCTAAACCTCCACCGTTTTTTTCGTATTAGGGTAGGGCTGGGCGATATGACGATATTATATAAATATCGGGTACAGTTCATTAACGATACACTTTTTAAACGTATCGTGGATATCGTGATGTTTTGACCAAGAGGATTGTGTCGCGTCAATCTGGTCCACACGTTGAAACTTTTGAACAGCGCCGCCCCACACACACACACTACTGCATCAAAGTTACTACTTATGATAACAAAGGCATTCGTTTTGTGGCATTAACGTTATATAGTTACACGTTCAATAACATCAGCAAATTTACATAGCAACGTCCGAGGTCGACCTAGATATAGCAAGCATTAGTCGTTCATATCTCAGCCCGTGCTGACTCAGTTGTGCCCATTCTGTGGTCTGTTAATAAAGTTTTCAATCAGACAGATGTATGGAAAGGCTTTTATTATAACATCCGTTGCAGTAAAATCATTATGCCTCCAGTCGTTTAGTCATCCTGCGGAGCTAAAAGCTAAACGTCGGCCGCGGGGAGCTACCTCTACCATTGTTGTTGTCATTGAGCTCTCCAATGGCGGAAGTAAAAAATTAATACGCGCTTGCCGATTGGTGCTAAGAACAGCAGGGCGGGTGCAAGCGGTGTGACGTAATTGGCAGACTCGACTGTCAATCAAAATGATTCTGTTTGCCATCTGAATGAATGAAAACGTTATTAACAGATTGCAGCATGGGTACAATACACAGTACAGCTCAATACAACAACAGTGGACTGGAGGATGCAGACCAGAGAAAGACTTTCGTCTTGTTTACATCAGGGTCCCCCATTTTCAATTCATCATATTTCATATCTAAATCATATAATATCTCATTGCTAAATATATGCAATATATAATCTAATAATCCAATAATCTAAATCTAATATATAATATAAAAATGCTAAATGCATGGGTATTTTATTTTGTCTTTAATGTTAGCTTGCAAACTCAAATAGTGTCTTGGTAAGCCACATAATGAATTGTTTGGGGAAAAAAAGAAAAACATCGTGATGCGTATCGTGTATCGCCGAAAGGTCAGAAAATATCGTGATATCATATTTAGGCCATATCGCCCAGCCCTATATTAGGGGCTCGCGTCGCTAATATACTCCCCAAACTGCAGTCCTCCTTTACTGCGGCTGGATGGGTTTGACCCTCCTGCTATGCAGCTGGACTGTGGAAGTCTGTTGTGAGGGACTGGTTGGTTTTCAAGCCTGGGTGAGTAATGTTTGCTTGCAAGCACCACTTGTCTGTTAGTGCTATCAGGGCTAGCTGACCATTTTTACGAAAGCCGGCCCCAGATTAGTGTCCTCTGTTCAGCCTCTTAGGCGACGGCGGGGGATCTTGGTCTGAAGCCCATTATAGTATACTAGTGGGCCGCGACCAGGAACTGGTGATCCCAGGATTCTCTGGACGAGCGGATGCTTCTCTGTCCCGTGCAGGCCCCATCTTTCATATACAAATGAGAGTATACCCTAATGAGGAAATGTGGGCATGGATGTTCGTTATCGGAAGATCCATGTTCAAGTCGGCTGCAGCCCAGATGGGACTTGTGCTGGCTCCGCCGGATGTCTGGTAAAATCACCGTTGTAAACTGTGTTGACATCTCTTTTTCTCTTCTCTGTTAAAGGGGAACTCCAACATTTTGGGAAATTAGCTTATTTAACATCTTCCCTGGAGTTAGACAAGAAGATACATACCTTTTTTGTCTCTGTGCGTGCATTTAGCTTTGGGAATAGACGCTCCGTTAGCATAGCTTAGCTTCATCACTGGAAGTGAGGCAGATCCGTAGCCTTACAGTGCCTTACAGTGTATTGCAAGGTCTTGATATGCATGACCTTGGTGGGCTCTAGGTCAACTCCTGAAAAGGGGGTCAATGTCAGACTTTGCAATCAAAAGTTAGGGGGCTAATAACCCTTGCCATAATTTCAGTGCGCCCCCTAACTTTTGATTGCAAGGTCTGACATTGACCCCCTTTTCAGGAGTTGACCTAGAGCCCACCAAGGTCATGCATATCAAATTTGGTCAATGTCAGACCTTACAATACACTGTAAGGCACTGTAAGGCTACGGATCTGCCTCACTTCCAGTGATGAAGCTAAGCTATGCTAACGGAGCGTATATTCCCAAAAACCATACTAATAAGAAACTGCAATTTAGGAACCCATTGATTTTGGCACATAACTGAAAACTAGATGATATCACTTACGATGGTATGAAGAGGAGTTCCTTTTTGCACGCCGCTCATGGCGACTGATGTTCGTTGACGTAGATGGTGTAGACTGTGATGTTGAAGGGAATACAGATGGAATGTAGTCTGGGTGTGTTTGGTCATTGACCTTTGCACCTGAATGAATGAATGAATGAATGAATGAATGAATGAATGAATGAATGAATGAATGAATGAATGAATGAATGAATGAATGAATGAATGAATGAATGAATGAAAACGTTATTAACAGATTGCAGAATGGATACAATACAGTACGGCTCAATACACACAATTGTTAAGGGGATGCAGACCAGAGAGACTTTCGTCTTGTTTACATCAGGGTCCCCCATTTTCAATTCATAGTGACATTTGTGACATACTCAACATACATGACATCATGACATTTATGGCATAGGGACATACATGACATACAGGTATATAGTACTGTTACATTTGTGACATAATATGATATGCAAATATACAGTACTGTTACCCCATAGATCCTGTCAGAGAGTATATACATATGACATGTATATTACAAGCAATACGACTATTCAATAACAAGTCCTTAGAGCAAGGACAACAACACTGAATGTGATTGATAAATAGTATACTAGTAACATATAAAAATGAAAAATGCATGTAGGCTACACTGAGAATGGACTATTATGTGGAAGTAGCTAGCAGAGACTGCTAGCTAATCAATCAATCAGCTAGCAGCTAACATCTGCTGTTTACAGCCTCACAGCCAATACAACTTAATTTACTATATAAATATGTGTTCCTTATTCTCACCTGTTATGAAATGGGTAGAGCAGACATACGTAGAATTTGACTTGGGGGACCAGGGTCTGCTTTGGTCGACTCTCCCGTCTGCTCTACCCAGTCAAAGGAAGTTGACTTCGAGAATATACTGTACAGTACTGTTTACAGTATGTGTACAAGGGAAGACTACTCGAAATGTGTTGTTTTCTTTGTGCATTAAGCCAGTCAATTTGCTCTTTGTATGGGATTATAACGGAGTTGTTCTTGTTTGTGTGCTCCCCTCGCATTTGACGATCAATTGGACTTGAAAACAGCAGTGACCACCACTCGTTAGATCATATGAAACAGTAGCCCCTGTCACGTCACGTAAGCGGCAGATAAAACAGTGAAGATCAGATCATTTGACTTACCACTTAATCCAACGTTCATTCCCCACAAGCGTCTCCGGTGACCCGAACACCAGCCAGTATTTATCCTGGTCGATTTGGTCGTCCACTCCTGCACTGTTCCCGGCACACGCTGCCGATTAAGGGCACGTACTTGGTCCTCAATAATGGACATTAGTGGACAAACCACTAAAACAATGGGGTTTACGTGCCATTTGGAATAGCCATAGGTCTTTGCTGTAGCCGGTATTTTTGTATTTCCGATTCACATTTAGGAGGCATAGCAAGTTCGGTTGTCTCGAAGGAAGGATATAATTCCAACTTGACTTTGACTTTGCGCCTCCTGGCGGCACAAAACAGAAACCGCACCCACCCTAATAAAACCATTTGACGAGAGCCGTTAACGGGCGGCAGAGGGCGTTGAAACGGCGGTAGGAGGGACCTCAATTTGCAATGCTGTAACTATACCTCTCAAGCCGACGACCGGGGTTTGAATCCCACCCATTCTGATATATATATTTTTTTGTATTATTTATAAAATGAAATTGCCCGCAACGATGTGCATAATACAATAGTAATAATATATAATAAGAATCCAACCAATCCATCCAAAAATCGAATACAATAAACAGTGTAAAGCAAATAATTTATCATATCAATTATCATTTATCAATTTTTTCGGTTGTATCCAACCAGACGGCTGTGATCGCAACCACTGTCAAGAGTTCAGTTTTATGTTATTATCTACATAATATCTGATGGTGAAACGCTGTGCGTGGGGTACTTGTAATTCGGACACCAGGTACCCCGAAAGACTGGATGGAGGAGTATATTTTTGTACCTTTTCCGAAGCCCAAAAGAAAACTCGAGAAATGCAAGCGGTGGATTGTGTTGTTGTAAACAGCTGAACGTGAAGACCATTACCAAGGACACTTATGTTTGCTCAAAGGTAAGGTCAATTCATAAAGACATAATATTTGACGGCATGTAATATAAACGTAGACCAAACTATTAATTTGCTAACGTTTGACTTTAACTGCGAACTAGCTATCGTGTATCCAGCCCAGTTAGCCAACGTTAGCAGCTAGCTAACGTTAGCTGCCAACATAAATATATCTACTCGTCCTCGCTAGTTAGCTGGTGTTTTTACTGTAGCTAACTTTGGCTTCTCTCTTTTCACCCCAAAGCACTTCAGAGATGGGAAGCCATCTCCCATCCGGGCTCTCGTGTCTGCTCTCACCCAAAAAAGGTAACAATATCGCACATATTTCTGCATCATAAAGTTAAGTTCTAGCTCTGTTATCAATACATCCAACTGTGTTATCAGTATGTTCTAACTGTGTATTAGCAGAATACTAATAACAGAATACTACTACATGCACTAAGAATGCTCGATGCACTTCAGATGGCATAGTGCCACTTGAAACCAGTAACAACAGGGACAATGATGTAAACAGTAAATAAGTCCTGGACTTTTCGTTTTATCCCTGACAAGGCAAACACAAATGTTGATCTGTCAAAGTTATGTTTGTTGTCAATAAAATCCACTTTGAGCTGCATTTTATGTATGAAAGATGCTCCATAAATGAACTATTATTATTATCTGTCTATGCTTAGCTAATACTCAGCTTTGTGTTTTTTCACAGAATGAGGTGTGCTGGAGATGTTACTGCCCTCACAGAGACGACACAGGTCAATCCAACACAGGACATGAGTGACAATGAAAGAGGTATGATTTATGTTTTTGGACTAAAGTGAGCATCATGGAATGTGTGCAACTTTACAATCATGTCATTGATGAACTGAATATCTCTGTGAACTCTCTCAATATATATATCTCTTCTTGTAAAAAGTACAAAGTCACAGTAGCAGTGAAGGGCTTGGGGTAATATGTGGACTGTATGAAGGCATCTAAAATTTTCTTTCTCTTTAGTATCTTGCCAAATTCTGATGCAGTCAGCCTGCCCTCTCGCTCCTTGTGCCGCAGTGGACATGCAGCCTGTCCCGTCGTTTGCAGTTGCTGTACAAACCACAGCAAACTTCAGTCCCATTGACATATAGCAGAACTGATTGGCAAATTAACACAATGCCCCTGCGTGTGCAGCTCTTGCTTGTTCTTATGAAACTGAGACAAAATCATGATTTAAAAGATTTGGCATTTAGATTTATGATTGATGAACGTAGTGTTGGTACTTTGTTCAACGCATGGGTCATCTTTCTTGTACAGGTGACACGGACCCCAAAATTGTCAACAAGAACGGAGAATGGATCTGACTGGAACGCTAGCTGGATTATACATTGCAACATGAGACAGTAAATACTATTGTAATAAAACGTTCAAAACTATGTTCAATTTGTGTATTGTTTTGTTACTATAAGATTGCATTTCGCACTGTACCGACGTCACAGATGAGCTCTATAAAAAAAACTATTGAATTGCTCAGAATTTAAAATTGTGTCCCCAATAGGACATAATAATATTAATATTATTCCCCAGTATGACACAATAAACACAGAATGAATGCTACCAAAGAGAATGCTATATGCAATTTGCTCATATACATAACATAGCCCACAGGAAGGCAAAGTTGACAAACACAAAAGGTTTGTACCAAAATGCTATTTATTTTAAACATAATGATACATGATTAATGTATTTTTTTACTGGACTGGCCCTGTAATTTGCCCTTCAGTATGGGTGTAAGAAAATGTGTATTAATCCTGTAACATGAGTCAAGGTCAGATCTAGCCTGGAATAGAGAACAGAATGTTGATTTTTTTGATGTTCAAGTTTCTTTATTAGTTGTCATACAGAAGTACAGAATACTTTTATATAAAATGCTTCTTTCTGTTTTGCTCCAGAGATTGTGCTAGATAAAAATAGATAAGTATAAAATAGTCAAGTACGTAGACAAGTGTTCAATATATACATACAATGCAGAGTAGAAAAGTAACTGAGTTACAATACAATATACTATACAGTACAATGCAGAAATGGGATGAGGTACAATTTAGGTACAATTTACAGTAAGGTGTAATGAGGTATGGGTTGTAGTGCAAATTCTTTGCCAATAAATATAAAGTCTGTTTAGGTGTTCTAAAGTGGGTGCTGCAGTCAGTTGTTTGTTTAAAGTGAGTGTGTGCGTGTGGATGTGTGTGCTGTGAGTGCATTTGATGGTTGTTACATAGTGTTATTGTCATTTGTATGTGTGTAATGTGTAACTAGTACAGTGGAGGGGTGTCCAGTCCATGGCCCAGAGTAGAGAGCTGTGTGAGTCGTCCCTTGCATGATTACTATATAACCCTCAGGCTAGAGTTGGATTAGGCCTAGAATATATCTGTCGTGTGGTCCAGGGTTGAGCATCTGGGGAAACAGAAAAATATTAATATTAAAAAAAGGCAGATGCCCTCTGCAGATGTCTGCCTAACAAAGAAAGTGGCTGCACACAATACATAATTATGTTTGTTAGAAGCAGGCTACTCTCTCATGATTCCATCTGCTTCCATCATGAGAGTAGCCTGCTTCCATCATGATAGTAGCCTGCTTCCATCATGAGAGTAGCCTGCTTCTATCATGAGAGAGTAGCCTGCTTCCATCATGACAGTAGCCTGCTTCCATCATGAGAGTAGCCTGCTTCCATCATGAGAGAGTAGCCTGCTTCTATCATGAGAGTAGCCTGCTTCCATTATGAGAGTAGCCTGCTTCTATCATGAGAGAGTAGCCTGCTTCCATCATGAGTAGCCTGCTTCTATCATGAGAGAGTAGCCTGCTTTCATCATGAGAGTAGCCTGCTTCTATCATGAGAGAGTAGCCTGCTTCCATCATGAGAGTAGCCTGCTTCTATCATGAGAGAGTAGCCTGCTTCCATCATGAGAGTAGCCTGCTTCTATCATGAGAGAGTAGCCTGCTTCCATCATGAGAGTAGCCTGCTTCTATCATGAGAGAGTAGCCTGCTTCCATCATGAGAGTAGCCTGCTTCCATCATGAGAGTAGCCTGCTTCTATCATGAGAGAGTAGCCTGCTTCCATCATGAGAGTAGTAAATACTAGGTGCTGGACAATTAGCATTTCAATGGTGTGTGGGGGTTGCAGCCACCAATGTTCCCGGCAGCGTGTCAAAGTGTCCTTGAGCAAGACGCTTAACCGCCAATTGCTCCTGATGAGCAGGTTGGCACCTCTGCCGTCTGTGAGTGAATGTGAGGTGGGTTCTAGGGGTAAGGTCAAGTAGAAGTCTGACCAGTTTGTTTTGTGATGTTTGTAATCTTGTTTTTAGCGCCTTTGAGGTGCTTTGGTACCATGAGGTGCAAGCATAGTCGTAGTACAAATATACAGCACTGTTGGGGGGGGGGGGGGCTCTCTCGCATATAGTAATAATAGAGTATATACATTTGAGGGGGAATAAACTGTACATATACAGCACTGTTTGTGATACAAAAATAGTAGAGTACATTAACCTGGCACACAACATACTTGTTCACATGTCATTTTTCTTTCACTCTAAAGTACAGTTTATTCCCCCTCAAATGTATATAATCTATTATTACTATATACTATTTTTGTATCACAAACAGTGCTGTATATTTGTAGACCTTTTCCAATGTACAGTTTATATGTCTGAGGAGAAGACTGGTACTCATCATCTTCGTCTCCACAAAGTAGGCTACTGGGGGTCTACTGTATGTGAGACATATTTCCTTTAGAGTGAAAGAAAAATGACATGTGAACAAGTATGTTGTGTGCCAGGTTAATGTACTCTACTATTTTTGTATCACAAACAGTGCTGTATATGTACAGTTTATTCCCCCTCAAATGTATATACTCTATTATTACTATATGCGAGAGAGGCCCCCCCCAACAATGCTGTATATTTGTAGACCTCTTCCAATGTACAGTTTATATGTCCTTGATGCTGCTCTCCAGGACCGAGATCATGGCGTTCTTCTGCTCCAGGTCCCGCAGCAGCTCTGTGTTCTCCTTCTCCTTCAGCTGAGCCTCCAGCTCCTCGCACCTCTTGGCAGCCAGATATGGACACATGGAACGTAAACACTATTATTAGTACAATACATATGATAGGAGCTGGAGCACATAAGTACACACACACACACACAATCACATGCACAAGTACACAAACATAAACACAATGACCATCAGTCCATTAGTACATTAAAACCAGACACTGTCCGCAGACTCTTTACATCTTTACTACCGTAGGCTCCATCACCTTGGAACAGATAATACTTGTGCAGGCTCTATCACAACATTATAGAAAGATGTGTTTGTTATTAATCAAGCAGGCTTGGATCCCATACATGTAGGTTTAACAATAGAGATCAGACTCAAGACAGTTTTCTGCTCTGTTGTGAGTCCTGTTTGTTTAAACGGAGAAAGATTTTAACCTCACACCTAAGTTTGGTTTATATACTAAAATTGCTAACAGATTAGGGGAATAGCTACAATTTAAATCTTGTTCGGTCCCGGCGTGTGGCTCACAGCACCATCGGCCTCTGCAGGTTCAGCTTGGGCCTCTCCCTCATGAAGTACTGCCCGCCGAATATGATGGCGGCATACAGGCCGCAGAACATGAAGGACTTGCTCCTGAAGTGGGACAGAATACACACAGAACATGGAAGATTTACTACGGAAGTAGGACAGAACACACACAGAACATGGAAGATTTACTATGGAAGTAGGACAGAACACACAGAACATGGAAGATTTACTATGGAAGTATACAGGACAGAACACACACAGAACAAATGTATATATTCTCTTTTAGAAACGGTCTGTACCCATTCTGCAATCTGTTAATACACTTTTCAATCAATCAATCAATCAATGAATTTAAAATGGGGGACCCTGATGTAAACAAGACGAAAGTCTTTCTCTGGTCTGTATTGTACCCATTCTGCAATCTGTTAAAGTTTTCAATCAATCAATATATCGTTGAGTAACGTTAGCTATAGCTAGCTAGTGATTGATCGATTGAAAACTTTATTAACAGATTGCAGAATGGGTACAATACAATAGCTTAAAGACGTGTTTTCACCATGTTAAGGCTAGACGCTCTGGCTAGGCTAGGCAGCTGTATGCTAACATTTACCATTGTGAGATTGTCGACTGACAAAACCTACTGTGCTGTTTTTAGTGGGAACAAAGTCCTTTCGGTTGGTATTCTTAATCCACTTCTGGCGAATATATTTCTCGTCTGCACGGCCAGGGAATCGATGCAAATGGTATGGTCTCAGACACGGGCAGTGGTCGGTCAAGTTGAACACAAGTGAGGCACAGAGCCACGAATTTCATAATAAAAACGGCGACTTAAAAAAAAAGAAAAAAAGAACATTTTATAAAACAAGGCATGATACAATACTATACATACAATACAATACTATATATTTTAGCCAAAACATGTGGTCAGAACACAGTGCATTTAGTCCATTCGCTCTCATTCTTTCTCGGCACATCCCTATTGATTACCAATAACCGCGTTAGCCTCAGTAGCCACATACGCTGATCGGAGTGTAGTTAGCTTTAGCTACGTTATAATATCGAGTGCTAACGTGTGGTTCAGTCGGGATAGCCATGTCGGCTAGTAGTTTAGCTAAAGGCTAACTAGCGTTAGCTAACCTAGAGAGAGCGTGTGCAGCATTGTTATGCCAAGATGAAGAGGACGGTCGTTTGGCAGATGAACTTCGTCAACTCCACGTGGTTGTCTCCATCCTCTTGGACGTTTGGTGAGTTTTTAATGCACTCTATTCTATTCCCGCCGTGGAGATATCTCTCTCTCTCTCTCTCTCTCTCTCTCTCTCTCGGGCCGGCTAGCTATCATGGCTACGTTATGTTGGCTAACGTTATGTGGAGCCAGCGGGCCGGCTAGCTATCGTAGCTGACGTTCTATTGGACCAGCGGGCCGGCTAGCTATCGTAGCTACCCTTATGTTGAGCTAGCGGGCCGGCTAGCTGTCATAGACGTTATGTTGAGCCAAGCGGGCCGGCTAGCTAACGTAGCTAATGTTATATTGAGCCAAAGCGGGCCGGCTAGCTAACGTAGCTAATGTTATGTTGAGCTAGCGGGCCGGCTAGCTAACGTAGCTAACGTTATATTGAGCCAAAGCGGGCCGGCTAGCTAACGTAGCTAACGTTATATTGAGCCTAAGCAGGCCGGCTAGCTAACGTAGCTAATGGTATATTGAGCCAAAGCGGGCCGGCTAGCTGTCGTAGCTAACGGTGTGTACCTGGTGTCAGTACCTGGCTACTCTATTTGCAGTTAGCCTCCTTAGCTGATGTCGGCCGTTGGCTCCTTGCTACTTTGTTTTCTCTGGTATAGATCCTCTTCTCTTTGGATTTAAGTGTTGATTTTTGTCCTTTTGGATCTATGTATATTCATGTTGCCTTTGAAGTTATCTTTTCCTTCTGTTTTGTTCTTCCATTAAAAGTTGAATATCCTTTAGGGGCTCATCTTAGCTGTCTTGCTTATCTCTCTATCTCTCTGTCTGGACCACAGACCCATCTCTCTCTCTCTCTCTCTCTCTCTCTCTCTCTCTCTCTCTCTCTCTCTCTCTCTCTGTCTGGACCACAGACTCATCTCTCTCTCTCTGGACCACAGACTCTCTCTGTCTGGATCATCACAGACTCTCTCTCTCTCTCTCTCTCTCTCTGAGCATTGCATTGCTTATAGTTGTCAATTGTGTCGGTCAGTTCATTGCAATTTTTCCTTCAGTCACATTTAGTTTTATCCTGCACCTGGCCTAAAACAGGTTGGATGTGCACACAGCTGCTCTACTGTGTTTGTAGCAGAGCAACCATACCTGAAGCCTTGTAAACAAAGACATCAACACTAGAGTGTGTACTTATATCTACACAGTACAGCCAAAGCATTCCCATTGCTAGGCAAAAACTCCATCTGTTTTCTACACTGCTTCTTCCCTTGCTGGATTTTCTGCATTACTGCCACTTGTACATGTGTGTTGTGGAGAAATTTGTACAGTGTTACAAAGCGATAACACTGTATATTGACTGTAGAACGGGAGCTCTCTCTCTCTCTCTCTCTCTCTCTCTCTCTCTCTCTCTCTCTCTCTCTCTCTCTCTCTCTCTCTCTCTCTCTCTCTCTCTCTCTCTCTCTCTCTCTCTCTTGCTATATGTTGACTGTATCATGCCCAGCCTCGGGCAGCGCTATTATTTAAGAATATGTTGACTGTATGAAAAAAAAAAAAAAAAAGCGTTTCAATCTTGCACAGGGCCTTGCATTTCTCCCAGGCGGCCCTGCTGATATGTATATACATTGTAAAATATACAGCCAAAAAGATACAGAAATATACAGTAAAATGTACAGTAATAAGTGTAAAATTGTAAAGTGTCGAATTTAAAAGTAAAAGTCCAAGGAAGATTATGCCAGATTGTACTGTCACACCTGTGCTCAGTGATGCAGTGATGCGTTATAAAGTCTGATGGCTGTGGGAATGAAGGACTTCCTGTGCCGTTTAGTGCATGAAGTGTGCAGGTCAGCGTATGCTGTAGGCAGGGGTGCAAAGTACTTGAGTAATTGTGCTTCCTTACAATACTTAAGTACTGTTTTTGGGGATTTGTACTTTACTCGAGTATTATTAGGTTTGTATACTTGTACTTTTACTCAATTACATTTCAGAGAAAAAAAACATTTAAAATGCAGACCTACAAAGTACAAAGTACAAATCTCGCAGGTCCAACCATTTAAATTAGTATATTTGTTTCTCTGGCCGAAATAACGTTAACGTTATTAACACATTGATTGCCACGCAGTATGCCCATCATTATACCCAGTCTGCCACCGCTGTAAGCCTATGGAGATGTTTACCTTCTTTGCAGGGCTATAACTTTAAAAATATTATAGCTATATCTGCATTACTATGGCCCATTCAACATCGATTATCTATCGTTCTGGATGTGGGAACGTTATATTTTTTCATTCATACATTGTTGTGTTAATACCGTCGAGAATATAAGTATGTTTTTAAGCTTTTCTGCTGTAATTCCAAAAACGCTAGTTATAGGCCCTGACGCATATGATAGATTATCGATTGGCGTTTCTTTCCTATACACGCTATATTAAAAAAAAAAATTATATGATCGGTATACATTATGCTTCATCATGCGTGAAGGAAAGGGGGGGGGGGGGGGGGTCGTTTATAATTCCTTGATCGTCAGTAACGGCTTTATTTAGTATGGGTTGATATATTGATCAGACTGATTGCAAACAAAGAAATGGACAATCGGGCTGAAAATAACGTTAGTGTCCTCTTACCGTTCGCCGATGAGACTGGAGGAAAAATATCCCAATTATTTGACGTCGATCTCCTAGATCCATTTCCGGTTTGTATGGCGCAATAAACGCCGAAATCATATCGATTATTGCGTTTAGAAAGCGATCCAAATGCACTCGAGTGTGTATATTGATCCACGCCACAATATATCTCTGGCGGAGGAATTTCCTTGATGCACCGATCGCCACTTCCGGTTTGGCGTGAGTGTAACTCGCCCGACCATCCACCAGGCGGCGGTATTGAGGTGTTGCAATCTCAGACAGGGTGCCGCTGCAGTCCGGAGGGAGGCTGGATGAATTATGAATGCCATGGCGAAAAAATTTAATATTGATCCCAAAAACGATTTACGCCGTTGTTGGCGTTCAACGCATGGCGGGCAATAACGACTTACGCCGTTTATGGAGCACAATGTGTTAATCCTGCGGCCGCACTTTATTTAAAAACAGCCAATCAAATCAATGGAAAAATAATCCCGGAAAATTATCCCGCCCATATCCATGCTGATTGGTCCTTGTGAAAGACTAGAAAGCGGGGATCTTCGATTAAACACCTGCTATCAGAAGAATAGACAGTCAGAGTGACAAGCTACAGAAGATGGCCACAAACGATAGTACGAGTGATGAAGAGGACAAAACGGAACATTTCATTGCCCCAGAATTAAAAAAAAGTTTTTACTTTTACTTTTTAGCACATTAAAAGTAGAAACGTTTTGACTTTTATTCAAGTGTGTTTTTAGCCAGATACTCTGGCTTTTACTTGAGTATGATTTTGAGATGGTACCCATACTTTCACTTAAATATAATTTCTGGGTACTTTTTACACCCCTGGCTGTAGGGCAGGTGAAGCAACATAGGCATAGTTTTATATACAGTAGGGAAACTAGGGACATGTTCCTGCCAAAGCCACGGAAACACCAATTGTCCTACCAAAGAATGAATGAAAACTGTAGTTTTAGTATTCTAACTCACAACATTATAGTCTTGTGAAACAGAGCCTTTTAAAAACAGAGCATGCACACTTAACACACTCCCTACCAAAGCTAAAATTAAACCTATATGCTGCTTACCCTGAATACTATGCGATTATGTAAACTTTTTATGATTATTGCAAATTGTAAATGAGAACTATTTTATTGCACTGCTTTTATTCTGTCTGTACTTTATGCATTGTTTTTATTTAGTCAGAAACCTGCTAATAGTCTTAGGGTGTTTTCACACCTGTAGTTTGTTTGCTTTGTTCCGATTCAGGGAGACACAGGGACTATAATGATACAATGTTGCACTTGTCCCTTAGTTCGTTTGTGTTCACACAGCTGTGTTAACACATTCCCTGCCACGCTTATATCCATCAATGTTTGATCCCTGCCACCAGTCTAAGCCTATGGAGATGTTTACATTCTTTGCAGGGCTATAACTTTTTAAATTGTATTGCTAAATTGACATTACTATGGCCCATTCAACATCGATTATCTATCATTCAGGATGTAGGAACGTTTTACTTTTTCAATCACAGGTTCATACGAAAATACCGTCTAGAACAGGGGTGGGCAATTATTTTTCCCAGGGGGCCGAATGAGCAACTGAAAATATGTTGGAGGGCCGGGCCAAAATTCCAAACTCAATTATGCATACTATACATTTTATTTCTATATAAAAAGCAGTAAATGGCATTGTTTTGATCCCTGGTAAGAGTGTATGTTATTATTTGGCAATTAAAAGGTGAGGTTAGCTTTCAAAAATATAATTTATTCAAATAGAATTTATTTCCAAAATGATAAACAAAATGTGAAACATTAATAACAAAGGGCATTTTGAGTTTCATATACTATTGAAACAAGGATTTTCTTAGCTTTCTAAAGACATCACATAATCTTAAAGCCAAAATAAACAAGACATGTCACTGAACTGTGTAAAGAAAAGTGTCCCAGTTTTGTAGCCTTTTTTACTTTACATGCCTATATTAAACATTTAATGTTTTCAGAACTGTGCAAAAAAAAGAAAAAAAATATCAAGTGTCCCATTTCACTTGTTATATTTCCACATTTGAGTGTTCTTCAGTTCTTTTTTTTTCATTCAGTGTGAGAAATCCAGTCTCTGTTGAGCTTTAACAAGTCCATCAAAGTCAGGTTGCATGTCTGAGGTGGAGATGCGAAGCACAGCTGCCAGATGTTCATCAGTGAGAGAGGATCTGTACCTGGACTTGGTAAACGTCATGACTGAGAATGTCTGTTCACATATGTAGGTGGATCCAAACGAGAACCAACATCTTCTGAGCATGTCTCCTCATGTTTGTAAAGTTCTCCTCCTTGAGAGCAGAGTAGAACTCTAGCAGTGATGCTGACTTAAAGTGCTCTTTCAGTAGTGAATCAGACTGCAGGTCAATGAGTTCAAGCTGAACAACTATCAACACTGCAGGTAAAGGGAGAGGAAACCAGCTGCATTTCATCCTCAACATTTTTGAAATCTTGAAAACGCTTTGAAAATTCATCATGCAGTGCTCCCAACATGGATGAGTACCTGTGCCGGTGATCAGCTGATGGTTTGACTTCTTTCAGGGTTTTCATGTGTTTGAGATTGTTGCTGCCTAGTTGCCTTGAAATTAATTGCAACTTTGTCATGAAGGCTTTCACATGGCTATGCATTTCATGAGCAAAAATGGCCTTGCCCTGCAGTTGTGTGTTCAGTAGGGATGGGTACCGTTCACATTTGAACCGATACGGTACCGGTATCTGTGAATCGATACCGGTACCCAACGGTACCTTTTTTCTGTACTTTAGTCTCTAAAAATGTAATCTACCTACCTCAGTTGTAAAGAAATAAATCCAAACTTCAAATAACCACACTTTCGACCGTTTTCGGCTTGCCCGGACTGCTTTGTTGTTGAATCAAGTCAAATCCTAGGTAAGCGTATATTGTGCGTGTGAACGTTGACATGAAAAATTTACATTATTATTTTTATTATCATGTAATCTTTCGCGGGCCGGTCAGGTCTGGTCTAGTAGTGGTGACCGGAGTGCCGGATGTCCCGCGATGATGTCGGGGAGTTCGCGACCCTCTCTGCGCTACCCCCCTTCCCCCTGTCTCCGGCTGTCCCTGAGCAACGACCGGAGTGTTGAATGTCCCGTGACTAAGACGGGGAGGACGTGACCCTCTTGCGCCGCCCCTGTGCCTCAAATAGATCCGCTATCAACTCTATCTTTAATCTTTCAAAATGTTCAGTTGCTATCGCTATTAGCTCTATCTTTAATTTTTCAAAATGTACAGTTGCTATTGCATGCACTCATCTGTGTTTCACCACACACATGAGTGCATGCTTACCAACTGTCCGTCTGCAACACTACTATCACCGACATCTAAGAAGGGAGATCCCCCCTTGAACGGCCCTTCTAAGGTTTCTCTCCTCCACATTGCCTGTGGAGCTTTTTTTCCCTATTGTTAGGTTTTAGTGAGTTTTTCCTTACCTTCGCGTGGGGTATGTCTGGGAGTGCTTGCATTCTTTCATTTATTTGCATTCATCTAAAAAATGTTTGGACCCTATGGTGTTCTTGTTCTGTTCTTGACTTATTGTTATGTTGTCTTCTTGACTTGTTTAAAGAAGACCTGTACGGCCCATGGGGACATTAACGTGTGTTGTCGGGCCCTATAAATAAATTTGATTTGATTTGATTTGATTTATGTATCTTCTTGTCTAACTCCAGGGTAGATGGCAAATAAGCACATTTTCTAAAATGTTGGAGTTTTCCTTTAAATATTTTTTTAATAGATTTTAAAATTACAATTCTTTCAGGAGGGTTTAAACTCTTCCACCTGACGGGACCGGTACCGGTCCCAAAATTACATTGCGTCATAAATCAATCTCTCCAGACTGTTTGACAAAAGTATTGTTTTTATTTTCAAACGTATTCAAGTATAAACATCATAACCATGTCACAACAGCATTTATAATGTATATTATCATCAAAACGTTCGTTTAACAATAGGTTAAACTTTAGATAGATCTTACTTTTCGTTTTTCTATTGAGTTGGTCCACCATCTTGGAAATCGGGAATTGTAGTTTTTTTTTTTTACGCCATTTTGAAGAGGACACCCACAGCTTTCAATGTGCGTTGAACTTTTTCAGAAACACCCTACCCACAAGCCTCCCGGCAAGCAAATGGCTTGTTATGAATATTTTTGTATTATCTTATTACTCAAGTTTCAAGTTTCTTTAATAGTTGTCATACAGAAGTACAGAATACTTTCATACAAAATGCTTCTTACTGTTACGCTCCAGAGACTGTGCTAGACAAGATAGTATCAAATAACATAGTATAGCATGTAATTTAGAAGAAGAAAATGAGGTCACAGTGTTCGGTATAGACATATGTACAATGTACAATGTTCTGAGTTACCATATAATATACAATACTATGCAGTGTACTAATGTACAGTACTATATAGTGCAAAGCAGAAATGGGATGAGGTACAATTTAGGTACAATTTACAGTAAGGTGTACGAGTTGTAGTGCAATCCTTCATCAATAAATATAAAGTGTGGGGAGTGGGTGCTACAGTGTGTTTGTTTAAAGTGGGTGTGTGCTATAAAGTGTGTGGAGTGGGTGCTACAGTGTGTTTGTTTAAAGTGAGTGTGTGCGTGTGGATGTGTGTGCTATGTGCGTTTGGTGGTTGTTGTTGTGTAGTGTTCATTGTTCGTTTAGCAGCCTGATGGCCTGGGGATAGAAGCTTCTTCTGAGTATATATATAGGATAATATACCACAAAACGTAACGCTATTGACATATATTGAAGCGCAGTTAGTTTCTCTTCCCTATTTTTTAGCATGTAGCAACAATTAGATTTGAAAATAGTTTCAAAATGGTGCCATCCTGATCAAAATAAAAAAGCGACTGTACATTACAGTAGATTTCATTATCTGTTCTTATGCACGCCTGGTGATACTAAATTCAAATTGAACTCGGGCATTTAAAAGATAGTATATGTATATATATAAATGTGCGAATTTGGCTATAATAAGGTAATTTATAAGCCTGCTATTCTATATTCTATAATAATATTTCAAATTGCATCGGTCCAGATGGGAGAATTCAGTACTGTATCTACAGAACCTTCTGTTTAATCATCTTCCCTTTATTCATTTCCTTAGATTTTTCTGTACACATGATCTCAAGAAGGTACTGAACGAGATCAGTGGCAGTTTCTCATGTCTGGTCATTATTAGCATGGTGTTATTCACTGTCAAAGATGCAAAGAAAAATCATAATTCATATTCTCCTTTGTTTCATCACAGTTTAAGCCTAGTAATAGACACAATATTTCTGACACTTGGAATATATTCACTGAGGTCCATAGACCAAGAATATGCAAATTGACCTTGTAGAAGTGGAGCAATATTCCATTTACTTAGGTGTCAGGATGGAGGTAGGTGAGTTCCAATTGTTGTAGGCAATCACAGAGACGGAGAAGGTATACTCTTGAACAGGTTCGACTTTAATAGTAAAGAACACAAAGAGTAATACTAGGATACTATGCCAAGGCAAGAGAACGAGAGAATTAGATAATGGAGCTTATTGGTGGTCCAGAACAGGAACCGCCCGCGTTATCTCCGAACACCTATAGTGAAGACCTGACAAATGACAAGTAGAGGAAAGGAATGTTATATAGCCACCAAATACCAACATTCCACACACACCCCCGTGACAGCCAATCAGAAGCAAACCCCTAATTGACAGCACTAAATGACAGGGAAAACAAGTGACAGTAACCAAGTGACAGATGACAGAGAAGGTGGGAGGTTCCCGACCGTAGTCAAGAACCAGAATCGTAACAGTACCCTCCCCCGACGAACGGCACCAGACGTTCACCTGGGGGCCTCGGGATTCAGCCGCCGGAAATCATCGATGAGGCTGGGATCTAAAACATCCCTTTGAGGCACCCAAGAACGCTCTTCTATCCCGTACCCCTGCCAATCCACCAAGAACTGAAACCCCCTACCCCTCCGCCTACAACCCAGTATCCTCCGCACCGTGTAAATGGGCTGACCACCCATAAACCGAGGCGGAGGAACCGTAGGCAGTGGCGGGGCCAAGGGCGATGAGAGGAACGGCTTCAACAGGGACACATGAAACGTCGGATGAACCCTCATAGAACTCGGAAGCCGTAGCCTGTAAGCCACAGGATTCACCCGACGTACCACCTTAAACGGTCCTATAAAGCGAGGAGCCAGCTTCCTGGGCCCTCATTCATCAACGTGACTTACGCACAGATATGTGCTTAACCTGTGCGTACGACATTTTTTTTTTTTTTTTTTTTGTCTTTTTCCCCCTCCATTTTCCTCCGATTTTCTCCCATCCCAATGTTAGTCGTATGCCAATTCCCAGTCCCTTCCTGGTCGCTGCGCACTTACCCCCCACAGTCAGATCATCTGGGAGAGTGGAGGCTACCACGTGCTTCCTCCGACACACGTCCAGCCAATCACCGCTTCTTTTCACCTGGCAGCGCGGATTCTCATTGAGAGGGCGTAGCGTGTGGGAGGACCACACTATCCCCCTCACGTCCAATCCGCGCTTAGCAGGCGCCCCGACCGAACTGTAGGAGTCGCTGTTTACAACGACCCGGACCCACCCCGCCAGCTTCTCCCACCCTCTGATACAGCCAATTGTATCAGTGCAGACGGCCAGCCAAGCTGGTGACAACCCCGGAGCTGTGAGCTGGATTCGAACAGGCAAATCCAGCTCAGCTCCGGGGCTGGTGACGAACGCAATCTCCGCTCGGCCACCTAACCGCCCTAGCGTACGACCATTTCTAAGCAAAGTGTGGGATTCATCAATTTCAACTTGAACTTGACTTCGTGCTTATATTTACGCACAGCTCGGAGAATGCGTAGCTGACGCCCAGTGGTAGAATATGGGGACTGCAGACGGACGGCATAGATCAGTTGCATGCATTAGTTTCAACGCGGAAATAATCTTGACTGACGTGTTCTGTATGACCCCCGTAATTCATTATAGTTCATTGTGAAATAGCGATATTAGTGTAATTATTGTCAAACCCTAAATAGCATGTGGAATAGGTCTTTCTCTCCGAATGAATGCAGGTTTATATATATAGCGTTATCGGGTGCACTGACTGCGCTCGCAGGAACTGTTTTCAGAGATAGCATCAGATAGGGATGAATGAATGAATGAGGGGCAGTCTAATTGCAGAGAGAACATAATATTAACTAGAGTCCACTACCCGAGACACCTCCTTCATTTGTACCGCAATTTGGGACCCAAATTGGAGCTATGAGCTTAAAAGCTTTTCCGTGCTTATTTGAGAAGGTCCAGCTGCAGAGCCGGAGAGACAGACAGCAGAGAGACAGACAGACAGACAGATAGACACTGTTCCACAGTGTGTGTGTGTGACCACTAGTCTCCTAGTAGAGAACCCCCCCCCCCCCTCTGGACCACCTCCCAGTAGAGACCCCCCCCCCCCTCTGGACCACCTCCTAGTAGAGACAAGTTTTCTGAAATGTATGTTTATATATGCAAATGAGGCACTTCCCCATTAAATATGTGGACATTTATGGATGCAATAAGGCAAAATGAAGTAAAATGAACAACTACATGTGTGTTATTGACGTTTTATTGTCACTAGTTTCATAGAAGACATGTTTAGGAAGCAAAATATAACAAAATCTCAAAATCAACAAAAAAGGTATATTTGCCTATTCACCTGCAGTGTCTCGCCTTAATCCTCATCTTCGTCTTCTTCCTAGAGAAGTCTCTACTAGGAGGTGGTCCAGAGGGGGGGGGGGGCTGAGTCTCTACTATTAGACTAGTAGTCACACACACGCACGCACGCACGCACACACACACACACACACACACACACACACACACACACACACACACACACACACACACACACACACACACACACACACACACACACTGTGGAACAGTGTCTGCCTGTCTGTCTGTCTCTCTGCTGTCTGTCTCTCTGCTGTCTCTCTCAAAATAGTATAAGTGCTATCTTGGCCCTGAGAGTTGCTCTCCGGCTCTGCAGCTGGACCCTTCTCAAATCAGCACGAAAAAAGCTATAAGCTTATAAAACGATTTAATATGCTAAACTTCGTTTTAAATTCCTTAATTCACTTTTGTTTATTTCATAAAGATTTTCCCGACATAATGCTACCTGCCCCGACCAGATCCGTGACTCTGTTGCGATACAGATGAATTATCTACTCAGAAAGCTTATAAAACGATTTAATATGCTAAACTTTGTTTTTAAATTCTTTAATTCACTTTTGTTTATTTCATAAGGATTTTCCCGACATAATGCTACCTGCCCCGACCAGATCCGTGACTCTGTTGTGATACAGATGAATTATCTACTCAGAATAGTATTATAAAGTGGCTATCTTTTATGCTGTAGATCACTGCTGGTATGTGCGTGCAGAACCTTTATTTCAGCGGGGACTGTAGTATTTATTTGACGTTACTGTACAATATATGTGTATTAAAAGACGGAGCTGTCTTTTATTGTATTATAATAATTATTAATATTAAAAATAAATTAAGAAAGGCATTCTTATTCCAGCATGCATTAATGACACTAACGGGCAACGGCAAAACAGTGGTTAATGGTCTTTATTAGTGTTTGCGGTGTCCAGGCAGCAATGGTCTTTTAGGAAGTTAATAGATATAATATCCGACATTGTACAACACCCTCGGTTTAGTCCATTCTTCCACATTTCATGGCGGTGTCCATTACCGTATATGGTTAATCGGGGTGGTTTTGGTATGCAAATACGTGAAAGTGTGCACGAGCCTCGGCGCAGGGCCAAGGTGATATTTATCATGACAGGTGTGCGTAGAACCTGCGTACGCACGTGTGGTAAATCCTGTTTCTTTTGTGCGTGCACGCATTCTAAATTCTGTGCTTACGTGTGGAAATAGAACATTTTCTACGTCACGTTGATGAATGAGGGCCCTGGATTCCACCCGGAGAGGGAGATCCCGGGTGGAAAGCCAAACCCGCTGCCCAGGACGGTAAACCGGAGCCGGACGACGCTTGCGGTTAGCCTGCCGCTGGGTACTAACCGAAACCTTCTGCAGCGCCGCCCGGACCCGCTTCCACGTCCTGCGGCAGCGAGCCACATGTGCCTGGGCCGAGGGCACCTCCGCCTCCTGCTCCTACTCGGGAAACAAAGGAGGTTGAAAACCATACTGACACTGAAAGGGAGACATACCGGTAGAGGCGGAGAGGAGGGTATTATGCGCATACTCAGCCCATGCCAACCTCCTACTCCACGTTGCCGGGCAACCGGCAACGTAACATCTCAAGACCCCCTCCAGGTCCTGGTTGACGCGCTCCATCTGCCCGTTCGACTGCGGATGAAACCCAGACGAAAGGCTGACGGAGGCGCAGAGACCGGCGGCAAACGCCTTCCAGAACCTGGAAGCGAACTGAGGACCCCGGTCCGACACGATATCCACCGGAAGCCCGTGGACCCGAAAGACATGCTGTATCACCAGATCAGCAGTCTCCCGGGCCGATGGAAGCTTGGGGAGAGGAACAAAATGAGCCGCCTTTGAGAACCGGTCCACCACCACCAAAATGGCGGTGAACCCGTCCGAAAGGCCGGTGGAATAATGGGATGGGGCTGCTCCTCCCGGCCAGGAAGATCAAACTGGCGCGATAACGCGTCGGGTTTGATATTCTTGGACCCTGGTCTATAGGAGATGGTAAATCGAAATCATGTGAAGAATAACGCCCACCTGGCCTGGCGAGCGTTAAGGCGTTTAGCCCCTTGGATGTAAGCCAAGTTCTTATGATCGGTCCAAACAATGAAAGGATGTGCCGCCCCCTCCAACCAATGTCTCCATTCCTCCAGTGCCAATTTGATAGCCAACAACTCCCGATTACCCACGTCGTAGTTGCGCTCGGCTGATGACAGAAGACGAGAAAAAAAAGCACACAGGTGCACTTTCCCATCCTTTAAGCACCTCTGTGAGAGCACCCCCCCCACAGCGATGTCAGAGGCATCCACTTCCACAATGAACGGAACCTCTGCATCGTGGCGGATCAATACAGGAGCGGATGTAAACCGACGCTTGAGATCGCAGAAGGCCGACTCAGCCCTAGGCGACCATTCAAAGCCAGGGAGAGAGGCCTTAGTGAGAGCTGTTAACGGATTGGCTAAGGCGCTAAAGTTGCGAATAAAGCGACTGTAAAAATTTGCAAAGCCCAAAAACCGTTGTAACCCCTTGAGCGACGAAGGCCGTGGCCAGTCCAAGACTGCACTCACCTTGGCCGAATCCATGCGTAGATCACCCTTCGTCAACACAAAGCCCAGGAAGGAAACGGTATCAGTGTGAAACACACACTTCTCAGCCTTAACGAATAGTTGATGCTTGAGGAGACGGTCTAGCACCTCCCGAACATGCAGTTGGTGTTGCACCATATCGCGAGAAAAAATTAGGATATCATCTAGGTAAACAAACACCGACACCCCAATCAAGTCTTGCAGCACGTCGTTAACCAGGGCTTGGAAGACTGCCGGAGCATTAGCCAAACCAAAGGGCATGACCAAATACTCATAGTGACCATTGGGTGTATTAAATGCAGTCTTCCACTCGTCTCCTTCTCTAATCCTGACCAGATTGTATGCATTACGTAAATCAAGTTTAGAAAAGACCTGTGCCCCTTGTAAGCACTCAAAGGCCGTGTCCATGAGAGGTAAAGGATATCGGTTCTTGATGGAAACGTCATTCAATCCCCTATAATCAATGCACGGGCGCTGTTCCCCATCTTTTTTGTCAACAAAGAAGAAACCAGCGCCGGCCGGGGATGTGGAAGGACGTATGTGCCCTGCAAGCAATGCCTCCTCAATGTAGGTGTTCATGGCCAAGGTCTCGGGGCGTGAGAGAGAGAACATTTGCCCGCGAGGCGGGGAGGTACCGGGTAGAAGATTAATGGGACAGTCGTATGATCTATGAGGCGGTAGTGCTTTAGCACGCGTCTTGCTAAAAACGTCCGCCAGGTCCCAATAGATCTCAGGAACCCCTATCAAATCGGGATTAGAGGGTGGAACAGAATCTGCGACGCTCCCCACCACCCTGGAGAGAGAAGAAGGAGAAAAAAGAGAAGAGGGGAAGGGAGACAAGGGAGTGGACAAACTCTTGCCGACGACCGACTTCACGTCGACCTCCGTTGAGAGCTTGCCCGTGCTCCAATTAATATTCCGTACACATGAAGACAACCAGGGATGACCCAACACCATAACAGGGGGGAGACAATAACAAATAATTGAACCCACTCCCACCCCCCACGCGCCACCCGGATGTGCATAGGGACAGTACATTGTGTGACGCTCCCACTGCCCAGGGGCTGACCGTCCAGGGCGTAGACAGGAATGGGAACACCCAACTCTTCTACCGGGATTCCCCATTCTCTCACCAACCCCAAGTGAATGAAATTGCCCGCCGCCCCTGAGTCAATGAGAGCCTTCGTTCCCCTAACGTTACCCCCACAGTTCACCGCCACCTCCAGAAATGTATGTGAGTCAGATGGTAGTGCTGGGGTGAGCCCACCTGCTGGCGCCCTCTCGAGGCCCGGCGGAGCACCTCCCCTTCCCGACTGGCGCCGAGTTGAGCCAGCCTGTTCCCGACAGCTGCCGAAACGATGACCGTTGCGGCCGCAACGGAAGCAGCGTCGCTCCTCGATGAAGCGCCGCCGCTCGTCGTCTGAGAGCGACAGCGCCCCAAGCTGCATGGATTCATCACCCAGTGGCCCACTCGTGTAATGCGGGAAGATGTCAACAACGGGAGGAGAAAGGACACGTACCTGGGTAGTATCTCCACACTCCCTCTCTCTCTCCCGATGTCGGTTGTCCATCCGTATGGCGGTGTTGATGAGCGTTTCCAGCTGCTCAGGGATCTCACGCACGGAGAACTCGTCTCGCATCCGTGCGGAGAGTCCCTTGAGAAATAGGACCACACAAGGAATTTCCGGCCAAGCCGCCTCCCGAGCCACGATCCGAAATTCGATGGCGTATTCTGAGACCGTGCGGGAGCCCTGCCGGCAAGCGAGAAGCCGCCCACCGGCCTTGAAGACCGAGAGTACTCGGGAAGTGTCGAATACCCTTCTCAACTCCCTGGTGAAGTCGTCCACACAGTCGCAGAGAGGCGAACCGCTCTCTAATTCGGCCGTAGCCCAGGAGAGTGCTTGACCAGTGAGGAGGGTGATAATATATGCGACTTGTGCTCTGGAAGAGGGGAATGAGCGTGGCTGCAGCTGGTAGCCGTGGCTCCTGGTTCTGATCCTGGTGCCCAAGAGCTCCCCGACTCTCCTCGGTGTTGAACGTGGTGTTGAACGCCGCCTCTCCTGCCGCCGTCTCACCCACCGTCGTCCTTACCCCCGCCACCTCGACTTGTGCCTGCCGGGCTGTGCTGAGCGCCGACTGCGCCGTCTCCTGCGACGCGCTGACAATCCCGCCCAGCCGAACCAACTCGCCGCTGACCAGATGTTGGTGTTCCTCCATGCGCTCCTGTGCACTCTTCTGTGCCTGGAGCATCTCCATGATTGCCTCCATGGAACTCTGATGGTCAGGTCTTCTGTCAGGATGGAGGTAGGTGAGTTCGAATTGTTGTAGGCAATCACAGAGACGGAGAAGGTATACTCTTGAACAGGTTCGACTTTAATAGTAAAGAACACAAAGAGTAATACTAGGATACTATGCCAAGGCAAGAGAACGAGAGAATTAGATAATGGAGCTTAGTGGTGGTCCAGAACAGGAACCGCCCGCGTTATCTCCGAACACCTATAGTGAAGACCTGACAAATGACAAGTAGAGGAAAGGAATGTTATATAGCCACCAAATACCAACATTCCACACACACCCCTGTGACAGCCAATCAGAAGCAAACCCCTAATTGACAGCACTAAATGACATGGAAAACAAGTGACAGTAACCAAGTGACAGATGACAGAGAAGGTGGGAGGTTCCCGACCGTAGTCAAGAACCAGAATTGTAACACTTAGGTATGTATTTTAGGCGGATTTTCAGAAAATAGGGCTCCGGGCTTAAGAGGTGTAAATTCTCTGCTCATTTTATGTCTGTCTATCTTCTTCTTTTTCTTTTGGCTTTTCCTGTCAGGGGTCGCCACAGCGGATCATCCGTTTCCATCTGTTTCTGTCATCTGCGTCGTCCTCCGTCACTCCCAATGCCTGCATGTCCTCCTTCACTGTGTCCATAAACCTCCTCTTGGGCCTTCCCCTCCTCCTCTTTCCTGGCAGCTACATCTCCAGCATCCTCCTCCCGATGTACCCCACCTCCCTCCTCCGCACATGTCCAAACCATCTCAGTCTTGCTTCTCTCACTTTCTGCCCGAACTGCTCAACATGGGCCGTTCCTCTGATGTAGACATTTTCGATTTTGTCCAACCTTGTTACTTCCAGATGTCTGTCTATAATTATGCCAATTTTATACTCATTTTATGCCCATATCTATTTTATGTCTACATTACTGCTGTGAAGCACTTTGGGCTGCAATTATGCCTATTCCATCCCCTGCCCTTACCTCATCACCCTTGGTCTCACATTTCTCTGGACTTTGTCACCGGATTAACCCCTTCACCACCATCCTCACTGTCATTGACCAGTTCTCCAAATCAGCTCACTTCATTCCCCTTCCCAAGTTACCTTCTGCCAAGGAAACAGCCCACCTCATCATCCAGCATGTCTTCCGTCTGCACGGCCCAACCCTTGATGTGGTCTCGGACCAGGGTCCCCAGTTCTCTGCACAGTTCTGGAAGGCTTTTTGCTCCCTCATTGGGTCTACTGCCTGCCTTTCGTCCGGGTATTAGCCTTAGTCCAACGGGCCAACAAGCAGGGCCGTCTCAGGGGGTGTGCGAGCAGTGTGGTCACACAGGGCCTCGCGGGGAGAGGGGCCCCTCGTTTTTTTATTTATTTTTCATTTTTTTTGTATTATATATTTTTTTTTATAAAAAAAATTGAATGTTAACAATCACTTTCCATCACAGACCTAAAATCTAGTTTTGCTTACATGCTTATATATTTCAAATTAGACACGTTTGTAGAATGTGTCTGACTTGTTCCGGGCTCTGCGGCTCTGCAGATATACTATTTGAGCTCTGTGGCTCTGCAGATACACTATTGGAGCTCTGCGGCTCTGCAGCAGATATACTATTGGTTTCAATGAGGGGAGGGGTTACAGGTAAGGTACAGGCGGCCGGCGTGCGTCTGACTATTTCCACGGGAGCGCGTGCAGCATTGGAGGTTATGCCAAGACGAAGAGGACAGTCGTTCGGCAGATGGACTGAAGATGAAAGTTGTTGCATGTTAGAAAGTTCAGTCAGGCTAGCCATGTTGGCTTAGCTAAAGGCAGGGACAGCTAGTTAGCTTTAGCTACGTTATCGAGTGCTAACGTGTAGTTCAGTCGGGCTAGCCATGTTGGCTAGTATAGCTTAGCTAAAGGCAGGGACAGCTAACTAGCGTTAGCTAACCTAGCTAGCTAGCGTTAGCTACGTTATCGAGTGCTAACGTGTGGCAGATAAACAGGAGAACAGACTCCCAAGTTAATCCCAACGGGGGGGGACAATATGGACTGGTGAACTTCGTCAACTCCACGGTTGTCCCCTTCCTCTTGCACGTTTGGTGAGTTTTTAATGCACTCTATTCTATTCCCGCCGTGGATCTCTCTCTCTCTCTCTTTCTCTCTCTTGCTCTTTCTCTCTCTGTCTCTCTCTCACTCTCTCTCTCTTGCTCTCTCTCTCTCGCTCTCTCTCTCTCTCGCTCTCTCTCTCTTGCTCGCTCTCTCTCTCGCGCTCTCTGTCGCTCTCTCTCTCTCTCTCTCTCTCTCTCTCTCTCTCGCGCGCTCTCTCTCTTGCTCTCTCTCGCGCTCTGTCTCTCTCTCGCTCTCTCTCTCTTGCTCGCTCTCTCTCTCTTGGAGTCTCTCTCTTGGCCGTCACATTGGTTGTGCGAGGGCATTGCCCTTTGCTACACGTTGGCTGGGTCCCTTCGTTAGGTTTTACCTCATGGACATGACTGGGGGTTCTGTCTCCCAGGCGGTTCTGAGGTCTGGGACCTCCCCTGCGTCCCGCCCTTCGGTGGGTTAGCAGGGGGGTGTGGGTGTGTGCCACGGGGTGATGTCTGGGATGTGGCCTCACACACAGACAGTATATACACACACACACCTAGACACATGCATGCACACACATACCCCCCCCCCCCACACACACACACACACACCTAGACACATACATGCGCACGCACGCACGCACGCACGCACGCACGCACGCACGCACGCACGCACACACACACACACACACACACACACACACACACACACACACACACACACACACACACACACACACACACACAGTAAATCTCGCAGAGTACATTTTACTCAAACTGAGTCCATTTGAGCCCAAGTAAGTCATATTTTACTCCGTTTGAGTAAAATGTACTCAGTTTGAGTAAAATTTACTCAGCGAAATTTACTGTGCACACACACACACACACAGCCTCGGGCAGCGCTAAAATGTTGACTGTATGCCCAGCCTCGGGCAGTGTTCGGAATTGCTAATAAACAGTTTAAATCATTGTTACAAAACGAGTGGTACTCACAGAGCGAACGTTGGCAAGATGGCGTCTTCTTCTTCTGCCGCTATTTGGCTGCCTGGTGCGCATGCGCTGTGACACCAACGGCGGAAATGGACGTTCGGTCTGTAAGTACCACTCGTTTTGTAACAATGATTTAAACTGTTTATTAGCAACTCCGAGCTTTCAGACCCCACCGTAAAGCTGTGTTAAACCCATATTGTACGCTGGGTATCTTTGAAATTCATATCTGATATATTCTTGACCCACCCCCAGCTC
Source organism: Notolepis coatsorum (assembly GCF_963971535.1). Lineage (NCBI taxonomy): Eukaryota > Metazoa > Chordata > Actinopteri > Aulopiformes > Paralepididae > Notolepis > Notolepis coatsorum. The sequence continues at coordinate 106,413,675 of NC_140171.1, forward strand.
AGAATTCAGCGCTTGGTACTTAATATGAGCCTGGTGGCGGCATAGCTGAGAGTGACTGCGGATACGAAAAGCCCCTGGCTTGCAGATCGCAGTCACGTAAGGGGCTAGCGTAGAGTATGCCCACAAGTCACTTCCCAGCTCTGTCACGTGATTGATTGATTGAAAATTGTATTAACAGATTGCAGAATGGGTACAATACAGTAGGCTACAGCTCAATACACACAATTGTTAAGGGGATGCAGACCAGAGAAAGACATTCGTCTTGTTTACATCAGGGTCCCCCATTTTCAATTCATCACTAACCTCAGGCCATCAGCTGTTTCCAATTCAATCAACCCTGCCATAAAAGACTGGTCACAACTCTTCCACTTTGCCAGATCGTAGACTTACATGCCATTAGTCGAGTCCTATATCTTTTCCATTGAGATACGAGTTGATTTTCCGTGCTCTGTTTTGTTTGATTTGTAACTTTGTGCCACAGTCTCGGCCTGACCACCCCGCCTGGTGAAACTCCTGCCTACTCTCTTTATTTATTCCCTTTTACTCTTTGTTTTGTCCTGTGAGTTTTTGAATCTTTTTGTTCCCAGGCAATTGGACTTTATTTGTTCCTGTGGTTTTCTTTTCAATACCTTGTTTGGTTTGGTTCTTTGACAACGCTCACCGTTGCTTTCGTTTGGACCTTTATTCTGTTTTTGTTTTCTTGTTTAGTTGTACTCCGATTCCTAGAATTCCCCTGTTCCATATATTTTGTATAAATAAATACATTTGTGTTTTACTCCATTCCTCGACTCTGCTCGTTCTGTGTCTGCATCTGGGTTCTTGAATACACGCTACACGTGAAACAACTTGGGGAATACACAGGAATTGGATGGTGTTTGTTCATAAACTACAACTTTAGGACAAAACATACAGACATAAATTATGCTGAAGACCATCGTTGCCCAGAAATAGTTATTACCTCTTAGTTTAGGTCACTTGGAGATTCACAAGTGTAATATTAAATGTTCAGGTAGAGAGCTTGGGAAATATCCTGCAGCTGACTGGAGAAACAGACCTGAAAACAGACCAAACATAACGCTTCACAGCGGTGCAAATGCTCACTGCTGGCCATTGTTGGAAAGTAATTGCTTGACTTAACATTCAATTGAAACCTTTATTTATTCTCGAAAAGACAATTGAGGTCACCCTCATTTTCAATGTCGTCGAGACTTTTCTACAATATAATAAATATTAATAACTCTATCTATATAGCACTTTTCACCGCAGTCCAGAGTGCCCCACATAAATCTGTATAAAATGTACATAGGCATAAAATCAGCATACAGTCGACAATGTTAAAAACAATTGTTAAAAACAATGCATAAATTGAAGACATAGGAATAGGTATAAAAAACAATAAAGGTAGTGCAATGTAAACGTGCATGCAGACATACAAATAGGCATAAAATAAGTACAAACAATGTAAGTATTCTGGCAACAGTGTTTATACAGGTCAAATACAATGGCAGTCACTAGGAACAGTGACAAGGTTTTTTGTGAAAAAAGTACCAGGATGTGCTGGTCTGATGTACTGGTCTGATGTGCTGGTCTGATGTGCTGGTCTGATGTGCTGGTCTGATGTACTGGTCTGATGTGCTGGTCTGATGTGCTGGTCTGATGTGCTGGTCTGATGTTTTGGTCTGATGTACTGGTCTGATGTACTGGTCTGATGTACTGGTCTGATGTGCTGGTCTGTGAATTTGCGCTTAAAAAAGATTTGTAACAAGAGTTTTCTCTCTTTCACTGCAAGACGTGTGTCTGCCTGGGTTAACATACCTTTCTCTGAACAGTGTAGTTCTATATCATACTAGCTTCCGCTCAGCATCATCTGCACTAACCTCACTTTGTGCATTTGCACTGAATAAAAATTCACAATGTACCTTTACATACCAACATTCGTCTGGCCACACCCCTATCCGCTACCTTCATAAGCAGGTTTATGGCCCCACACTCGCCTCCTTCTTCACTTTCACCACAAGGAAGTGCCTGTATATCATCACTTGACGAGGTTATTAAGCTGAAGAAAGTTGAGTTACGTGTTTAAGTTTTTTCTTGCTTTTTTCTTTCTCTCATACTCTTTCCAAAGAAAAAAGCTAAGTAATAATGTTTACCTCGGTGGGTCGCGTTAGCAACGTTACCCTTCACCAGCGGTTCTTCATTTCCTCCTCTGCCGTACGTCTTGGAGCGGGGTTGACGCCACTGTCGTGGACAACATCTGCGCCCGGTAGGTAGTTTGCCTCTCCAAGGAGCTGGTGCACCAGCGCCGTCTCCTGTGAGATGGCCTGGTTCCTGCTCTGGTTCCTTTGCCGCCGGAGAGTCGTCCGCTGTTGGGCGGCCGGCTCCTCTGGTGGCGGAGGATTTGAGACACAAACTTTTTTGCGTCTGCTCGCTCCCGTCGTAAGATGGTGGCTTGTAGACGCGAACGGCCTGGTTTTGGGGAGTTGCTGGAGCCGGATGAGGATGCGTCTGCTTCTCCGTGGCCGATGGAAACAGAGGACTACATGGTAGAGGCAGACGGGTTCTTGTTTGATGCCCCGGTGGAGACATGTCCGCCTCCCGTCCAGGTTACACTGGCGGGGGGTGATAGGTCTCCTTGGGGTCCCTCGTACGCTGATGTTGGGTTAGAACCTCCGACTCAGCGGCCGGGATGCCCTGCTATCAGCCACATCAGAATGTGGCTCTGTAACCAGTAGTCTGCTGCATGTGAGGGACGGTGGGGGAAAGTATGCAGGGGGAACTGCGTGCTTTGTTCCCCGAGCTCATGGCGGCTGCGGCAGTCGCAAACGGCGTGCCGCTGCCGCAGCCACTGCCTGTTCCTGTCCCTGATCATCTATGGCAACATCGTCCTGTGAGAGAGACGGGCGTTGTCTGCCCATTTTTCCCCTCGATGGAGGCCTATGTCCGTCAGGGACAGGTGGTCTCCCACATCACGGGCCTCACCCCTGCCTACGTGCGAGTCACGAGGGTGGTGGGTTTGGTAGACGGTATGAAGGAGGGGGTGCCTCGGCTTGATAGGCCGATGGCAGCTCTCCTTTGTCCTGAGGTGGTGTGGGAGCCGTTACGGAAGCCGGTTCCCCAAGGGAAATCGGCGAGGCGGTTGGCTTACTGGAGTGACCAGTCATTTATCTCCGCGACTCAATCTCTGGCTGCCACATCTAACATCGCGCAGCTGGCGAGATTCATGTCAGGGATAATGACGGGCGGTGCGGAGCTGACCGAAGTGCAACGTGATCAGCTCGCCTAGTCGGCAGGAGCCATCCTGCATCTGATCCAGCTGCAGGCCGTCGCCGCTGGGAAAGTATGCACCCTGGCCACTCTAGCCCAGCGCCACCTTTGGCTGGAGCAGGCGCGTGTGCCGGAAAGGAAGAGGACTCCACTTCTGACGGCACCCCTCTCCGATGCTGGGCTCTTCGGGTCGGCGTTGCAGCTGATGACCTCAACGTGCAGGGAAATGCAGGAGGAGCGTTCCGTGCTCTAGCCTCATTTCCCCCCGCCCGATGTCGCCGGTGGAGTCAGACGGAAGGCTCGTCGTCGAGGTTCCGCCGCCGTAGCCGCCGCTGCTACCACCGCCTCTGCTGGCCCTTCAGCGAAGAAGGCCAGGAGGAGAGAGGGCGCCTCGGCCACTGCAGCCGGCCCATCCATGCTCGGAGGTGATGGTAGGGATCGTCGTGACCAACCTCCAGTCCTTTACCGTCCCTCCGGGGCTTGGTCCGGCCAAGCTGTTAGGCAGCTTGGCACGGGGGGCGGGGGGGAAGGGTTTCCCTGACTCCGCACCTATCACGGGCAGTTGAGTCATGGGTTTCCCCCGTCATAGAATACGTCACTGGGCACGTTTCTATTGGACGACGGCTTCCGTGAGTTTTTTCAGACCCGTGTGTGGGTCTGTCATTGTCAAGTTGTCGGGGCAGAGCGTAGGAACTTAGTGTTCTGCTATGCTCGATATACGTTTAACTTGAGTCTGTTGATCACATGGCTCAATGTTACCGTGACTTTTCAATGCATGGCTCACGTGGGAAGTCTCTCTGATGATTCCCGTCTCCTCCCTGTGGTGAGGGTGGCGGGATGTGAAAATGAAAACAATTTTTACCCTCAGCCGCGTCACGTGGGATTCATGTCAGTCTGTGTTTCTTTCTTTTTAATAAAAAGAAGAAAGAACGTGGAGCACGACGGCTCCTTGTCGTTCTCCCAAGCGACTTGGAGGAACAATATCTGGTGTCTTGTTAGACTATCCATATATGTGTTTGGGTCTCGACGCGTACATAGTGCTGGCTCGGGGTGTTTCTGATAGGAATCACGCATGGGGCTGGTACGCCTTGGTTGCTCGTTATTAAAACGGCGTTTTTATAGGGCAACTGGGATGGAGGTTTTCTCTTCCGAGCGACTGTTACTAGGTCTCGACGAATTCTCGTTTATATCTGGGGGATGTTAACGGAATAGATCAAAACATAGGTAGAGGGGTCTCATGCCCTTGGGGTGGGCCACTGAGCGCGGTACAAATGGGACCGTCTGGGTGGCGCCCTCTTTTCATGTTTTAGATCGACACGCGTACCTACCCCCTCTCTTGGAGTGGGGATGTCGGCGTGATTAGGGCACGGGACTGAGTCTGGTCACGCTGGTCCAGGTCGGTTAACCCGTTGTCCGCCGGGGACGCAGATCTTCTGTTCTGGTACCCTGAGGGACTTGTGCTTTTTTCAGGGGGAAAAATGCCGGGTCGGCCCGGGTGTCACAGTGTTGGGCGTTATGGAGACCCTTTGTTGGGTACATGTTGTACCCTGCGATATCATAAAGGGGCTGGTTTTCCATTATTTTCGCTCCTCTCTTACGCATGGCGAAGAGGGGGCTGTTGGGGTGGTCTTATGGACCTCCTCTGGCATCCCTGTGTGCTTCCTGGGCCGCTGGGCCCGGTCCGAAGTTGTGTTTCGTCGACCCGTAGGCCTGGGATAACCCCTTTTTGAAAACTGAAACACTTGTACTGCGGTATAGCCAGTGTATACCCGCAGGTGTGTTTTGGAGTTTTTTCTTGAGGGGTTATAGGAACAACCACCGCATGTGGTACCGAGAGGGTGGTTGATTCCCTGGTGTGTTGGAGCGGAGTCAACTCCCGGGTTACCGGGTTGAGTGTGCCCCTGCACGTTCATGACGCCTGCCAATCGTGTCAGCCTTCTCTGCCTCGGCCCCTCTGGGTCGGGTTTTTTTGGTGGAGGCTTTGTCATGGTGCGCAACAATGCCAGCATACGCCCCTTCCGCCGGGGGTGCTGTTTTCAGTTGACCCCTTTGGCGCCTGTCTCGTCCACAGTGCTCCAGGCTCGGGTCAAATGCCTGCTGCCTGGATTGAGGGATCGACCTCTTCTGGTGGTCGTCTCCCCGGTGCGCTGCCTGCTCCCGCTGTAGTGTAGCCTCTTGAGTGTTTCGAGTTACAGCCATGCTGACTGCGTGAGTGTGCCAGGGTCAGTGTGCCAGGCGGCATGCTAGTGGGGGGAAGGGCCCGCTCTTGGAGGGGCCCTGTCCGAATACGCTGGGGATGTGGGGGGCGGTGTCACTAGTGACCGCCTGGTGAGGTCTTGATGCTGTGGCATCGTTGACCTCTCCGGGCCCCTTATTTCCGGAGGGATCCAGTCCCTTCAGTGGGTCTGGGTCTTCCTTCGTGCTCCGCTGCTACGGCCTTGCCACGGGGTTGAGTTTGCTTTTGACCCCGTGATTTTGGGGGCGGTAACAAGGTTTGTTCCTTCCGTTCGTTCCCTGGTGGCATGCGGGTTGTGCGTGTACGTAGTCGTGGGGTCAAGCCACGGTCTGCTCACCCTGTGCGTTGAGTTGCTCGAGTTTCTCTTCGCACGGTCGGATCCGTCTCCCTCCCGTCCTCCAATAGGGAGGGTATCCTCCATTAGGGAGGGTCGGGGGGCTCGGTCCTCCCCGGTTCTGATGGTTGTGGGGGGACTCAGTGGGGTACATTTGTCGAGCTTCAAGCTCCCGCTCAGCTCCCGTTGTGCAGATGACGCTGAGCGGAAGCTAGTATGATATAGAACGATAGGTTATGAATATAACCGTAGTTCTATGAATACTAGTGACGCTCAGCGTCTGGACGCCACTGCGGCCTTTGATCTTGCCTTGTGGTGAAAGATTGGGAAGGAGGCGAGTGTGGGGCCACACACCTGCTTATGAAGGTAGCGGATAGGGGTTTGGCCAGATGAATGTTGGTATGTAAAGGTACATTGTGAATTTTTATTCAGTGCAAATGCACAAAGTGAGGTTAGTGCAGATGACGCTGAGCGTCACTATAGTATTCATAGAACTACGGTTATATTCATAACCTATCGTTATGGGAGATGGTTTCCATGGCAATGCTGCCTTTCAGATGGATAAATGCAAAGGTGATCGAGTATTACAAATGTTTCCACTGCTCCCTAGAGAGCCACCGTGGATGAATTATTCTTGATTGCTTTGGCAGCTGAACAGGAACAGTAAAAAATTATTATAATAATTCATCGCCGTTCATGTTAGTATTGCTTTAGTTTAGATTATAAATGTGTCAAACTCCTGAACTCATCTAAAGACTATTGGTTATACCATGGAATAATCCAGTTTAAACCATGGTGATGAGAAGGTTTGAATACAGTGTGGAGTGAAATTGGCTTCTCTTGCGTAGCACCCAGTGCCTACCCTGGAGTTAGACAAGCAGATACATACCCTTTTCTTCTTTGTGCATGCATTAGGCTTAGGGAACAGCCGCTCCGTTAGCCTAGCTTAGCATCATTCACTGGAAGTAGGTGTGCCAGTGTAGCCTAGTTCCCAACAGTCATGAAATACACTCTAAATACAATTCCAAAACTTTCCTGTAAACATGTTGTGACCTGTGCAGGCTATTTACCACATATTTGTTTTGACATTTTCTTTTTCTAAGCAGATATTCATTCAATCTTTATTTATACTCGATAATACACTGAGTAATTAAACTCATTTACAGTGCCGTCATAAATATAAAGACATCAGACAATCAGAGTAATTAAGAGCACATTCTTAAATACATAAAAAAATATATATATAATTTAAGAATTATTTAAAAATTATATATATATAATTTAAAAACAATTACATATTGTGGTGACCTGATTGGTCATTAAGGTTCGAAACCGACCCATAGCCACTAGAGTGTCTAGTTTCAGTGTTTCCTGCAGGGTATTCCATGATGTAGGGGCAGAAAATCCAAAAGCAGATCTACCAAGTTCAGTACAAAATCTAGGCACTCTAAGTCAGTAAAAACTGGATCATGTACGACATGGTCCAGTGGTCCATTCCAATAATAAAGAATTAATATAATTTGGACAATCTCAAATTATGGCTTTATAAATAAAAATATTCCAATGCAATTTACGTCTCTCTGTCAGAGAGGCCTATCCAACCTTATTATATAGGATACAATGGTGAGTACTATAACTATCACTGGTGATAAATCTAATGGCTGAATGGTAAACAGAGTATAAGGGCTTAAGAGTGGAAGCCGCTGCATGTCTATAAATCACATCTCCATAATCCAAAACAGATAGGAACACTGCTCCAACAACTGTCTTTCTGCTAATCTTGCATCTTGCAGAGCATCAAAGGAGAGTTGTAAATATTTAGTGGCCAGTTGCACAGAATCAGCAGTACAATAGAGAACTGTGTCATACTCAATGAAAGCAAGACCATTGAACTCATCATTGACTTTCGGAAAACCACACCCACTAAAACACCCATGCTCATCAATAATCAACCCATTTCAGCCACAGACACATTCAAATACTTAGGAACACACACATCAGCAATAAACTCAACTGGGATCATCACACCACTCATCTACTTAAAACAGCCAATCAAAGATTATTTCACTTGAGACAACTCAAGAAGTATAAAGTTAGGAAGAATTTAATGATACAATTCTACACAGCCATAATACAAAACATCATTTCACTATCCATCACTGTATGGTACGGCAACACACCCAAACACACACTACACAGACTAGACAGGATCATCATAAGGGCATCCAAAATGTTCTGCAAACTCCCCACCATGGACTCCATACACAAACATCACACCATCACACGCGCACACAAAATCATTAGTGACCCCCTGCACCCAGCTCATCACCTCTTCCAACACCTCCCCTCTGGTAGAAGGTTCAGGTCACTGGGCAGTCGCACGGTTAGGTTCAATAAAGACGTTCAGAGTAAGGAAGTTAAGGAAGTTCAGAGTATCTGGGAAGATACTCCAGTCCTTCTACTCAGGAGCTGTAGAGAGCATCTTGACCGGAAACATCACTGCCTGGTATGGAAACAGCACGGCACAAGACAAGAAGGCCCTACAGAGAGTGGTGCGCTCAGCCGAGCGTACCACGGGTATTGCACTACCTCCCCTGCAGGTTCTATACAACAAGAGGTGCAAATCCAGAGCCTGCAGGATAATGAAAAACCCTCACCACCCCAATAACAGCCTGTTCCAGCTGCTGAGGTCAGGCAGACGCCTGCGAACCCCAGCTACTAGGACAGAGCGGCTTAGGCTCAGCTTCTTCCCCCAGGCCATCAGAGCCCTGAACAATGAACATTGAGTGCCACAGAACACTGAACTATCCACACACAAGCACACATGAACACACACACGACACGCACGCTGTGCACGCTCACACACTAGCAGCCACTTAACACTTTAACATGAGCGGGCACACACTCATGCCGCACACTTATGGCCAAAAGGAAAGGCCACTTTAAATTAGAATAACAGGAACAGTGTATTGCACTACCAAAGCTACCTAGCATGTCCTATATATATGCTCTGTAAATAACTATGTACAGATACCGAGATGTCACACCATGTTACCTGTTACCTGTTTATTGCACAATGTTGTTTTTTTATTGGATTCTATATTATGTTGTAACACTGTATTGCACATCGTTGCGGGCAAGACCACCCGCATTTCATTGTATACTTGTATGCCGTGACAATTAAAACTCTTGACTTGACTTGAATAACAGTTTCTTCCCCAAGGCCATACAACTACTTAACTCCAACTCCTCCTAAATTTACCCCATGCTGTTATGTTATGTTATGTTATGTTATGTTATGTTATGTTTATGTTATGTTATGTTCCATGTGTCTTTTTATGTTTTTGTGGTGTATTGTCGCAGCTACCACCTGCACCGTGCTCGAATTCCACCGGCCTGGCCGTGTGGCAATAAAAGGAACTTGAACTTGAACTTGATCCGCGTAAAGGTGGCTTTGACAGCTGCTCAGAGATGAGACGATATTATTAATAGAAATGGTAAATAAGACAGGGCCCAGGATTAGTGATGGGTAGAAGCTCATATTGGACATTTCCCATTTTCTCACACTGAAATCTTTCTGATAAATAGTTTTGAAACCAACTGCAAGAACCTGTATCAAAGCCAACACTCAAAGCCAACAGTATCAAACGCCTTCGACAAATCTACAAACAGGGCAGCACAATTGAGATGATGAAATCACTGCTCCCAGGCAGCAGTGGTTCAGCAAAAAATAGTTCAGAGTATATATCTGCTTAGAAAACTAAAACGTTGAATTATTTTTCTTTATTTCTCCACGTGGTAAAAATACAGGTCACAACATGTTTACATGAACGTTTTGGAGTTGTATGTGGAGGGAACTAGGCTATTTTGCAGGGGGTCCAGGGTGTTGGGAGGGAGGAACAGATGTAGCCCTTCACTAGCTTCTCAAAGCACTTCATGGCTATAGAGGTGAGAGCTACAGGGCGATAGTCATTGAGGCAAGTGGACATGGATTTTTTGGGTACAGGGACAATAGTGGACTTTTTCAAACAGGTGGGGATAACAGATTGTTCTAGGGACAGGTTGAATATGTCAGTGAATACCGGGGCCAGTTGGTCGGCACAGACTTTTAGGGTGCGTCTGGGGATGCCGTCCGGTCCTGCTGCTTTCCTGGTATTCACTTTCTTAAAGGTCCTCCTCACCTCATGCTCTGTTAACCTGAACACTGCTTGTTGTAAATGTTCTGGAGAGTGGGAAGCCCCCCTCCAATTGTGCGTTCGGCTGAACGGGCCACTCTCTGTAGTCTGCTACGGTCTTGTGCGGCGCTATTCCCAAACCAGGAGGTGATATTGCCAGTCAGGATGCTCTCTATTGTACATGAGTAGAAGTTCTTAAGGATCTTCTGACTGACTTGGAACTTCCTTAGGCGCCTGAGGAAGTAGAGGCGTTGCCGTGCCTTCTTCACAACACTGTCAATGTGTGTGGTCCATGTCAAGTCCTCGGATATGTGGACTCCGAGGTACTTACAACTGTTCACTCTCTCAAACGGTGCCCCGTCGATGCTGAGGGGGCTGTAGTCCCTGACCCCCGACCTCCTAAAGTCCACAATCATCTCCTTTGTTTTGCTGACGTTCAGGGAGAGGCTGTTCTCTTGACACCATCCCGCTAGAACCTTGACCTCCTCCAGGTAGGCCCTCTCGTTGTTTGCAGAGATCATGCCCACCACTACTGTATCATCAGCAAATTTGATGATTGTGTTGTTGTTCCGCTGTACACACAGTCATGTGTGTACAGGGAGTAGAGGAGGAGACTCAGAACACAGCCCTGGGGGGCCCCTATGTTGAGATTGATGGATGAGGAGGTGCAGTTGCCTGCTCTCACCACCTGGGGTCTGCCCATCAGGAAGTCCAAGACCCACTGGCAGAGGTCATAGTTCAAGCCCAGGTCCCTGAGCTTGGCTATGAGTTTGTTTGAAGGGGACTATGGTATTGAATGCTGAGCTGTAGTCGATGAACAGCATTCTCACATAGTTCCCCTGCCTCTTGTCCAGGTGTGATGCTGCTGTGTGCAGCACATGGGCTATGGCGTCCTCCGTGGACCTGTTGGGCCGGTATGCAAATTGCAGGGGGTCCAGGTTGATGGGGAGGGAGGAGCAGATGTAGCCCTTTATTAGCTTCTCAAAGCACTTCATGGCTATGGAGGTGAGAGCTACAGGGCGGTAGTCATTGAGGCAAGTGGGCTTGGATTTTTTGGGTACAGGGATAATAGTGGACTTCTTCAGACAGGTGGGGATGACAGCCTGTTCCAAGGACAGGTTAAATATGTCAGTGAATACCGGGGCCAGTTGGTCGGCACAGACTTTTAGGACGCGGCCGGGGATACCGTCCGGTCCTGCTGCCTTCCTGATATTCACTTTCTTAAAGGTCCTCCTCACCTCATGTTCTGTTACCCTGAACACTGAGTCTCCATCAGCAGTGTCCCCCCCCCTCCATTGCAGTGGTTTGTAGGCTGGTGTTGTTATTCCCAGCCTCAAACCTCGCATAGAAGGTATTGAGATCATTTGCTAAGGAGATGTCACTGTTCAGCTTGAGGGAGGTGCCTTTGTAATCTGTCATCGTTCTGAGGCCCTGCCACATAGCTCTAGTGTCAGCCTGTTCATATTGAAGTTCAATTTTATCCCTGTAGCGCCTCTTTCCTTCTATTACTGCTCTCCTGACGTTGTATCTCGCCACCTTGTGGTCATTCATGTTGCCTGCCACAAGCCCGGCGTTGTAAGCTGATGTGCGCGCTTTCAGGGCCTCACGGACGGATTTGTATACCCAGGGCTTTTGGTTTGGGTAAACTCTAATTGTGGTAGTGGGGATTGTTTCTTCCACCAAAGTACAAACAAAGTCCAGCACTGTCTCCGTGTAGTCATTAATGTTATCTGTGTTATCGCGGAACACCCTCCAGTCTGTACATTCAAGTGCAGCTTAGAGCGTTTGAAGTCATGTTTTATCATAACAAGAAATACATTCACCTAATGTTTAATAATAAATCACCACTCATGCAATGATGTAGTTACAATTAATTTGGCTTTACATAAAAGGAAGAGAGGTTTCACACAGGGAGCAATTACTGCCCTTTCCTCTTTTTGCAGGGCAGGACATTGAAGGGAGAAGGACAGGGAAAGACCCGGGGCTAATACCCGCCACCACTACATTAGCTACACATCATCATCCCACTCGGCTGGCTACACGAGATCCCTTCCAGGATGTGTCATTAAACCCTCCCAACAGGTGTCCCGGGCCAGTGACTGATTTTGACCAGAGTAAACAGCCACAAGATTAATTGTGCGAAATATAGCACACACGGCCCACAGAGCTGGTGGCCCAGTGGCAACCGCATCAATGAAATGTTATTAATGTTTGGGGAGGAAGGCACAGGTATCATCTCTATTCACAGTATGACCTTGTGTGTGTGTGTGTGTGTGTGTGTGTGTGTGTGTGTGTGTGTGTGTGTGTGTGTGTGCGTGCGTGTGTGTGTGTGTGTGTGTGTGTGTGTGTGTGTGTGTGTGTGTGTGTGTGTGTGTGTGTGTGTGTGTGTGTGTGTGTGTGTGTGTGTGTGTGTGTGTGTGTGTGTATGTGAGTTCAGTGGCATATATATATAATAGATCATCATAAATCCAGGTAAATGTTTTATAATGGAGCTATATCAGCTTTTTATTAAATAGTTTGAAACATAAATACACAGTATATTGGCAAATCACCGTATTCCATTATCTTTTTGTCTGGTTTTGTTGAAAAACTAAAATGGGAAAAATGAGCCACTATACGACAATCAATCAAACCCCCTCATTGCCTGCACTGTTCCCTGCCATGAATCTCTGGATTTGACAGCAGCACAGCGGTTTGCACCGATAATGTCCAAATCAATACCAAATTTAGGATGTCAGTGGTCGTCCCGTAGCTCATCGCTTTGCTCGGTATTGTTTACCAGCTCTGGCTGCCGTCTCTCTCCCTCCTCCACCGGCTCTGTCTCCTCACACGACGGAGCGCTGTGTTCCAGAATGACAATTCACACAAAGAACTGGCACAGTCGCCTACAGCCCACACAACCCCCCGTCGCCAGGAGATGGTTCCTTAATTAAAAAAACATTTCCCTGCGACCCGTATTGTCAAGATATCAAACTTGCTGAAAACACATGCCATTTACAGTTAAAGGCCTTTCGTTCCACTGTGCTCCAAGAGACAAATGCACGGCAATGGATGAAAACTATTTGCATGTATTTAATTTAACACCAGAACTGGCATAATTAATGACTAGACTCTTCGACAAAGGAAGAAAAGAAAATGTATATTTTCCAGACCCTACAGACAGTGGAAAAAGCAACATAATTGTGGATATAGCCCAGAGACCAGTTCACTGGAACAGTGTGTGCAGAACATTCTAACCTTGTTCGGAGAAATGGTCCCAGATTCAACGTCTTCTGTGTTTACCTACTGTAGCTGTTTGATGAGGATCTGCTCGTGGATTGGGCAGGTAAAAGTAAGGAAGGCTGGGGAGTATATTGCCTTTGGCAAATGAAGCAGAATAGTGCTCCACAACCACATAAAACATTATGGCCTAATTAGCTACCTGGGATGGAAGAAGGGTGAGAAAGGGGCGGGAAATGTGACACTAAACGAAGGTTAACTTCCTTTATTATGTTGTTCTCCATGGCAACCTAGTGCAGCCAATAAAAGTATTTTACTTCAAACTTTTATTTAACCTCTTAACAGTCCTGTCGATTGCATACTGAAAGTAAATTGGACACTATTCTGGAACCACTTGTAGCAGATGCACATCACTCTGAGTCCTATTGTCATAGAGTTACAGAGGTTTGAACACACTGAAATAGAATAGAATAGAAATACTTTTATTATCCAGAGGGAAATTTGACACTACAAATCGCTCACATTAAACATTTAGACAGAACAAAGTCACTAATAAGAATAACAAAACAAATTGCCAAAGAATAAGAATAGAATAAAATATACAGTAAAACATATACAGTAAAAATAAGTCTACAGTAGGTGTAAAATTGCAGTATTGTTTCAAAAGTAAAAGTCCAGGAAGATGGTAACTGTCACTCTGTGCTCAGTGATGCAGTGAGGCACAGTGATGTATTGTAAAGTCTGATGGCTGTCGGAATGAAGGACTTCCTGTGCCGTTCAGTGCCACATTTAGGGAGTGTTAGCCTAGCACTGAACATGCTCCTCCTGTCAGCCAAGTCTGTGTATAGTGGGTGGGAGGGGTTTTCCCTGATGGCCTGGAGGGGTTTTCCCTGATGGCCTGGAGCTTAGCAAGGCTCCTCCTCTCCGCCAACCTCGCTAGTGAGTCCAGCTCCACCCCAATCACGCTACTGGCCTTCCTGACCAGCCAAATAAAAGTTATTTAAATTTTCATCTGAATTATTTAGCAAAAAGATGCCTGCAGATCTATCTACTCTACAGTTATTAGCTGAAAACACTGCTGGGACCATAGCTTTATCTTTATGTAATGGCATTTAGGCGTTTTTCCAAAGATTAGTGAGAGGAGTTAACTACCTGGCTCAGTCCCCTCTCCCCCTCCCCCACTAATCTATTGTCACATACACCACCCCACCCTTCCCTACACATACACAAACAAACCCTCAACCCCCAGAGGAGCGACAACAATAGATCAGCGCAATTTGCGCTCCGGAGAGGGAGGCGCACGTTCATTCTCTGACGTACGGTATGCTTTTACAGGAATTTAATTGGCTACACAAACGGTCAATCAATTTCAGCATCAGTGGTGATTTGTCCGATCATTGCGGGGGGCACTAGTATAGGTGCTATTAGAAATAATAGCAATTATTGTCCACATTTACTATGGATAAATAATAGTAACCTAAATAGGCATTTGAACGAGGCATTCATGTGGATAAGAAATAGCAGCCAATAGAAATGCCCAGATAGAGTGATGCAGAACTCTTTTGAGTGAGCAATTATTGTGGTCAAGCGAAATGTCACCATAACCTAGACTATTATTCACACAGAACTTTATATTAGTTAGGAGAATTACTCCCCAATCTCTTTTACAAAGGCACATTTCCACAGGATATAATCTTACTACGGTCAATTTGACATGTCATTATGATGAGCAATCTGGTGAAAATGTCCTGTGACTAATATGTCAAAATAACCTCAATACTTCCTGTGAAGCCAGTTTTGTGCCTGAAATGACTGGGATTCACATTGAATTAATGTTATCAGGGGACCTGTCTTTACCAAAATAGGTAATTTGCACTCAAATGCAGTGTGTATGTAAGCTCCTGAAGAAATGGTGGAAATGCACATTATGAACCTGCTGGTGGCAATTCAATCAGCAATATTAAAGCAATTATAAATCAATTAAGAAAAAAACTAGCCACCCTATTTGAACATCTCAATGCCCCCCTTTCAACCGTCCTGCATCTGGTGCCCCCCCCCCCCCCCCCCCCTTATTCTCTGAGATCCCCCTTGACAACTAACAAACTAACTGCTTGTCAATCAAAGAAGGTCAGACTCATTGCAACTTTGCCCAAACCAAAAGTGAAACTTAAAAAGGTGTACTGTGCAGTCTTTTGGCCCTGGGAATTGGTTGCTAAGCAGTCCCCAAGTGCCTCCCCGAGTTCTCTCCCAGTTTCTCCATTCTCCTTCACTGTGGACGCAGAGGTCTAATCATCTGGGCTGCTCCTCTATGCACCATCTTCCCCCAGTTAATTGCCTTTTGTTAACTTGCTGTGTTGGAAACTGGAAACATGCAGGCCATTCTTCCTACACAAAGATCTTTCACGAATGCACCACAACTGTCTGCCTTCTACCTAGTGTATTCTGTTGGACCAACTATCCTGTGTTGGCTGGGCTCTATACCCCAGGGCAGCCGCATACAGGCTTTTTAATTGTATTTTGTTGATGTTCCCTTTTCCCCACTCCCTAGGCTGTCTACCCACTTCCGTCCCTTTCCTATCTTCCCCGTCCTTTAATTAATTCATTCATTCTTCTTTAATTATTTTATAAATCTTAGGTAAATTATTGTGTCAAGGTAGATTATTTTAGTTCCTAGTGCATTTCCCTTTGTTTTCCCTATCTGCTGGGGATGGGATTAGGGTGGGGACACCTTTCATGGTCATAGCAGCAGTTTTGTGCGCCCCTCTTTATACCAGTTGCTGGGCAGAGCTTTGTGCTGCACGCACACACACACACACACATATTTTCGTTAGAGACTTTCTATTTTTTCATTCATTCACACAGTTGCGTGGTGGTCATCACGAACTCTTTGACATTTGGAACTATTGGCAAATGCCTATACCTGTTCACCCAATGCACTGAACTGCGTGAACGAACTGGTCTGTAAATTAATTGTTTTGTGTTCTAAGAGTTTTCTTATGATTTTGACTAATATCCAATACATGGACATTTTGACTGAATTGGGCATGACTCCTGAGTGTTTCTTTGTTATCAAACTCACCTAGTAATTATCTTGGCCATTAGTCCAGACCTATAAATCAAATTATTATATTATTTGTCTAATGAAAATTATTATATTATTTGTCTAATGAAAATTATTATTATTATTTGTCTTATGTGGTACAGTCTTATGCCGGAGCTATAGGCCTAATTAACCAAATCAAAAAGGTATTTTTATCTTCATTGGCAGGGGTTAGACCTGTCTGGCGCCCAACGGTAAAGGTTATAGGCACTATAAGTGGACACCGCTACATAAAATGGCGCCCAACGTGGGGCTGAGGGCCTAACTGACCCAAGGTTTAAAGGTACTGTGTTAAAGAAAAAATATATATTACTTGTTGTTTTCTTTAAAGGTGCATTATGCTATTTTGGTTATAGGTGCATGGCACTATTTTCTTTAAAGGTTCGTTATGCTATTTTCGTTTAAAGGTGCATGGCACTATCTTCTTTAAAGGTGCATTATGCTATTTTGGTTATAGGTGCATGGCACTATTTTCTTTAAAGGTACATTGCCCTATTTTCGTTTAAAGGTGCATGGCACTATCTCCCTTGAAGGTGCATTACGCTGTTTTGTTTAAAGGGGCATGGCACTATTTTCTTTAAAGGGGCATTATGTTTTTTTGTTTAAAGGTACAGTTGACAACTTTTGAAAGGTGAAACAAATTATATTGTGAAGGTTTGAAGCATTGCTCGACTATGTGGGTTCATTAATGTGCTGTGTGCTGCTCTAAATCATTGATTTTGGGTTTATAACCTTACATAAAGCACATTCCACCCACTGATTTCACAATGTCTGAGGGCGCAGAGGCTGCACCTGCACCAAGCAGCCCGCCTCCAAACCCGCCAGACCTAGACACAAAAACAGAGGGTCTAGGGTGGGATCTAAAGGGACCAGACCCTCCTGATGTTGATACCCCCTTAAGGTCTGATACGGAGAGACCTGACCAAAGGGGTATTATACAAATGAGATTTGAGAATTTTCAGCGTCGAAAGGGGGAGGAGTCTCCAATGCATTTCCCGCCGACAAAGCCTAAAGAAGGTGTGCATTTTCAGGAACCGCTAATCGACCTCCAAACGGACCCTGCTTTGCTAACAGAGGAAACCAATGTTCTTCTGCAACCTGGAAAAATCTCAATTGACTCTGGAGAACACAAGGCTGCCTCTTCAGACTCCATATCTTCCCCAACCTCCGACACCTTGTCCCCAATTGACTTACCAGGAGTCATGGCTACCCCGGCAAGGGATTTGAACCAACTGGCTTACCAAACTCAGGGAAATTGGTTACAGTTGTGTCAGACAATGGATCAGCAGAAATTGAGAATGCAACAATTGACCAAATATGTGCAGGACTTCAATACCCGCTCTGACCTAAGAATCCAAGCTATTGGAAATCAGTCGGTGGCCAACTACACTCATCTCAAGACATGCATCGTCACCCTCCAAGATAATGTGTTAAAAGAAATGGATAATCTGGCCAAAACCACCAAAATCATAATGGCTGATGAGAATCAGGCATCTGAACAAACTCTTACCCAGCAGATTAATTTCATGGTGGTACAGTCCCAAGTAGAAGTTCAGAAGGAAATCAAAGAGGTGAAACAAGTCACCCAGGTAGGAGTGGATATGATATCCAAAGGAGTGGAATACTGTATTACACAGGTGACTCGGGTAAACAGCCAACTGGAGGAGATGAAAGTAAAGATGAAGGAGCAATCGGATAACCACGAGAATAAAGTTCTCTCTATGGAAAAGAAACTGGATGCTCTCTATCTAAAACTCACTAACATTCCTCCCACCTCACTGTTTCATCCCCCAACTTCGCCTACAGGCTCTATTTTCACACAACCTTCAGCATTCAGTACAGGTTCTCCGCTGGCAACGGCCAGCTCAAGAACTGTACCAACCACAGTACCAACCACTGCTCCAACCACATTATCTACAAGATCAGTCATCACCAAGAGTATCAAGCTGACTTTTCCAACCTATGGAAAGCTGGATGATGACCCTGATCCACTGAATTATCTGACCAAATGCCATGATTTTCTGGCGCTACAGCCCTTATCCAACTGGGACCTCCTGGCAACGTTCAGAACCGTGCTTCATGGTACAGCTCGTGACTGGTGGGAGATTGCCAGATCCTCTGTAACTACATGGAGCCAATTTGAAACTGCTTTTATGTCTGCTTATCTAACTGATGATTATGAAGACGAGTTAGCAGACCGAATCAGAACAAAAATCCAAGGAGAGAAGGAAACTATAAGAGACTTCGCTTTCTCTTATAGGGCTCTTTGTAAAAAGTGGAAACCCTCTCTCACTGAAGAGCTCATAGTAAAAATGATTTTGAAAAACATCAAACCGTATCTTGCAAGTCAACTCCGAGGGCGAGTTCAGACCACCGAGGAGTTGGTGCGTCTGGGAATCCGACTTGAAAGGGATCACGAGCTCCAACTTGAGTATGACAGGAGGACCAACTTAAGAGCTCCTCAAACTCAGAATAGGACGCCCAGCGTTCAAAATCGAGTCCAGGATGGACCGCCTGTGATGTGTTGGAGATGTAAGGGACAACATCCTCCTGTATCTTGTCCCCAATATACAACTCCTGACCACTCCAAATCTTTCAATCGACAACAAAAAACCTATTCTGCGCCGAAAGGTCAACACCCAAGTAAAGGCTTGGTGTCCACAAGGAAATTAGGCCTGATAAGTGCTCTTCCTCCTCCTCTCGCTCCTTGGAGGCTGTGTCCACCGGCTTGGCCGCGTCGAAGATGGAGGCGCCGCCGCCGCTGGAGGCCGGGGGGGCAGCTCCTCATCCTTGCAACAGGTGCTGGATGCACCCTGTATTCCAGCAAGAAGGATTCTGGAACACTTCCGATATTCCTTGCACAGATATGGGAGGAACAACACAAAGATGCCAAGATTGAGACCATCTTTAAGGCTCTGGCTGAGGAAGGAAGTTCTGTGAAAAATAACTACGCAGTCCTGGAAGATAAGGTGTACCGAAAAACACAAGGACAAGATGGACAGTGTCATTATCGGGTCTATGTCCCAGCAACCCTGATTCCGCAAGTCCTCCAGGCTTACCATGAGAACCCGCTATGTGGACATGGGGGTATCTTCAAAACCTACAAGAGGCTTCATGAAGTGGCATTCTGGCCAGGAATGTGGACCAATGTCAAGGCACATGTTAAATGCTGTGTGAAGTGTCAGAGCCTGCAGGAATGAAGATAGCTCAGAGGACGAGTTCCTGGGTTTCGAGTGACTGGTGTTCACCACCAAAGGTGGTCTTTCACAATGGGGGGAGAGTGTAACAGAGCGGCTTTAACCTGCCAGGTAAAAGTGCGCCTGTCCCTTTATGTCTGTCAATTACGGATGCGCTCATCTGGGATCTGATAGCGGATAAGAGGTGAGACATCAGACGGTGGGGGGTTGGCCTGGTGAGACGTGAGACAGGAGACGTGCGAAGTCATGACGCGGGAGTGAGAGCGGCGAGTTTGAATGTTGTTTACCTGAAAGAAGACGTGCAGCCGATGTGAGGAGCAGGAGAACGTGAACCGGAGTTAGAGAAGTTGAAAACGCGCCAGTAAACATTACCTAACACGGGATGGATGAGAAACGGGGATAGTCCGGAGTCTCCGGACGTCTACGACCTGGTCATCTTCACCCAACGCGGACTTCGGTGCGGTAAAGTACACGCTGCACTGTTGGTTGCGCTCCTGTTCCGAGGCTGTGACGCAAGCGTCTCCGACTCAAACATTCCCCTCTCCAAGCTTCCTAACGACGGCGACACATAGCCGAGGCCAAACGCGCCTCTATCGCTCTCTCTACCCCTTCAGCCCAAGCCAAACATCTCTCTCTACCCCTTCAGCCCAAGCCAAACATCTCTCTCTACCCCTCCAGCCCAAGTCCAACGCCCCTCTTTTTCCCTATACTCTCGCATCACACACACACACACGCACACACACACACACACACACACACACATATTTTCGTTAGTGAAACTTAAAAAGGTGTACTGTGCAGTCTTTTGGCCCTGGGAATTGGTTGCTAAGCAGTCCCCAAGTGCCTCCCCGAGTTCTCTCCCAGTTTCTCCATTCTCCTTCACTGTGGACGCAGAGGTCTAATCATCTGGGCTGCTCCTCTATGCACCATCTTCCCCCAGTTAATTGCCTTTTGTTAACTTGCTGTGTTGGAAACTGGAAACATGCAGGCCATTCTTCCTACACAAAGATCTTTCACGAATGCACCACAACTGTCTGCCTTCTACCTAGTGTATTCTGTTGGACCAACTATCCTGTGTTGGCTGGGCTCTATACCCCAGGGCAGCCGCATACAGGCTTTTTAATTGTATTTTGTTGATGTTCCCTTTTCCCCACTCCCTAGGCTGTCTACCCACTTCCGTCCCTTTCCTATCTTCCCCCGTCCTTTAATTAATTAATTCATTCTTCTTTAATTATTTTATAAATCTTAGGTAAATTATTGTGTCAAGGTAGAATATTTTAGTTCCTAGTGCATTTCCCTTTGTTTTCCCTATCTGCTGGGGATGGGATTAGGGTGGGGACACCTTTCATGGTCATAGCAGCAGTTTTGTGTGCCCCTCTTTATACCAGTTGCTGGGCAGAGCTTTGTGCTGCACGCACACACACACACACACATATTTTCGTTAGAGACTTTCTATTTTTTCGTTCATTCACACAGTTGCGTGGTGGTCATCACGAACTCTTTGACATTTGGAACTATTGGCAAATGCCTATACCTGTTCACCCAATGCACTGAACTGCGTGAACGAACTGGTCTGTAAATGAATTGTTTTGTGTTCTAAGAGTTTTCTTATGATTTTGACTAATATCCAATACATGGACATTTTGACTGAATTGGGCATGACTCCTGAGTGTTTCTTTGTTATCAAACTCACCTAGTAATTATCTTGGCCATTAGTCCAGACCTATAAATCAAATTATTATATTATTTGTCTAATGAAAATTATTATATTATTTGTCTAATGAAAATTATTATTATTATTTGTCTTATGTGGTACAGTCTTATGCCGGAGCTATAGGCCTAATTAACCAAATCAAAAAGGTATTTTTATCTTCATTGGCAGGGGTTAGACCTGTCTGGCGCCCAACGGTAAAGGTTATAGGCACTATAAGTGGACACCGCTACACCCGTCCTTTAATTAATTAATTTATTCTTCTTTAATTATTTTATAAATCTTAGGTAAATTATTATGTCAAGGTAGATTATTTTAGTTCCTAGTGCATTTCCCTTTGTTTTCCCTATCTGCTGGGGATGGGATTAGGGTGGGGACACCTTTCATGGTCATAGCAGCAGTTTTGTGCGCCCCTCTTTATACCAGTTGCTGGGCAGAGCTTTGTGCTGCACGCCATTGTGTAATCACAGGATTTTTTTTTGTGTATGTTTAGCCCTGAAACTGTCAAACCCAAGTGGCTCATAGTTAAGAGCTTGAGTAAGTATATGTAGCCGGTTGCAATTGACATGCCCTGAGCAAGTCTCGAACCCGGGTCGACCGCACCGTGGGTGACATCACAGACCGCTATACCAAGAGGTGAATTCACTGCTTGGTAACGTGTCTGTATGTCTTTTAAGGGGAGACCACCCCCCTAAAATAAAATGTTCCTGATTTTGGGCCAATTTTTTTTCAAACTAGTGACAAGAAAACGTAAAAAAAAAAAAAACATTTGGTTGCTTATTTTGCTTCATTTAGCATGATTGCATTAATGTGCACATATTGAATGGGGAAGTGCCTCATTTGCATATAACAAAAATCATAAAATTCAGAAAACTTACAATATATTTTTTCTTAGTTTATATGTACATAACAAACTGGGAAAGTTTCCTAGTGATATCTATTCAAATATCTTTTTTGCCTATTAGGGGGTACAGTATTCGGTTGTGTTGTTTGTTACTACTGTTACTATACTACATCATTATTATTATGTTATTCAGTTATCAGGCATGTGTTTAGGTTGTCTATTACTAATGGTTTGATTGGGTGTTGTGTTTGTAAATAGCGGTTTAAAAAATAAATTATGGTATTTTACACTACAGAACTTTGAAGGCGTTTTCCAAAAGGGTAGACATGTACCATTTCCCTAGCATCTACACACACCAAACTTTCCACCTTTATTCATATCTATATCCTGCTTCTTTGTGCCAAATGGTTTGTTGATATGTCATACATAGCCTGATTTACAGACAATACAACATTTTAAAGGCGTTCTTCTCAAAATTAGATTTTATGAGTTTGTATTACACATAATTACAACAAATCTCAATTTCTCGGGCGGCTGGGTGGCGCAGCGGACTAAGCGCTCATCACCAACGCGAGAGACACTGGTATCGAATCTGGCTGTCAGCGTTGCCTCCGGCTTGGCCGGCCGTCATACTGGCTCAATTGGCAGAGTCAGCGGGAGGGAAGCCGGTGGGGTGGTATTCTGGTCGTTGTAAACAGCGACTCCTACAGGTCGGCCAGGGCGCCTGCACAGCGAGGGAGGGAGATGGTGAGGTGTAACGGTCCCAGAGAGGACAATATGAACAGTGGCCACAATATGAACAATGGTGACCGTTGCAGTACCTTACCTCCTTCCATGGCGCCATTTGGCGGGCACCGCCAGATGGTGCAGGCGGCCATTTTGGTTTGGTTACATGGTTCATTTCCACTTGTTTGTTATCCTGGGCTTTTCCTTCCTTTGTTTAAATGTCGTCCTCCTCTCTGGTTGTTGTTTGTGAGATTGCTTTGGTTGTTGTTGTGTTATTGCTTTAGTGTTTAGTTGGTGTTAATTGTTTCTGTGTTTTAGACTGGCCTGCCAGGTGTTTTCAATTGTAATTAGTCTGTGTATATTAGTGTGTCCTGTTCTCACTTCCTGGGTGGCAACACGGTTTTATATGAACTTAATAAATAAACAAAAACAAAAATGTCGAATAGGTCTACCTAAATAACAGATAGGCGCATATCGCGCTGAAAACTAATGAAGCATTATATTATATAGCCAAATATAAAAAAAATATTGTTTTAAATATTCGAAACACTGTTTATATATTAACTTAATAAATAAACAAAAACGAAAATGTCCAATAGGTCTACCTAAATAATGCATATCACGCTGAAAACGAACAAGCATTATATAGCCTGTTTCGCATCTTTCTTATTAGAATGCCGTCTATTTCCATTTCCCAGCACGCGCGTTAGACTGACTCACACGGTGCCTCGTCACAATCAGTCCAAAAACTGCTCGATGTTGCGAGTATACAGAGGTACTGGCAGACACAGACTAAAACATTAATGTCATCATGACACAAAAGCATACAGAAAAAACTCAACCAGCAGCCAATTATATATAAAATAAAGCATGACTCACCACGCTGTTGACGTCAGCAACAAAAACGTCTTGCGTTGAATAACGTTAACAAAACTTCGCCAACCGGCTGCTACATCCAAGAACAAATTAAAACGTTCGCCAACTGGCTATATTCCAACTTCAAACAACAATTGAACCGCTTCGGTCTGCTCTTCATTTGTTAACCATCCACCGTTGATGTCCTTCAGCACTGTTCTACTGTCCTCAAATTCTCCCTGCGGTAATTACATCCAAATGTTTCCAAAAATGCAGCTTTCCCAGACGCATTGGGAACTTTCAAAAGCTCTCCCTTTCCCTAATTTCCTTTACTATTTTATCT
Organism: Notolepis coatsorum; assembly: GCF_963971535.1. Classification (NCBI taxonomy): domain Eukaryota; kingdom Metazoa; phylum Chordata; class Actinopteri; order Aulopiformes; family Paralepididae; genus Notolepis; species Notolepis coatsorum. Next base: position 106,437,679 of record NC_140171.1, read on the forward strand.
GTTAACTTATCCATCTTGACTCAGAGACACAAGGCTCTGACTCTCTGATCTCTGATGACAGCTGGCGCAAAACAGAAAGTGAAAGCAGTGTGAGGCGCGCACAGAGCCTGAATTTTTTATTAAAAAACAAAGCCCTACGCAGCCCCGAACCCATCGGGTCGGGTAGGGCCCCGTTGGGCTCGGGCAGGGATGCAGTGCACTAGTCCCCACCCCCCTTCGTCGGGCCTCTGTTCCCGGGTCCAGCCCCCCACTCCGGGCCTCTGCACCCATCCCCACCCCCCCTCGTCGGGCCTCTGTTCCTAGGTCCAGCCCTCCTCTTCGGGCCTTTGCACCCGTCCCCGCCCCCCCTTTCCGGCCCTTTGTGGGCCTGTGATGAGAAGAAAAACATTGGTCCCCTACCTCCCTTCAGTAGTCTCATGGCACCCTCTAGTGGGTACCATCATATGGTGCATCAAATGGTGCACGCTATCATACCTGTGTTATCAAGTATGTTTAGTATGTTTAATGTGATTTCATTATGTGTGTTGTCGTTGTTGGCGTTCCCTTCCCTGGTGTGATGTTGTTCCCCTGTCTGGTTGTGTTTTGTATAATGCTATTGTGTCTAGTTGGTTGTTTCTATGTTTTGGACTGGTTTGCCAGCTGTTGTCAATTTATAATTAGTCTGGTATTTAAGTGTGTCTTTCCTCACTTTGTTGTGGTGTCATACCTCCGGTTTCCCCCTGTTCCTGTCCACGTCGTTGTTGCACTGGGTTATTCGTACTAAGTAAGTGTTAGTGTTCTGATGTTGCCTGTTTATTTTCCGTGTCTTCAGTTCGTTGTTATTAGTGCCAGCACGGCTGCGCCGTTTATGTTCTTTTTGTGTTGTGTAGCGTTAAGTTGAACTAGTAAAGTCCTTATCTACACGAATCCTGCCGTCTCTGCCTCCCTCATTATTTTCCTGCAAATTGGGTTCTAATCTCCTTCCCTCACTACCCCACCAATCCTAACAGAATGACGCCACCATTTCAGAACCCAGCGGAAAAGTTAAAGGGGACGACGACTGTTATCCTTAAATTAATGGAAGGGGATATGTCTACTTATGCCCCAGCTAAATGTTTTTTTTTACTGCAGATGATCCAGTCCGTAGTGGACCAGAATCCAGACCAGGAGGCAGAGATGAGGGTGATGGCCGACCAGGTTGCCGTCCTCATGGGGAAATATAATTACTTTCCATCCTCTGATCTGCCTCTTTATCGTGGCCCTACAGCTAACCCGGCCTCCCTAGCTAGCATTGTCCCTGCAGCTAACCAGGCCTTCCCAGCTAGCACAGTCCTTGCAGTTAACCTGTTCTCCCCAGCTAGCCTAGCTGCTGCTGCAAAACAGGTCCCTACACCTAGTCCAGGCCCCACTGTTAGCCTAGCCCCCGCAGCTCGCATACCTCTGAGAGCTAGCAAGGCTCGGAGGGCTAGCGTGGCTAGTAAAGTTAACAAGGCCTCCACAGCTGGCCCGGCCGTCGCTGCCAGTGGTCTACGATGGGTCCTACTCCAGGGGTCATCGCCGTCGCACCTCCGTTCCGGCTCCCCTGGTCCGGTACCGAGTCCGGCGACTGGAGACCCTCGTCCAGGATCCGGCTCCGGGTTCCTTACCCTTGCCCCTGTGCTCCAGGTCCCCTGACCGGCCCTCTGTCCCCGTCCCCCCTCTCCGGGCCTCTGCACCCGTCCCCACCCCCTCTCGTCGGGTCTCTGTTCCCAGGTCCAGCCCCCCTCTCCGGGCCTCTGCACCCGTTTTCAGCCCCCCTGGCTGCTATGCCCCTCCTGGGTTCTTTTCTCAGGCTCCTGGCCCCAGTTCTCCGGGTCCTTGCCGTCAGTTCATTCCGGGGTCTCGGCCTCCTGCCTCAACCACTCCCGGACGATGTTATTGAGCATTTTAGGGTATGATAGCCCGCACCATCTGATGCACCATCTGATGGTACCCACTAGAGGGCGCCATGCGACTACTGAAGGGAGGTAGGGGACCAATGTTTCTCTCCTCATCACAGGCCAACAAAGGGCTTGGCCTGGGATTGTTACAGTACCTCCCCCCAATGGGGGGCTTCCAGACCCCTGAGAACAACGTCCGGACACGGGTGAAGCAGGAAGCTGGGACCCCGGAACGAACCCAGGGAGAGGACCGGATCAGCTGTGGAGGCCTTATTAGCGGTACTAGCCCCGCTTGCCGTCTGAGCCTTGCTAGGCCTCGGAGGTCTGCGAACTGCGGGAGCTAGGCTAACTGTGGGGCCTGAGCCAGCTGTAGGGACTAGGCTACCGGGCGGGACTGTACTAGCTGTGGACATCTGGTCAGCTTCAAGAACTAGGCTGACCGTGAACCTTGAGCCTAAGCTAGCAGTGGGGACTGTGCTAGCTGGGGAGGCCTGGTTAGCTGCTGGGGCTAAGTATGACGAACCAGAAGAGGTTTGTCATATAAAGGAAGTCAACACATGAGAGTTCAATTTAACAACAATGATTTATTTAATCCTATCTAAAAACAATAATTGATTAAACAACAAAAGCATAAACAAATAGGTACAGATACAGCTGGGAAAAGTCCAGGAGCAGCTGTTTGCCTGCTGTTATCACGTCGCTTGGCATGGTTAATGTTAACAATGACCAGCGGGGGCGCTCTCATACAGCTGGTGACAACTGCCCGACGCGCCGGCTTTTTGTTCATTCATTGGAGGAACTCCGCACAGCTGGTGACTTCATTCATAGGATGCTACAACGTCCTACAGTATGTCTACAGACTGCATGAATGAATGTTGCTGAATTAAAGAATGAATAAGTTAAACGTGTGCATAATACAATAGTAATAATATATAATAAGAATCCAACCAATAGAGCGACATTGTGCAATAAACAAGTAAACAACGTGTCAAATCTAACTTCATTAGATGGCCGACGTACAGTACGGCTCTCTTTTCCATTCATTTCATCAAAAGAAAGCGTTAGTGTAATGCTTCTTGGTAACAATAGGTTTGTGTACGCAATGTTGCTGAAATAAAATAATTAAACCGTTAAAACCTGTCGAATTAGCAGTGGAGGTGCTACAGTAGGTGGGCTCTATTTATAATGGATATATTTTGTCTGGTACCGTGGTCTAGTGGTTTAGGTTATTCCTTTCAAGCTGACGCCCGGGGTTCGAATCCTAGCCGGTTTAATATATGTATTTTTTTTTTATTATTATTTATCAAATGAAATTGCCCGCAACGATGTGCATAATACAATAGTAATAATATATAATAAGAATCCAACCAATAGAGCGACATTGTGCAATAAACAAGTAAACAAAGTAGGGCATATTTTACAGTAGGGCACTTTGAAACAACCAATCACGTTGCGCGATAGCACGAGCGATGCACAGTCAGGAAGTAATGTTACAGCTGAGTTCACTCATTCCGAACGGCGAAATGTAAAATGCTACCCAAGATTGTTGCGTTTCGTTATAAAAACTATGCGGTGATAAACAAAAAACGAATCGCAGTATGCAAAACGTGCGGTTCGAGGATCACAGATGTACTATGGTGACAGATAAGGGGGGGGACCCTGATGTAAACAAGACGAAAGTCTTTCTCTGGTCTGCAATGTTTGTACAGTTGTACAGTGTCCCCCCTCCTACCCAACCCCCCCCCCCCCCACTCATACCCCCCCCCCCACTCCTAACCAACCCCCCCCCCCCCCCACCTCCAATGTACAGTCCCCCCCCACCTACCCAATCCAATGTAGTTTCCATGCCTAATGTATATACTCTTTTCTTTCTGGACTCTTTTTGTATCACAAACAGTACTGTAATTGCAAATCTGGTATGTCATAAATGTATAGATGGAGCTGTACTGTACTGTACCCATTCTGCAATCTGTTAATAAAGTTTTCATTCATTCATTCATTCATCCCCTTAACAATTGTGTGTATTGAGCTGTACTGTATTGTACCCATTCTGCAATCTGTTAATACAGTTTTCAATTAATGTCAGACTGCCAAATTACTTCCACCCTCATCTCCAAAACAGTTGGCGTGAACAAATAATACTAGAGACAGAATGAGTTTAGCTTCTTTTTTTGGTTTTTCTTTTAATCAGTGAATTATATTCCCATCCATATCCCCAACTTTGTGATTTTTACATACTGATCAGACGGAGGCAGAATAGCCTGCACATACATCAATGCATCTCTTGTAAGATATGAATTGCGGCATACATTTTCCCAAACATGGTGCTGTTGGCGTCAAGCACAGGAGGTGAGGGGTGGATTGTCACCACCTGTTTAGCTAGGGCAGAGCGCATGTAGAGGGCATAGAAGAACCAGACGAGGCTGAAGATGCACAGGCCGATGGAGATGTTGATGAACACTTTGCCCATGTCAACCTTCTTCTTCTTCTCCTTGCGGTGCCGCTATATATCAACAACAATCATTCACAAATAATAGACCGGAACAGGAATGGAAAGGAAACGTCAGTGACGTCACATACTGGATTTACTACATCGCCCTCTGTAGAACACAAATGAGCAAGGGCGCACATAATAATAATAATATATTTAACACCCCCACTCGAACTTAGCTTATTGTGGTACAAAACAAAAATATATATATATATATATATTCTCCCTCTTTGGCCTTCAATACAAAATAAACAACAACAACAAAAAAAACATATTGGCACATCCATGCTTTTCTTTCACTCTAACTAAGTGCCAAACAAATACTGAGCAAACTTCTTCAGTTGTAGCTTAGTGGCTGGTTTTGTCATCACATCAGCAATCATGTTGTCAGTAGGACAATATTCCAAACATATCCTCCCACTATTCACAGTTTCTCTTATGAAGTGATATTTTATATCAATATGTTTACATCTTTGCCTGTTTACAGGATTCCTGGCTAGTGCAATAGCTCCTTGGTTATCATCATAAACCTTGGTTTGTGCATACTGACATCCATCAATACCCTTGAGTAGCTGTTGCAAATACATACACTCCTGTATGGCTGATGCTAAGGCCATGTATCCTGCCTCGCAGGTAGAAAGTGCAACTGTTGGTTGTCTTCTACTCTTCCATGAAATGAGAGAGCTTCTCTCACTTAGGTGTACAGTAGGTGTGACATTGGATTGGCAACCCCCCATTGGTGTGGCAACACACCATTGAAATGCTAATTGTTGGGGGACCCTGATGTAAACAAGACAAAAGTATTTCTCAGGTCTGCACCCCCTTAACAATTGTATGTATTGAGCTGGACTGTACTGTACCCATTCTGCAATCTGTTAAAATTTGATATTACATTTACATTTAGTCATCTACCTATTGAAGCGTTGAGAGAAAAAGACAGCCAAGATTGTACTTTAAACTAAATTACTTTTATTTGCCTGTATTCTAAATTACATGCAATGCAAAGTAGAACTGTAATATGTACTTTCTCAGTCAGTGCTAAATGCAGTCCTCTTATGCAGCATCACTTTTCACATCAAAACAAAAGTAGAACTGTAATGTGGACTCAGTCAGTCACACTTATTTAACATGATCAAATAATTATTATAATATTTTTTACTTCACTTTGAAATATTATAGTGAAATATTTTGCAATGTTGTCGCATTTATCTTGTTGAAATCCTCCAACAGGCTCTTTTTTGTAAGTTGACTGGTTTGCACACCAATAATACAGTGCAATAATAGAATAGTAGAATAGATAGTAAAATTATGCAATAGAATGGCCAGAGTAAAATAGTGCTACAGTACAATCAACAGCGGGGTGTATTAGAAGGCTATGGTGAAGAGGTACGTTTTTAGCTTATTTCTAAAAATATTAAGAGATCTAGCTTCCCTAATGTCCATAGTGTGTTCCATAACTTTGGTGCATAGTTAGTTAGCAAAGGCTGCATCACTGATTTTCTTTAGACTGTGACTCGGAACCTTCAATAGTAGATGATCGCAATGTTTATACTTTGTATATAAGGAGGAGGACCTTGAAATCAATTCTAAATGTTACCGATGATTACTGATGTAAACAGGGGGATCCTGATGTAAACAAGATGAAAGTCTTTCTCTGGTTTGCATCCCCTTAACAATTGTATGTATAATTGTATGTATAACATCTGCCAATTTTTTTTATAGTTTTTAATTCGCAGCGGGATCCGGAAGCGCCACTGAACCGTGAGTCGAATCAGTGAATCGGTTCATTGCCGTGAGCGTGTATCGAATCGCTCACTCACTGAAATGATCCGTTGGGCACATCACTGACTGTTGCCTTTGACACACCTCTGATGTGGGAGATGAGGTCAAAGGACATGTCGTGACGCAGTTTGACAAGGGTGATAAATAGCTGATCTATGGGTGAGATTATGGTGCTCCTTGTCTTCTCTGTGTGCAAGAAAGAAAACAAGTGCTGAAGCACTGGCCAGGTAACACCTGTCATCATCTTGCATTTGGTGTCGTTGCTGTCCACAGATGAAGCGGTCAAGGAGCTTGACTTGACCTTGGTTCTCTGTTGGTCACCATCCTCCTTGGCTGCATCACTCTCCTTTTTTCACGCCGCTCATGGCGACTGATGTTTGTTGACGTAGATGGTGTAGACTGTGATGTTGAAGGGAATACAGGTATGTAGTCTGGGTGTGTTTGGTCATTGACCTTTGCTCCTGAATGAATGAATGAAAACGTTATTAACAGATTGCAGAATGGGTACAATACAGTACGGCTCAATACACACTCTTGGATCAAATAACAAACTCAGCAAGGCCAACGGCTTCTCTGTTACAGTGGGTGACAATATTGTCACAAGGAAAGATGAAATTACCTACCTGGGTTCCATCCTAGAGGCAAATCTTTCCTGTGACAAAATGGCAACCAATGTAATAAAAAAAAGTCAACCAACGAACAAGATTCTTGTACCGGATCTCCTCTCTGGTAAACAAGAATACCCTGAAGACTCTGGCAGGAGCACTCATTCAAGGGTATTACGACTATGCTTGCACCTCATGGTACCAAAGCACCTCAAAAGCGCTAAAAACTAAATTACAAACATCACAAAACAAACTGGTCAGACTACTGCTTGACCTTACTCCTAGAACCCACCTCACCCCTGCCCACTTTGACTACCTAGGATGGCTTAGAGTAGACGACAGAGTACAGCAACTTGCAATGGGCCTGGTCTACAAGATACTGTACACTACACCACTAAGATACCCATGTGCATGTCGAAATACTTCCCAAAGGTCAGTGAATACCACGACCACAACACCAGAGGGAGTTCCACAAATCATGTTCAACCCAGATTCGGCTCAAACAAGGGACTAAACACGTTTCGCAATTATTAAAATGATAATACTTTTATTAATATTAATTAGGCTACTGCTGGCCATTCATCAAGCGAGACATTGCTGATTGTTTATGTATTTTATAAGACAAGACTACAGCAGCCGTGTATCTTGGATGTAATGATTGATTGATTGATTGATTGATTGATTGATTGAAAAAAATTAACAGATTGCAGAATGGGTACAATACAGTACAGCTCAATAAACACAATTGTTAAAGGGATGCAGACCAGAGAAAGACTTTCGTCTTGTTTACATCAGGGTCCCCCATTTTCAATTCATCATAACATGACATACAGATACAGTACTGCTACATCTATACATTTATGACATACCAGATTTACAAATACAGTACTGTTTGTGATACAAAAAGAGTCTAAAAAAGAGAGTATATGATAACATTAGCACACTGTCGATGGCTCATTGATTTAACTGTAGCTACTGTACAGTAGCAAGCCAAGTTACTATGGGGGACCCTGATGTAAACAAGACGAAAGTCTTTCTCTGGTCTGCATCCCCTTAACAATTGTGTATATTGAGCTGTACTGTATTGTACCCATTCTGCAATCTGTTAAATAAAGTTTTCATTCATTCGTTCATTCACTTACCGATCTTTGTGCACCTTCTTAGTTCAAGTGTCGAACGAAGTTGGACGTTGCATGATTGCATCTCCAACTGTGATCCTCGAACCGCACGTTTTGCATACTGCGATTCGTTTTGTTTATCACCGCATAGTTTTTATAACGAAACGCAACAATCTTGGGTAGCATTTTACATTTCGCCGTTCGGAATGAGTGAACTCAGCTCTAACATTACTTCCTGACTATGCATCGCTCGTGCTATCGCGCAACGTGATTGGTTGTTTCAAAGTGCCCTACTGTAAAATATGCCATACTTTGTTTACTTGTTTATTGCACAATGTCGCTCTATTGGTTGGATTCTTATTATATATTATTACTATTGTATTATGCACATCGTTGCGGGCAATTTCATTTTATAAATAAAAAAATACCCGCTGGGATCCAAACCCCGGGCGTCGGCTTGAAAGGAATGGGCATTAAGCACTAGACCACGGTACTAGAAAGAAAATATCTATTATATATCCCTTATATGAACCTCCACTAGCAATCGACAGGTTTTAACTGGTTAAAACAAAGTGGGTCTGGGAAATGAAGTGTGGATTCGCGCAAAATGAATTAATATATATACATTTACATACAGATCGTTATACAGTATACTGTGTAGGACGTTGTAGCGTCCGTCTAATGACTTTGCGCCTCCTGGCGGCATAAAATAGAACAGCAGCCTGGGTTCCTAATTCATTTCCGACGTGATATAACCGTGCTCACGTCGCGGCAAAGCGCCCAGGAAAACTAAACGCTTCATCTGTATGTATCAGAATGGATAAGGATCCCAAGATGGTTCACTTGATGGCTGATACAACCTGTGGTGTCTGAAGTGGAAAAGCAGATGGGAGAAGCAGATGGGAGAAGCAGACAGAAGGGTTAGACAAGGGAAACATATATACTGTGTGTGCAGGCAGCTCTCTGCACTGCACAGGTGATTCAAATTGGGGTAACGACCTACCCACTCCAACCTGCTCTTTGAGTCAGAAAACTCCCCATTGCAGGTAGAGTGGGGGTCGTCACACCCTCCCCCTAAAGACAAGGGTTCTACCCTGTTAACAAATTACATTTTTATTTATAAGTGACTAACCCAAATGTAACAATAATACTTTTTCCCAAATTCAACATAGGTTTACCCTCCACCCATTCCCCTCACCATCCTGCCTCCGCTCTCAGCAACATAGGGCCCTAGGTAGCTATTTTAAGAGAGCAGGAGACAGTAGGGATTGGGGAACAGACAAAACAAGGGTTACACATTAGATAACAGCACATACCAATACAAATGTCCACAATCCAACACATTTGCCAACAATATATTTTTACAGAGCTAATTAAAGCAAACTAAGGGTCATTGGTTCAAAAACCTCATAGCCAGAACTCTACAATGTAAAAACCCTGTTATATACAAATAAACAACAAATTTAAACAAACAGCACAATTTTAGGCACACATCATCTCCAACACCCCTGCGGACCGGTCACCCTTTCCCCTCACCCTCCTGCCTCCGCTCTCTGCAACATAGGATCATAAGAAGCAAATTAAGAGAACAAGAGACAGAAGAGATTGGGGGAGCAAACGAGACGAGAAGAACAGAATGTTAAAAGGTGATGCACATCAAAACAATAGTCAACCCTATAAGGTCGCCATAAACTTAAATGGTCAACCATGCCCAGACGTAAACTTAAACGGTCAACCATGCCCAGACGCATGTCCTCAGGTGCTGGACAGTTGCGGGCACAACAACATCCTCCATCTCAGCACAACGACCATAAAGAGATTTTATCTTCTTTTTTTTTCTTTTCCCAGTTCTCTTTTCCTTTCTCTTTTTTTCCGTTTTCATTTTCTCCTTCCCAACCATCTCACTCTGAATAGTCATGGGACCACCAACTCTCTCACCAAACCTCAGGTCATCAAGGCTAAACCCTGTGACCTCCTGGGCGACCTCTCTGGAAGCCAGTAGGAGCAATGGCAGTCCCTCCTCAGGAACGGCCACTGGAGAGGTGGAACAGAAAGAAACATTATTGCAGTCCCAATTATTCCCCCCCCCTTTAGATGGACAAAAGGTGGTGGGCGTTAGGAGGTCCACATGTTCACATGTTAATGCATCTCCGCCTTTGGCAATAACATTTGAGATAACATTTGTCTCATCCATATTCTCAAACGGCACGGCCGTATCTAACAGCCCTTTCAAAGCTGGATCACTGTCCTGCTCTGTACCCGAATCAGTCCGCGACATGGACTGCAATGGGCCAGGCAGAACCAAACTAACATGAGCAATAACATTTGTCTCATAATTTCTCCCAAACGGCACGGCTGTATCTAACCGCGTTTCCAAAGCCGGATCAATTTCCACCTCTGAAGCCAAATCAGACTGTGACATGGACTGAAATGAGCCAGGCAGAACCAAACTAACATGAACCGTTTCAACATCCGCGCCTTGGGTAGCCCCCTGCGCATCACACGTTGCTGTCATTGCCTGTGTCACTGCACAGGCTGGATGCTCAATGACAACATTTGATATGTTGTCATTGTCAACACCGTCAAACATAGGACTAGGAGAGTCTTGTGGTTCTGGACTAGGAGAGTCTTGGGGTGCTGGACCAGGAGAGTCTTGGGTGACTACACTTGGGAGAGGCCCCTCGGCCAACACCCGCACCCCAGCAAGATTGTTACCCAGGTCGATGTCCACACCAACTACAGGCAACCCAGCGTGCACACCTCTCTGCATAACACCACATCCCAAACCTGAAATGAGAGAAATGTTAGGCACAGAAACAGGGAACACAGACAATGGTGGACGAGGAGAAAACAATAAATCCAGTTCCCTATGCTGCAGATCTATATATTCGGCAAGCTCAGCCTTCTGCCTAATCTCCTCCAAAGCGAACTCTTGTCTGTGCTTTGCCTCTTGTAAAGCTGATACGGCAGCCAACTCTCGTCTGTGCTGCCGTATCAGAAGTTCCTTCTGCCGCTCAAAACTGAGTGCCATAGTGCACTATTGGCCTAAACAAAGTGAGCCGCACTCACAAACAAAGTGCCATACAACACAGGCCTACAAAACAAACAAAACCTATGCTGGGACAATGAAGCGTGAATACCATTAAAAAACAAACAGTCTGATCAAATGAAACCTCCCCCCCTGACTAGCTACAGATCCTAACTAACTAACTAACTACCTCAAAAGCTCAATCTTCGTGCCACTACTTGTAGGGGGTATCTATGCACTAGAACTCTCTGGGCAGAAAAAGTACCTGTTATACAGCCACTCCTCTGAGCCAGAGACGTGCTCCCGAGAGGACAAAAGCGCCTATGCCAGTGCCTGTCTCTGCCTACGTTTTTGCAGCCGCCTAAAAAAGAAAATACCAAGACAAGTCCCCCTATTGGAAACCTGCCCTCTTCGCCTACCTGGGGATTTTTGGTTCCCAAAACACACAGACTGTATGATTAAGGCATCAAACTCCAAAGCCTCAACACAAGCAATAACAAAACAAAACAAAGTAACAAATCTCCACCACAAGAAATCTGCACAAACAAACTGCCACTTCCCCCAAAATACCAAACAACAAACCCCAATAACAAAGACCAAATCACATGTGCTCACTCCCTAACACTGGCATACAAATAAGTAGGCTACAAACAAATTCTAGCCAACAGGCTACAAATACAACACTAGCTGCAACCCTCAGGCCACAGACACTAGTCCAAAGAAGCAATTAGCCTAAATATCTTTTCAAATGAGCCCTTCTATACTCAGACAGAGCCCAAACAAATCATCCCAATAGGAACCTAAACACAAATGCCAGCCAAATTACACACTCCAAAACTCTAGAAAAATTACCAAGCACAAATACCAATTCAACCACACCAGGCCAAATTACAAACAAATCAATGTCTAAGTGTCACAAAAGGTCCTCCAAACAGCTTGAGCCCCCATATATGACGAACCAGAAGAGGTTTGTCAAATATGGGTTGTCAAGACATGGAAGTTCAATTTAACAACAATGATTTATTTAACCCTATCTAAAAACAATAATTGATTAAACAACAAAAGCATAAACAAATAGGTATGTATCAGAATGGATAAGGATCCCAAGATGGTTCACTTGATGGCTGATACAACCTGTGGTGTCTGAAGTGGAAAAGCAGATGGGAGAAGCAGATGGGAGAAGCAGACAGAAGGGTTAGACAAGGGAAACATATATACTGTGTGTGCAGGCAGCTCTCTGCACTGCACAGGTGATTCAAATTGGGGTAACGACCTACCCACTCCAACCTGCTCTTTGAGTCAGAAGACTCCCCATTGCAGGTAGAGTGGGGGTCGTCACACTAAGCTAACGGGTGGAACTGTGCTAGCTGTGAACGTCTGGTTTGCCTCAGGAACTAGGCTGACTGTGAACCTTGAGCCTAAACTAGCAGTGGGGACTGTGCTAGCTGGAGAGGCCTGGTTAGCTGCGGGGGCTAAGCTAACGGGCGGGACTGTGCTAGCTGTGGACGTCTGGTTAGCTGCAAGAGCTAAGCTAACGGGCGGGGCTGTGCTAGCTGTGGAGGTCAGGTTAGCTTCAGGAACTAGGCTGACCGTGAACCTTGAGCCTAAGCTAGCAGTGGGGACTCTGCTAGCTGGGGAAGCCTGGTTAGCTGCGGAGGCTAAGCTAGCAGACGGGGTTGTGCTAACTGTGGACGTCTGGTTAGCTGCAAGAGCTAAGCTAACGGGCGGGGCTGTGCTAGCTGTGGACGTCTGGTTAACTATAGGAGCGAAGCTAACGGGCGTGCTGGCTCCTGTGTCGGACTCTCCGTTGCGACCTTGTTGATCATCTGGAGCAGGAATACCCACTTGGCAGGTGAGTAATGCTCCAGATCACCGTCCACCATGCTACGGATGATCGTCATGGTATCGGCCACCTTGTCTGCTGTGCTCTTAGATGGTGACGTCATTCTGTTAGGATTGGGGGTGATGATGAAGGGAGGTGAACACAGTTGCAGACAAGGATGAAGGAACGGAGGCAGAGACGAGGGGTGATGCTTAAAGAAGGGATGTTTACTAACTAATCCAAAATACAAAACAAACAAAAGGAACAGGTACTACTAAACAACGTAGAAAAACAAGAAAACGACAGGGGTAAAAGGCATGAACTCACTAGACATCAACAGGCAGGCACGACATGGGGAAAACGAGGAGACAATGACGCCACAATGATCCCACAAGCAATAAATACAGACACTAATTAACACTGATAACTAAAGGAAAACACCTGGGGGAGAAAGGCACTAAAACTAATACAATAATCAACAACACCGGAACAAGGACTGAACTAATACAACACAACACCAAAGAATACCAAACACAAAGAACAACCTAAACAGATAACACTTGTAATAAATAACCTAATTGTAACAACAGTATATTTCTAATGCAATCAGCGAGCATCTTCACCGACTGCATTCAATACAGGTGAACACCAGATGGCGCTATAACACCACCATCAATCCTCTGTGTGGGACAGTAACTCCTATTGTCCCTACTGTCAATGTGGGGTTGCCTCTCCCAACCTTGTGCAGGTCTGGGAGTGTAACACGAAAGGAAGGTCACTCGATGTGATTCGTAGGAACGTCCAGGCTAAATGATCCCCAGGAAGAGTCCAGGCTTGATGATTCCCAGGAAGAGTTCAGGCCTTGTGATTCCCAGGAAGAGTTCAGGCCTTGTGATTCCCAGGGAGAGCTCAGGCTGGTGGTGTTTCGGGGTGAGACGCAGACCGGGAGCGTGTAGTCCTACACACAGAGAGAACAGGTTAGAGCACGGCAGATTAAACAAAGAGAGAGAGCAAGCAACAGTAGAGAGAGGGACCTAGTACCATGGCTGGTGAAGCAACACTCGGACAGAAAGTGGCAGGAAGCGTAGGGCTCATATCAGAGTCATGGATGAGCAGACGAGTCTCAGGTGCGTCGATTGATCCCAGGTGACAACGTGTGGAAGCTGGAGTAGGAAGCTGCCCATATAAGGGCGTGGAAGCAGCAGGGGAGAGAGAGGCTCTGGCCGTGGTTGTAACAGTAGTGTGCGGTCAGCAAAATATGACTTCCCTGTTCACCCCCTCACCATTTCCATACCTGAAACCCGCCGGTGAACAGCTGACTTTTACTACTACTACACCACGTGACCCCTTTGTGAATGGCGTAACCATAACAACCCATGTTGTCTATACCTGTCACCAACATTTTGACAGGATTATGGTCTTTACTCTTGGATACATTTGAAAAAGAAATGCAATATTATGTCATACAGTCTAGAGATTGATTTATGATGCGATGTCATCTGCGGTCCACCGGCGGACCACTCGAGCTAAAGAGGTTAAAGGCCGGTTGCTGAAAGCTGCCCAGATGAAGCAAGACACCAGCATTCAAATCAAATCAAATCAAATCAAATTTATTTATAGGGCCCGACAACACACGTTAATGTCCCCATGGGCCGTACAGGTCTTCTTTAAACAAGTCAAGAAGACAACATAACAATAAGTCAAGAACAGAACAAGAACACCATAGGGTCTAAACATTTTTTAGATGAATGCAAATAAATGAAAGAATGCAAGCACTCCCAGACATACCCCACGCGAAGGTAAGGAAAAACTCACTAAAACCTAACAATAGGGAAAAAAAGCTCCACAGGCAATGTGGAGGAGAGAAACCTTAGAAGGGCCGTTCAAGGGGGGATCTCCCTTCTTAGATGTCGGTGATAGTAGTGTTGCAGACGGACAGTTGGTAAGCATGCACTCATGTGTGTGGTGAGACACAGATGAGTGCATGCAATAGCAACTGTACATTTTGAAAAATTAAAGATAGAGCTAATAGCGATAGCAACTGAACATTTTGAAAGATTAAGGATAGAGTTGATAGCGGATCTATTTGAGGCACAGGGGCGGCGCAAGAGGGTCACGTCCTCCCCGTCTTAGTCACGGGACATTCAACACTCCGGTCGTTGCTCAGGGACAGCCGGAGACAGGGGGAAGGGGGGTGGGGGAAGGGGGGTGGCATTCTTATGCATATCCAAGAGAAATACTGTGGCCATGGAAGTCCTGTTACAGAAAGTACACCAGATTCTTGACTAAATCCTTTGCAACAACTACTGGGACCTTAGAAGAACTGCCCCCACGTATGCAGTTGCAGGAGAAAAAAAACCGACTAATGAGTCTGTCGCAGTCAACCAGCACCTGCTAATGCATCTGACCCTTTCACTTAGCTGGTTAGTGCGGTCACCCTTGCCCTCGGGGGCATATAACTCTCTATGCCCCCGACAAGTGACGCCTTGTACCAACACTGCAAAATGGCAAATTACCAAACAGCTATAATGAGACATGAATTGAAAGCTGTAATGTGTGCCCCATCACCTGTTGCCAATGGGTGGCACATCAAGGATGGGGAGTTAACAGTGACCTGGATGACTACAAATCCGGCCCTTGATAGTGTGTTGCACAGTGGCGAATATTCATGGAGGCCAAGGGAAGCCAAGCTTCCCCAAAAATATGAACAGTAAAATATGTATTATGGCGCGACCCCGGTCAGTCGCCTCTGGTTTAGCTCCGCGACGATTGTGCACACTTTTAGCTATTATGTTTGTTTTTTCTACTTTTTTTATTAAAACATCACTGGCGGGTACGTCATACGACCGCCAGACACTTATGGACCTAAACTCCGGACTTAAAGAGGAGTTTGGAGACACTTTATGCCTAGAATGGCCAACGGAGATCAGGCGGGACAACGACAACAAAGGAACCGGCAGGAAGAGACACAGAGGGAAACGTGGAGGTATCAGGCTGAGGTTAAAAAGATCTGCTTACTGCCCAGCAATTCCATCCATCTTTCTGGCGAATGCACGTTCGTTGGAGGGGAGGATGGATGATCTGAGAGCGAGGGTCCGCTTCCAACGTGAGGTGAGAGACGCTAACATCATGTGTTTTACGGAAACATGGCTCAAGCCAGCGACTCCGGATCATAGCATCTCTCCCTCGGACTCCTTCACCGTCCTACGAGCGGATCGCACGGCAGCCTCCGGCAAGAGCGTCGGCGGTGGGGTCTGTCTCCTCATGAACAATGGCTGGGTTAATCCCAAAGAGGTGCATGTTCTCTCACGCTCATGCTCCCCAGACATGGAACATCTTTCAATTCTGTGCCGTCCGTTCCACCTCCCCCGTGAGTTGACCGTGGTCATCATGACCGCTGTATATATCCCTCCACAAGCGAACACCGGCAGGGCGCTAGCGGAGCTACACGTCCATCTCAACAAACATCAAATTAAACATCCAGACGCGGCAATGATCTTAGATGGTGATTTCAATCAGGCCAATTTGAAAAAAGTGATGGCGTCCTTTTTTCAACACATCGCCTGCTCCACAAGGGGAGGAAACACACTCGACCACTGTTACACCCCGTTCAGAGCCGGCTACAAGGCTCCACCATTGACGGGGGCTACAAGCTCATCCGACCACGACTCCATCTTGTTATTCCCCGCTTACAAACAAAGATCACGTGACGCCGTCGTGTCACGTGAGACAAAAAAATGGACCGACCAATCAGAGGCCACGCTTCAGGACGCGCTCGAGAACACGGACTGGAATATGTTTCAAGGAAGCGCCAGTGATGTCAGCGAGTTCGCGGACAGCGTTGTATGCTTCATAACAACACTCGCTGACAGTATTGTCCCCACAAAGAAGGTGCGGGTGTTCCCAAACCAGAACCCGTGGGTGGACAGTACTATCAGAGCAGCTCTGAACTCTCGCACCACTGCTTACAACCTGGGCAGAGAGTCAGGAAACATGGAGGAGTACAAGGCTACAGTCTATACTCTGCGCAAGGCTGTAAAACTTGCAAAACGGACATATGCTGATAAACTGGAGACACAAATGGCACAAAACGACACAAGAGGCTTATGGCGGGGACTGAGGACAATAACTGACTACAAAGTCAGCGCCCCCTCAATGGGGAGCGACGACGCCTCTCTCGCGGACAAACTCAACTCTTTCTACGCTCAGTTTGGTGTAGACAGTGGCACCGCTAGCTCAACGGCTAGTGACGTCACTGGCGCGCCGGCTGTTATGGAGGGGGCAACCGCGGGGGGGCGGGGACGCTCTCTCGTTGTTGGAACACAGTGTGAGAAGAGCATTTATGCAGGTGAACACCAGGAAAGCGGCTGGCCCAGATGGTATAACAGGACGCATACTTAAGTCCTGTGCCAACCAGCTAGCCCCTGTGTTCACCGCCATATTTAATCAAACCCTGGCGGAGTCAGTGGTCCCTGCCTGCTTCAAGATGTCTACCATCATCCCTGTACCGAAGAAACCCTCCCCAACATGTCTCAATGACTACAGACCGGTGGCACTCACCTCTGTGGCCATGAAATGTTTCGAGAGGCTGGTCAAGGATCACATTTGTGCCTCCCTCCCCAGTGATATGGACCCTATGCAATTTGCATACAGGACAAACAGGTCCACTGACAACGCGGTCTCCCAAGTACTGCACAGCACCCTCTCTCACCTTGACCGCCAGAAGGGGGGCTATGTGAGACTGTTGTTCATTGACTACAGCTCAGTGTTCAACACCATAGTCCCCACCAGACTGGTGGACAAGCTGATCGAGCTGGGTCTGATCTCCGCTCTGAGCGCCTGGGTACTGGACTTTCTGAGTGAAAGACCCCAGGCGGTCAGGGTGGGGGGTCAGACCTCCAACACCATCACCCTGAGCATCGGGACCCCCAGGGCTGTGTTCTGAGCCCCCTGCTGTACTCACTCTACACACACGATTGTGTGGCCAAGTTCAGCTCCAACTCCATAGTGAAGTTTGCAGACGACACGGTGGTGGTGGGGCTGATCTCGGACAACGACGAAAAGGCCTACCGGGAGGAGGTTGAGGTACTGGAACGCTGGTGCCAGGACAACAGCCTGCTCCTGAACATTGGTAAAACCAAGGAGCTGATCGTGGATTATAGGAGAGGACAGCAGGAGACACACACACCACAGAGGATAAACGGGGCTACCGTGGACAGGGTGAGCAGCTTTAAGTACCTGGGGGTCCACATCTCAGAGGATCTGACATGGTCAACACACATAGACTCAGTCATAAAAAAGGCGAAGCAGCGCCTCTACCACCTGAGACAGTTAAGGAAGTTCAGAGTATCTGGGAAGATACTCCAGTCCTTCTACTCCGGAGCTGTAGAGAGCATCTTGACTGGAAACATCACTGCCTGGTATGGAAACAGCACGGCACAGGACAAGAAGGCCCTACAGAGAGTGGTGCGCTCAGCCAAGGGTACCACGGGTATTGCACTACCTCCCCTGCAGGTTCTATACAACAAGAGGTGCAAATCCAGAGCCTGCAGAATAATGAAAGACCATCACCACCCCAACCGCCTGCGAACCCCAGCTACTAGGACAGAGAGGCTTCGGCTCAGCTTCTTCCCCCAGGCCATCAGAGCCTTGAACACTGAACTCTCCACACACAAGCACACATGAGCACACACACGACACGCTTGCACACTAGCAGCCACTTTAACATGAGCAAGCACACACTCATGCTGCACACGCCCACACTTATGGCCACAAAGGAAAGGTAACTTTAAAAATAGTATAGCAACAGTAACAGTGTATTGCACTACCAAAGGACCTAGCATGTCCTCCATGCTCTGTAAATAACTATGTACAAATACCGATATGCCCTACTATGTTACCTGTTTATTGCACAATGTTGTTTTATTGGATTCTATTATATGTTGTACTACGGTATTGCACATCGTTTGCGGGCAAGACCACCCGCATTTCATTGTATACTTGTATGCCGTGACAAATAAAACTCTTGACTTGACTTGACTTGATATGAACAGTAAAACAAAAAAAATATTTTTTTATATAGTTTACAATAATAATTAAAAAATCATTATTTTTCATCTCTGTGTTATAATTTTTTTGTTTGAATTTTCTCCCTCTTATCCTTCTCACTCTCTCTAACATTGTCAGACTCAGGCTGGCAGTCACTCTGTGCTCACTGCAGCTCAGGCTGAATAGAGAACATTTGCAGAGGGGGGAGGTGTCTTTTTCTAGCGTCCTGGTCCGTCCACATTGTGGTTGGTTGTGGACTCCACAACCAATTATTAGCCAATAATATTCGAGCTTAATAAAGGGGTTGGGTTAATGTAACACGGGGCCGTCTGGCTGCCAAGTAGTCTAGCGTCTTCAAATTTGCGGGCCAGTCCAGAACGTTTCCACCGATTGACCAATCAAATCACATTAAAAGCTAAACGTGACGACGTCATCACCTCGGCCTCGCGGCCACGTTCGAATCAAAACAACAATACAATTTAGGCTGGAGGGAACCCCGGAGATAGCTAGCTAACGTTATGTGAGTCTTAATGTCTAAACAAACAGCATTGAGACCTGAAATTCGCTCAGCTGCAGAAAAGTTTAGGAGAATACCTGAATACCCACAGGACTTGGAGAACTTTGTGGACGAATTGCTTTACTTTACTTCATTTGGACCAAGGTGCGTCAGCTGCAACAATGGTGAGTACCTAATAACCTAATAACTTTGTGATGCCGCTGTGTGTGTGTGTGTGTGTGTGTGTGTGTGTGTGTGTGTGTGTGTGTGTGTGTGTGTGTGTGTTAGGGTGACCAGATGCAAAAAGTCCAAAAGTGGGACAACAGTAAGATTTTGGTGGGACAAAGTGGGACAGATAGATAATGTACATTTTTTTATTAGAATAACTGAGTCTGGCAAAATGACAGGAGCTAGTTTCATACCACAGTCGGCTGACCTGTATGAATGGGAGTGTTGTACTGTGTGATAGACACTTGTTATCTCAGCTGCAGTGACCTTGTCCGTCTGGCTATCATTGTTTGGTTTAAAAAGAAACGTATCCATAGATCTGGATGTTTCTTTTTGGTGAACCACTTTCAAGTGAGACTCACGTCCACTGTGGCGCTTCAAGTCGTATTCTCCTCCATGCGCAATTGAAAACGAACTATGACACAAAACACAGAAAGCCTGCTGCGGATTGCCTGCCATCTGCCTCACCCAGTCATGTGTCGTTTGCCAGTCTTGGTTGTAACTGCAGGTCCGTTTCTTTTTACTGCTTTCCATCTTGAACTAGTTCGCTTGTAATGTTGTTGTGTTTTTTTTGACCAATCAGATTTGCGATATGAGGTAGCGTCACAAGTTCAACTCTCACGAGCAGAGCAGTGCGCTAAATTACTATAACCAATCAGATCTGCGATATGAGGTAGCGTCACGACTCAGTCACGTCACAAGCAGGCAAGCAGCGCGCTAAAGTACTATAACCAATCAGAGCAATGTGTGTGGACAAGAGGCGGGTTGCTACGTTTACTGTCTGTAGGGAGGGGCTTTTAGACGCATGTTTTTTTTTGGCTTCGAAAAGAGGGACATCCTCTCAATATGAGGGACGCGGGACATTTGGTCAAATGGTGGGACAGTACAACCAAAAGGGGGACACCTGGTCACCCTAGTGTGTGTGTGTGTGTGTGTGTGTGTGTGTGTGTGTGTGTGTGTGTGTGTGTGTGTGTGTGTGTGTGTGTGTGTGTGTGTGTGTGTGTGTGTGTGTGTGTGTGTGTGTGTGTGTGTGTGGAGCCAGCCATACTACTGTATATGTTCTGCCGTGTCATATCATACTGTGTTATTGTTTGATGGCGCGGCTGAGTCATACTGTACACACATGGTCTGCTTGTGTTTGATGGGCCGAGCCATATAGGCTACTGTATACATGTATGTTCTGCCATGTCAGCAATATCTTGCAAGACGCTGAAACGCTCCGACGGCGACATCAGGCCATTCATTAATTTCAACCTAGAACCTAAATGATCTCTCTCTCTCTCTCTCTCTCTCTCTCTCTCTCTCTCTCTCTCTCTCTCTCTCTCTCTCTCTCTCTCTCTCTCTCTCTCTCTCTCTCTCTCTCTCTCTCTCTCTCTCTCTCTCTCTCTCTCTCTCTCTCTCTCTCTCTCTCTCTCTCTCTCTCTCTCTCTCTCTCTCTCTCTCTCTCTCTCTCTGATTCATAATCAAAGCAGACCTCCTGCAGGCAACCACTGTGTGTGTGTGTGTGTGTGTGTGTGTGTGTGTGTGTGTATATATATTTGTGTTGTGTGTGTGTAATATTCAGAAAGAGAGGGAGAGAGAGAGCGAGGGAGGGAGAAATATTATATATATTATTTGGCTTAAATATGAAAACATTTATTAAAAAAAAATTATTAATAAAAAAAAGATTTTACGTTTTTTTTTTGGCATCCTCTGTTATTTTACCCACGCGACGCCACTGGTGTTGCAGGTAGTCCAAACAATGCAAATGTGAGACAGGAAGATGTTCCTGTGTGTCAGATCTATGTCAATGCCAAAAAAGGAAACTGTGGATAGGGATATGTGGGATGATGACTCAGATGATAGTGGTGAGGATGATTAACATCAGTGTTGCCTGGGAAGTGTGGTGGTGGATAGAATAGAATAGATAAAATAGAAATACTTTAATTATCCGAGGGAAATTTGACACTCGCTCACATTAAACATTAGACAGAACACAGTCAAGAATAAGAATAACAAAATAAATTGCCTAAGAATAAGAATAGAATAAAATATACAGTAAAAATATACAGAAGTCTACTGTAAGTGTAATATTGCACAGTGTTGTTTCAAAAGTAAAAGTCCAGGAAGATGGTAACTGTCACTCTGTGCTCAGTGATGCAGTGAGGCACAGTGATGCATTGTAAAGTCTGATGGCTGTCGGAATGAAGGACTTCCTGTGCCGTTCAGTGCTACATTTAGGGAGTGTTAGCCTAGCACTGAACATGCTCCTCCTGTCAGCCAAGTCTGTGTATAGTGGGTGGGAGGGGTTTTCCCTGATGGCCTGGAGCTTAGCAAGGCTCCTCCTCTCCGCCACCCTCGCTAGAGAGTCCAGCTCCACCCCAACCACACTACTGGCCTTCCTGACCAGCTTATCCAGCCTGTTTGCGTCTCCTGCTCTCAGTCCGCTGCTCCAGCAGGTCACAGCGTTCAAGAAGGCGCCCGCCACCACTGACTCTTAGCATCTTAACATCCTCAACATCCTTGTACAGACATTGAAGGATTTCCGCCTTCTGAGGAAGTAGAGTCGGCTCTGGCCCTTCTTGTAGAGTGCCTCTGCGTGTTTTGACGTGTTCAGTTTGTTGTCGATGTGCACACCGAGGTATTTGTAATCCTCAACCATGTCCACATCGGCTCCCCTGATGGAAACGGGGGTCACAGGTGCACTCCTCCTCCTCCCCAGCTCCACAACCAGTTCCCTGGTCTTCGCCACATTTAGCTGCAGGTGGTTTTTATCGCACCATGTGACGAAGTCAATTACCAGTTCCCGGTATTCCCTCTCATCACCGTCCTTTATACATCCCACTATCGCAGAGTCATCAGAAAACTTCTGAAGGTGGCAGGACTCTGACCGATAGTGGAAGTCGTTGGTGTAGACGGTAAAGAGGAAGGGAGAGAGGACTGTCCCCTGTGGGGCCCCGGTGTTGGTGACCAGTCTGTCTGAGACACAGCTCCGTAGGCGCACATACTGTGGTCTGCCCATCAGATAGTCAACAACCCAGGACACCAGGGGGGCCTCTACCAAGGGTATGAGGGGTTGGGTGGTGGATGAGGGTATGGACTGGGGTTGGGATGTATATGGTGAGGGGATTAGGGTTATACAGTAGGTATAGTGTGATTTGTTTGTATTTTTGTACCTGGATTCTATTTTGTTTTTAAATGGAAAATAAAAAGGTTAATGAGTAACTTTTTTGACATTATTCCAAATTAAGGGGATTGTGTAGTGTTTTGATTGATTAACCATCTTGATCAAAAGTGTGTGGGTCTATTATTTTTCTCATTATACTATCCACTGAACTGTTTTATGTGTACAAGCTCAATCTTTAGAAAATTGTACCAGCATCTTGGGAATCACAAGGTAAACCGTTTTTGATATGTTGTAAATTGAAGTCATGTAGCTAACTTGTCGTGGTCATTCCTATGGCATGGAGGTCTGGTTTTCAGAGCAACAAGCAGGAAGTTGGAATACAGTTTCAATGGAGCAAATGGTCAGATGGTCAGATGATTTATTCAGCAGGCAAAGCAAACAGCAGGTTCATAGCACATCAGAAAAAGGCCCATCCTCGACACAGCCTCGACTAGACAAAGTCCCCAGCAATGGTCAACCATGGTTGTTTTATCTAAAATGTTGACCCCTATTTTCATCAAAATTAGCTGGTCCAAGTCACATGTATTACAAAGGTTCCTTTGATAAACAGGTTCTAACAACAATGGTCTTGTGACCAGGGGTGAATCGGGGCTCCACCACAGATGGTAATTTGGCTTTAGTCTAGAGTTTCTGTGTGTGTGTGTAACTCAGTTTGGTTTCGTGTGTGTGTGTGTGTGTGTGTGTGTGTGTGTGTGTGTGTGTGTGTATGAGTGATTAAATCAGTCTGGGGGGATTGTGTCCTCCTTCACATGGTGTTTGACAATTTAACAAAATAGTGTGTCTTCCTTAGGCTGGAGACAACTGTGTCTCAAATCCACATATCAATATTATTTATCTAGCTAGTTTTAACTTAATCTTAAATCAATGGCCCTATGAATAAATTAATTTTTTTTTTACTTTTATTTATAGCATTTTCAGCTTTTTCTGACCACGCAGGACCGATAGAGGGAGAGAGGGAGAACGGGAAGAGAGGTAGGGAAGACATGCAGCAAATGGTCACCGGGACTGGGAAACGAACCCGGGACGACCGCTTCGCGACTCAGCACGTTATGTGGTGTGCTACTGGAGCGCCCCATGAATCAAATTTGTTACGTCAGATACATACTGCATATCATGGTATACATTTACAAGTATACTAATGCACCAATATTTGACTCAGATGTTTAGGTACATGTGTAAATGTAAATTTCAGAGAGTTTTTGTCTTCCCAACAAATTTGACATTTTAGTTTTTTTGTCATTTCCATACATTTATGGCCCTGGCAAAATTCTGCAGGATATCTTGGGGAGAACTTTTAACGCAATGTCCATGATGGTATTGTCTATGGAAAAATGCATTCAGAGTAGTCTCCAGACATGGGAACAAAAAAAATTTCTAGCCACTTTTCAGGCTTCACCTTATGGCCTAAATTGAGGAAAACTCTTTCCAGGGCATCACACTGAATGGAGGAAAACCAAACGACAAAACGGTTAACCAGAGGCAGTTTTTCCTAAGTGTGGCTAAGAACTTGGAGGACCGTTTGTTGTCTCAAGGGGTGTGGTTGCCCAATAAAACTGGATATAACAAGCTTATTGAGGAGTTGAAGGTGCTTTACGCACAATACTGGCCCGAGAACGCAGGTGCGAGAGAGAGACTGAGGTTGAATTGCTGTGTCGGCGCTTTGACATGGCTGTGGTGTTGGGTGTTTTGGACCACTAGATAATGTAAGCATTTGTCTATTAACCCATTCCGTGCCAACACAAGTATAGTCGGGTTAACTCGCCATCGCTTCCGTGCCAATCACGAGTATAGTCGGGTTTGAACTTTTAATCAATATTTCTTTTATTAGCGATATCCATTCATTTTTCATCCATCCAGCCTGACGTTATCATTGGGAATGGGTCTGAGATCGCAAAGGGCAAATACCGCCGCCTATCATCTCCCGGATGGTATTGCACATCATTGGATTGGATTTGCTGGGACTGTGCATCAAAAAAATAAGTCCGGTCCAGGTTTTACTTCTCAGGCATGCAGCTGGATACTATTGCATTGAGTCCCCCCACTGGGAGCATCGTGGATCATTGTGTTTTGGACTATAACATTGGATCAATGGACGCAATCGATATTTGGAATGGCGATCAGGAATTGGATTAATCTTTTTGCATGACATCTGATGTGAGGTAAGGAATTTATGTTTAGGAATCTTGGGTTAATCAGATGTTCCTATCACCGCCATCGGAGTGCGTGTGTGCGTGACGTTAGCGCTGAGCAAGTCACGAATAAGCGATTTTTCAGCCCGCTTTTGTATCGTGCATAAGGACACATATACTCTCGATAATCTAGCATTTATTTGAAAACGATTCATAAATCAGCTGAAAAATTACAACGTGTTTTGTGTATTCCACTAAAGGGCTATTATCGTGTCTTTCTCTGGAATTACTAGAAATCTCCAAAACTATACTCGTATTCAAAACGGTATAAAACAGAAATGTACCGATGAAAAAACAATCCGTTTCGTACATGTTGACTGAGAGCAAGTCATTGATAAGCGACGGGTGTATTAGACCCATAGCGATAATTTCTCCCATTGACTTCAGTGCTGGCACGCTAGCCCTAATTTGGTCATATGGGCGTGGCTCTGAATGAGTTAATAGGCCGCCGTGCCAATCTTGAAATAATACGCAACGGCCCGCCTGATCTCAAACCTACCGAAGTCAGCCCACGTCACCCCACTTCTCAGGGACCTGCACTGGCTCCCCATGGCCGCACAAATCCGCTTCAAGGCCCTCGACCTGGCATATCATGCGGCAAAGGGAACAGCTCCCGCCTACCTCCGGTCAATGGTCTCTAACTACACACCCTCAAGACCCCTACGCTCTGCATCTTCTGGCCGCCTCAGACCTACTACTATCCGAGCTGCGGGAGGGTCATCAAAGAGAAGTCGCCTATTCTCGGTCCTTGCCCCACAATGGTGGAACGAACTTCCCACCACAGTTAGGACAGCCAAAACCCGTCCAATCTTTCGCCGTCGACTAAAGACGCACTTCTTCACTTTTTTTCATGATGATGGCGCGGTCAAGACTAGTCGCCGTCGGGTTAGCTCAGCAACGATTGTGCATACTTTTTGTTATTGTGTTTATTTTTAGTACTTTTTTTTATAGAAACAACGCTGGCATCGACAAAATATGATCGCCAGTCACTGATTGATTTAAAATCCGGCCTGAAAGACAGGTTTAACAACACTTTTTGCCCAAACTGGCCACCGGAGATTCGACGCGACAACAACAAAGACAATGGCGGTGTGACCAAACGGAAACATAGAGGACGCAGAAGTGGAATTAAGAAGAGACTGAGAATTGAAAATAAAAGAAAATTGTAAAAAAAAAAAAAAGAAGAGACTGAAAAGTTCTCCTTACCGGCCAGGAATCCTTTCAATCCCGCTGGCAAACGTCCGTAGCATGGAGAATAAGATGGACGATCTCCGTGCGAGGGTCCGCTTTGATCAAGACGTGAGAGATTGCAACATTATGTGCTTCACGGAGACATGGCTTAAAGCAACTACTCCAGACCACATCATCTCTCCGTCGGATTCCTTCTCAGTCTTCCGACCGGACCGTACAGAAGAGTCCGGTAAGAGCGTTGGAGGGGGACTATGTCTTCTGACCAACAACAACTGGGTAAATCCGAAGGAAGTAAATATTCTGTCCCGTTTGGAGCATTTGTCGATTCAATGTCGCCCGTTTTACCTCCCCCGAGAATTCACCACCATTATCATGACGGCGGTGTACATTCCACCACAACGGATACCGCCAGGGCCCTGGCGGACCTACAGGGACATCTAAATAAGCAACAGAACAAGCACCCAGACGCAGCCATGATTATAGCTGGCGATTTCAACCAAGCGAATCTAAAGAAAGTGATGCCAAACTTTTTTCAGCACATCGCTTGCACCACCAGGGGAGGAAATACGCTTGACCATTATTACACCCCGTTTAGAGCCGGTTAGTAGTAGTAGTAGTAGTAGTAGTAGTAGTAGTAGTAGTAGTAGTAGTAGTAGTAGTAGTAGTAGTAGTAGTAGTAGTAGTAGTAGTAGTAGTAGTAGTAGTAGTAGTTTATTTCTTTTCAGTCATCATCACAGTACAATATACATCATCATTTATCAATATTTGATTATTTACAGTGACTGAAAAAGGTACAGACTGAAGCATAGTGCTTATATGTGCCTGTTCTATATTCTTACCAAAAAAATACAAATTGTTTTACTCCAAAACAGTATTATAAAGAAAAGAAAAAAGCAAGCAAAACAGTATTTTTCACCCTTGTAGTTTTTCAAAATTTAGCTTTACAAAAAAATACAAAAATGTAGATTCCAAAACAGTATTCTAAAAAAAAAAAACAAAAAAAACAGTGTTATTCACCCTTGTAGTTTTCAAAAATAGCTTTACAAACCTTTTTCTTAAAAACCAAAATCGAATTACTCATTCTTAACTCTATATCCGCATTGTTCCACAAGTTAACCCCAATAATAGAAATACACCTCCTTTTAATCCCCTTTTTAGCTTTCTGAACAGTAAATTTACAAATATCTGTATGTGTTGAAAAAAAACCTTTGCACCCCATCTGGGAGTAACTTTGCTTTAGCTCTGTACATTATTTACATAGTTCTATAGTAAACCAAATCATTAAATTTCATAATATGAGACTTTATAAACAATGGATTTGTATGTTCATAGTAACCAGCCTTGAAAAGGTTCTGAATGGCCCGCTTTTGCAGTACGACTATTGGATTTACTGTATTTTTAAATGTCGACCCCCATACTTCCACACAGTAAGAAATGTAAGGAAGTATAAGTGAGCAGTAAATTATGTGCAAGGCTTTGTAGTTTAATATATCCTTACATTTATACAATATTGCTACTGACTTAGATATTTTTCCTTGAATATAGTTAACATGTTGTTTCCATGTTAATTTCTGGTCAATAACTACCCCTAGACATTTTATCTCAAAAACTCTTTCTATTTGTACACATATCACATATTTTTAACTCTATCTCCCCCTCTATTTCTTTTCGATTTCCAAAAAACATAAATTTAGTTTTCTTAATATTGAGAGACAATTTATTAACATCAAACCAAGTTTTGAGAGTTTCAAGCTCTCTTTCAATAGCAGGCAAAAGTTCCTTTAAATTACTTTTTATTTATTTACCTGAGCAATATAAATTTGTATCATCTGCAAAAATAACAAACTTTAACAGTTCAGCAACATTGCACATATCATTAATATAAAGTATAGATAGTTTTGGACCTATCACAGATCCCTGAGGTACTCCACAGGTGACCTTCCTAAATCCTGACACAGTGTCATTGATTTGCACACATTGCTGTCTGTTTTCCAAGTAGCTCTTCAGCCAAGAGTTAGCTATACCTCGTATCCCATACTTCTCCAGTTTTCTCACTAATATGCTGTGATCTATTGTATCAAAAGCCTTCTGTAGGTCAATATAAATACCAATAGAACACTTGTCATTTTCAACTGCTTTGGTTATTTCTTCTACCATCTCCATCACTGCATATGTAGTAGTTCTATTTTTCCTAAACCCATACTGGTGTTCACTCAGTATTTTGTATTTGCCAATGAAAAGATCCAGTTGTTTCACAAATAGTTTCTCTAATATTTTTGAAAATTGAGGAAGTAGGGACACTGGTCTATAATTGTCCATTTCATGTTTATCTCCATTTTTATATATTGGTATTACCTTTGCTGGTTTCATATTATTAGGAAAAACACCTCTTTGAAAAGACAGATTGCATATATAGGTCAAAGGTTTTACAATAGACTAAATTACTTCTTTAATAATTACCATGTCAATGGAGTTTATATCAGTTGATGTTTTGTTTTTGAATTTACTTACAATATCAATTATATCAAGTTAATTTACCCCACAAAGGAACATAGAACTGATATTATCATTAATAAGATTATTAAACATATCTTTTTTATCATCAGGCACAACAATTTTACTGGCCAAAGTAGTTTCAACACCCACAAAGTAGTCATTGAAATCTTCAACGATGCTTTTTACATTGTCCACTTTAGCATCTGAGCTATTTAGAAAATAGCTTGGAAATTCAGATTTATATCCTCTATTTCGAATAATATGATTGATTATTTTCCAGGTCTTTTGTATATTATTTGCACTGTCTTCTAACATTTTATTGTAGTATTCCTTCTTCTGTACTCTCATAATGGAAGTCAGTTTGTTCTTATACAGCTTGTATTTTTCTTAGCTTTTACTTGTTCTCAGTTGTAAATATTTCTTGTAAAGTAAGTTTTTCTTTTTGCACGCCCTTTGCGTAGCTTTGGTCATCCATGGCTTTCCTTTATATTTATCCTTCACCCAGCTCTTTCTAATAGGACAGTGTTTGTTGTATAGCTCTGTGAACGTCAACAAAAAAGCATCATATGCCTGATTTGGATCGTCAACATACACCTCATCCCAGTTGTAGTTTGTAAAGTCCATCTTTAAGGCCTCCATTCTTTCTGGTGTCCTAATTCTTACAATTTTACAAGAAGGTTCACTTACATCAACTGAACATTTTTCCTTAAAAGTATGTAGAATCACAAAAATAGGAAAATGATCACTGATTTCACTTAAGAACAAACCACTTGTTGCTTGGCCATGAACATTCATAAATATGTTATCAATAAGTGTGACACTATCTTTAGTTATACTACTGGGTTTGCTTATAAGGGGCCGGAGACCAAAACTAAACATTGCATTACAGAAGTCTGTTGTTAGTTTATGTTCATTACATTTTAAGAGATCAATATTAAAGTCACCACAAACAAAAAAAGATTTTTTATCACATACCTTCTCATAAATTGATCAATGCAAGAACCAGGCGTTCTATATATGCAACTCAAAAATATACTCTTAACTTTAGCAGAGTGAATTTCAATTGTCAAACTCTCCATGATATCATTAACAATTGTAGTATCAATAACTCTACATTGAAAATCATTCTGTACATAAAATGCAACACCACCACCCCTTTTGTTTATCCGGTTTACACAGAAATGTTCATAACCTTCTAACATAAAATCAGCATCCTTTTCACTTGTTAGCCACGTCTCAGTTATTGCAATGACTTGAAATGTATGGTTTAATGAGTTTAAGTAGTCTTTAATTTGGACAAAGTTTGTATATAGGCTTCTGCTATTGAAGTGTATGATTGAAAAACCCTCCATATTAAGATTATTGAACAGATTCTCAGAATAATATTCACAATTTGATCTGTAATTGGAGAATTATCCAGCGCCTTTCCTACAGAGATATTATTATTATTATCATTATTATAGGGGCACTTATTATACAAGCATTATTTATCATCTGGTGCCACCTAGTGGGCGTTTACTGCAACTGTAGGACGCCAGGGGACTTAGATATGAACAGGTGAGACTGAATCAACGTCTGTGTGACGCACTATTTAAGACAGGGGTTCCCAAACTTTTCAGGCCGGGGCCCAGAAAATAAGGCGTCAGAGAGCCGCGGCCCAATGCACATCGTCTGGCTTTTTTTTTTTTTTTTTTTTGCCAGGCGACCGATTTTTTAAGCCAAATATCACTTCAATCCTATTAAGTTAGTAGTAGTTTATTTTTTTTTAGTAGTAGTTTATTTTTTTTCAGTCATCAAAAAAAAGTACAATATACATCATCATTTATCAATATTTGATTATTTACAGTGACTGAAAAAGGTACAGACTGAAGCATAGTGCTTATATGTGCCTGTCCTATATTCTTACCAAAAAAAAAAAAAAAACAGTATTATAAAGAAAAGAAAAAAAGCAAGCAAAACACCCTTCACCCTTGTAGTTTTTCAAAATTTTGCATAAAAAAAATAAATAAAATATAAAATACGAAAATGTAGATTCCAAAACAGTATTCTAAAAGAAAAAAGAAAAAAAGCAAACAAAACAGTGTTATTCACTAGGGATGTCCGATATTATCGGTTGACCGATATTATCGGCCGATATCGGCAGTAAAATGTGATATCGGAAAATATCGGTATCGGTTTAAAAAAAAATAAAACAATAACAATATTTGTTACAGTATATATATATATCCAGTGAAATTATTAGTTACCTGAAATTATTCAGTTTTTGGGGGGGGGGGGGGAAACCCTGCATATATCGGTATCGGTTGATATCGGTTGATATCGGTATCGGAAATTAAGAGTTGGACAATATCGGAATATCGGTATCGGTAAATAAGCCAATATCGAGCATCCCTATTATTCACCCTTGTATTTTTCAAAAATTGCTTTACAAACCTTATTCTTAAAAACCAAAATCGAATTACTCATTCTTAACTGTATATCCGCATTGTTCCACAAGTTAACCCCAATAATAGAAATACACCTCCTTTTAATCCCTTTCTTAGCTTTCTGAACAGTAAATTTACAAATATCTCTCAAATCATATTTTCTTTCATGTTTTGAAAAAAACCTTTGCACCCCTATTAATCCTATTAAGTTAGTTCAAGTTAGTTATTCATTTATATGTGCTATTTATGAGAGGGCTAACTTGTTGCAAAATAATAATGATAATAATAATAGCCTCATTAAAATACTATTGTTGCTTCGGTTGTTTTCAGCGTTTTATGTGCATAATCTGTTATTTAGTTTGAAATGTTCGTTGAAATAAGTAGATTTTTCGTTTTTGTTTATTTATTAAGTTAATATAAAACCATATAGTCACATTTTAGAATACAATAGAATAGAATTTTAGAATACAACTAGAAACACTGTCCTGGCCTGCTTCTAAGTTCAGTGGCCTGACGAAAAAAATTTAAATAAAAAATAAAAAAATAAAAAAATAAAAAATAAAAAAAATATTTTTTTTATTTTTTATTTTATTTTTTTTAAATCATCTCGCGGCCCACCCGTGGCTGCTCGCGGCCCACCTTTGGGTCGCGACCCCGACTTTGGGAACCACTGATTTAAGAGACACTCTTGACCATAGGCTGTAAGGTGAAAAGCCCTGTGGGCGAACTCGGACTGGCCAACGGTACGTTGCATTGTATGCGCCGTTAATATCCGCATTTATCCTTTGATTCATATATCTAGTTACTAATTGATGCCGTTTATTTCCTTTCCTTTGTATAGGTAAATAATCTGACTACTGACCGATGCTAAATGCTACTGACTGTATCGACTCTGCTGGCTAAGTGCTACTACTACTGGCTAAGTGCTACTACTACTGGCTAAGTGCTACTACTACTGGCTAAATGCTACTACTGCTGGCTAACTGCTAAACAAGTACTACTATCTACAGACTTAAGCTGCTACCAGCTACCAGTTAACCGCTTGCTTGATTGACCACCTGGTGATGATGGCATGACAGTTATCCAAATAACGGAATGTTTGGACATGGAGTCCCAATAAATGAACATTCTTGCAAAGTCCGAATTGTTTCTTTTGGTTAAATTTTTCAAGTCGTTCGCCTACACCCTTCCAATGGGGACATTTAGTTGACTCATTGACTGAGACCGCTAGATAATTGGACAATTATTTATCGTACGCGCCCCACTACGAGACGGGACGGACGGAACGCAGAAGCAAGTGCCGCGTGAGATACCCCTCAACGTCAAGGTGGAACCAGGACAGAGTGGATACACACGACGGGGCACATTGGAGAGGACGCGGTCAGCTCAAGGGAAGTGAAACGTTGATGTTGACTGCTTATTGGGTTGGAATCGCCGTATTCCGCCCACATGCTGGTTGCTTGAAGTGGTGGGGTCGCCGAATTCCATCCAATGTTAATGCTAAACGCTAGCCATCAGCCAACCAATGCTAATACTGCTAGCCACCAATGCTAACGCTGTTAGCCAAAGACTGCTAACACTGCTAGCTGCAAATGCTAAATGCTAGCCATTAGCCAACCAATGCTAATACTGCTAGCCACCAATGCTAACGCTGTTAGCCAAAGACTGCTAACACTGCTAGCTGCCAATGCTTAACGCTAGCCATTAGCCAACCAATGCTAATACTGCTAGCCACCAATGCTAACGCTGTTAGCCAAAGACTGCTAACACTGCTAGCTGCCAATGCTTAACGCTAGCCATTAGCCAACCAATGCTAATACTGCTAGCCACCAATGCTAACGCTGTTAGCCAAAGACTGCTAACACTGCTAGCTGCCAATGCTAAACGCTAGTCATTAGCCAACCAATGCTAATACCGCTAGCCACCAATACTAACGCTGTTAGCCAAAGACTGCTAACATTGCTAGCCACCAATGCTAACACTGCTGGCCACCAATGCTAGCTAAAGAACATTATCATTGACACCTATGCCTTGGCTGTGTTGAATTAAGCAACTACGTTGTTGCTCCAAACGCTGTGAACATTATCATTGACACCCATGCCTTGGCTGTGTTGAACTAGGCAACTACATTGTTGCTCCAAACGCTGTGAACATTTTCATTGACACCTATGCCTTGGCTGTGTTGAACCAAGCAACTACGTTGTTGCTCCAAACGCTGTGAACATTATCATTGACACCCATGCCTTGGCTGTGTTGAACTAGGCAACTACATTGTTGCACCAAACGCTGTGAACATTATCATTGACACCCCTATGCCTTGGCTGTGTTGAACCAAGCAACTACGTTGTTGCTCCAAACGCTGTGGACATTATCATTGACACGCCTATGCCTTGGCTGTGTTGAACTGTGCAATTATATTGTTGCTCCAAACGCCGTGAACGGTACTATTGATGAGCCGACCTAAAGTGACTATGTTTCTTCAGACAGTCTTCAATTTGCTCTTCACGTTGTGAACTGTACTATTAATGAATTAACCAAAAGCTGTAACGGTGCTCACCAACTCTATCCTACTTGCTCACTCACATTGTGGTCATTACCAGGTTTCAAGTGAGTGAAGCAAAGCTACGTTGACCCACTATACGGTCCCGTCATTATCCCCTGCTGGGAACAGTGTCATTGTAATCACACTGCTACACGCCAACTGTACAACTGTGCTTCTGACTGTTAACCCCATTGTTTACTACTGCCTGTGACCAGTGACTCAGCCGCAAAAGGAGCTCCAGTTGGGGCAACGGCTGACTGGGACAAGATGGAGGGTGTAGATGTGGAAGAGCTAAAGAAGAGGCGTACTGTGGCGCAGACAGCTTTCACAAGGAGAGCCAACCAGGTAGCTGACAATGTTGACACCGCATCGCCAGCGGAGCTGGTCAACGACAAGAAAGCTCTTCAAGTAGAGTTTGCTAAGCTCGTTGACACGACGGGAGACTATGTTGGAGCATTGGAGGAGGCCGACGGAGCCGCACATGCTACCGTGATAGCCGACGCCACAGCAAAGAAAGACGCGAGCAAGCAGAGGAAAGCGGCACTGGAGAAGAAGATCTTCTCGGAGGTATGGTCCCGCTTCGTTCAGCCATAGCTAGGCCCCCTTGAAGTGGAGTTCAAGGAGGCCTTGGAAGAGACAAAGAGACTCAGCACCCAATGGGCACCCAAAGACAAAAGAGCGTTGGAGGGGAACAAATTGGAGAGGAGACTCAACGCCTTCGAACAGATGGTGAGAGAGTGGAGATACTTTCTTCCAACTCCCAACATAGCTGAATTGGGGAAGCGGTACAGGCACCTAGACAAGGAAAGAGCAGCACTAATGGACAGGTGGTCGACCCTCCTAGAGCCTGGAGGAAAGGGCGGCGTTGAGCTGGACGACGAGGATGAAGAGGAGGAAAAGGTACACGACGTTGAAAGGGATGGCGACATGACCAGCCCACCTGGCGTCGCCAGGGACGCTCCTCAACATGCCACTGAAGCTGACCCCTCCCCATCCGCCGACGATAAAGGTGCGGTCGCTCATGCCCATTCACCTCCCCAGTGTAACAGCTGTCAAGCAGAGGGCGCTTATGGAAGCCCTCCCTTGCCTCCCGGCAGCCATGAGGAGGCATCCAACGCCGTCCATCTCCAGTATGGAGTAGGGACCGCAGGAAGTGGGCCTCTCCATCATGTTGGAAGGCAATCACCCCCACGGGTAAGACAACCCAGCAGGGAACCCCGTTTCAGTTCATCCGTCACCATCTATATTCATGCCAACCCCACTGACACGCCTCAGTCACGAGGTGACCGCGCCACGCCACCAGGTGATGAGGGCGCAACGCAGGAAGGTCTCGCTCACCACAGAGACCACCAGGGGGCCCGACCTAGGATCAAGCTCGCCGCCATCAATCTACCCAAATTCTGTGGGGACAGAAGGACATATTGGCGCTGGCGGGATAACTGGGAGGACCTCCAGGCGCTGGCAGAACCCTCAGGTTTACCAGTGTGTAAACTGTATCACCTACTGGACAGTGTGGAAGAGCCACTGAGGAAGAAGCTTGGGCTGGATCGCTGCAGAACCGCGGATGACATCTTCAGGCTCCTAGACAACCGATTTGGGGACAGGAGCGTGACCGCAAGCCTGATCCTCAAGGACCTGGAAGAAGTGCCTGCAGTGCGAAGCAGCCAGCCTAGGCCGATGATAGACCTGGTCCAGGCAGTGGAAACCGCACTGTATGACCTGAAGGACCTTGGAATGGAGGATGTTATCAAGAACCACTTAACTGTCGCCGCCATAGAGAGGAAGCTGCCTATAGGCATGAGAGAGAAGTGGATCTCCTATGAGCGTGACCCCGCAAATGGCGTCACGCCCAGAAGCTACTTCGACAGGCTCTTGTCATTCCTGAAAGGACAGGAAAGGATTCTCGAGAGGCTAGCACAGCTGGAGATCGGACCCACCCACGCTGGCGATAGACCAACCCAGCGTGAGATGCTGAGTGACAGAGGTAGTGAAAGACAGTCATTTACCAGAACAACAGTGAGTGATGTCAGGAGGGAGTCCCAGAGGGACCCGTGCACCATGTGTGGAGACAAAGCACATGGAGGGAGACTTTACTTCTGCCCGGCCTTCAAGAAGGCTTCATTGACGGAGAAGAGA
This sequence comes from Notolepis coatsorum, assembly GCF_963971535.1. NCBI lineage: Eukaryota > Metazoa > Chordata > Actinopteri > Aulopiformes > Paralepididae > Notolepis > Notolepis coatsorum. Next base: position 106,473,341 of record NC_140171.1, read on the forward strand.
GCCCAGGTGAAAAAGGCAGGGATGTGTGCCAAATGTCTCGATTATCACAGGGTTGACAGCGGGTGCAGGGAGAGATTCTTCTGCCATGAGGAAGAGTGTGTGGAAGAGGACGGCCCTGTCGAGCATCATTTCCTCCTCTGCCCCAAGACGCAAGGGAGGAGTGAAGCAACCGAGGAGCCACGAGCTAGGAGAGGACCCCAAGGCCTGACAGAGAAGCAGGAGGAAGTCATCGCTGGGTTTGCGCTCCAAATGGAAGCATTCAAAAAGGCCTTCACAAACAAAACAACCTCCAAAGTGTGCGCCAGCAAGAGCCTGTTGGACAAAAGCGGCATAAAAGAATACCCAGTCCTCATGATGCTCATGGATGTCACAACAAGAGGAGGAGACTGTGTTGGAGCGTTGATGGACCTCGCCTCCGACACCAACTATATCACTCACAGAGCCGCCAAGAGACTCGGGCTGACCGGCGAGCCAATCACACTGGTCGTGTACAGTGTTGGGAAGATGGCAGTCAAAGTCGATACCAAGAGGTATGTGGTGGCGATCAAGGTATGGACCCCGAAGGGGACCTCAAGGTGCCATGAGATGCTCTGCTATGGCCTTGAGGACATTGCCAAGGTGGACCGAGTGGTGGACTCTGAGCAGCTCTAGCTGTTTTTCCCACGTGTCCAGCCAGGAGAACTGACCCGGCCCGAGACCATCAACCTGCTCATCAGCGCCCGGGAAGGTCGCTTAGTCCCACAAAGAGTGGGGAGAGTCGGCGATCTGGTGCTGTGGGACGGCCCGTTGGGCAAGACTGTGAGTGGTGCACATCCAGACCTCTTTGAGGGGGTAGAGTTGACGGCACGCCAATCATTGACCCACTTCGCGCACTCCATGGGGACGAAGGCCGTCGAAGTGAAGAAGCACCTCGCGGTAGACCTGACCGAGAGTGGCCGCCCGCCTGGAGCGAAGGAGCAACCAGCATCACTCCCTAACGACCATAGAATCTCACAGTCGGCACTCCTGAGAACGGAGAAAGCCTCAGGAGGGACCTCGCATGGCGTTGAGCCTACACCAGACAGGCCCGGTCTGGTCAAGGTGGGAGGCGTAACGCCACAGAAGCCAAACCAAAGACACTCGTCCAAAAACGCCCCAAGAGGGACCCCGAGTGGAAAGGAGCCTACACCAGGCAGACCCGGTCTGGTCAAGGTGGGAGGCGTAACGCCACAGAGGCAAGACCAAGGACACTCGTCCAAAAGCGCCTCGAGAGGGACCCCAAGTGGAAAGGAGCCTACACCAGGCAGACCCGGTCTGGTCAAGGTGGGAGGCACAGCGCCACGGAGGCGAGACCAAAGACACTGGCCCAAAAATACCTCAAGAGGGGCCTCAAGTGCAAGGAAGCCCACACCAGGCAGGCCCGGTCCTGTAAAATGGGATGCATTGACGGGCAAGGAACGCCAAAACTCGTCCGATGAACTATGCCTGGCTGGGCAGGAAGGAGAAGCCCACAGGGCCAACCACGAGGGCGTTGCTGAAACCTTCTCACAATTGAGGAACAATGACCGAGTCAAGGACGTCGATTGAGATAGAACGAGTGTTGTGAAGGGCCAGATTAAACCGAATATATATATTTATTTATATATATATATTTAATTGTATTTGTATATTCTCTAATATTCCCTGATATCCCTTGTATATTCCTTGTACAATATGCATTGAATATCCATTCTAGCCTACTGAACATCCCATAATAGTCTCCATTCTACTATTGGTCGAGACCTTGGTGCCAGGCTGCCATACCCCTCAGACCCAGTTCAAACGTACCGCTCGACATGTACGAACAAGTCCTAGTTCCGCGTAGGAATTTGGCTACCGCACCACTAATGGGACTATTTGTTCATAGTGCGTATATATACTGCGCTACTAAAGTAGGACTTTCTTTTCAGTCCAGTTTCTTACCCTCCAATAGAGTCACAGACGTAAAGCCTCCCCGCGATGCCACGTGTGGGAGTAAGGCCAAGTTCGGCCTACCATCGGTATTGAGACATCGTGTATATTAATATTTGAATAGTCATATTTGGCACTATATCGTCGAGTTGGACGTAGTCTATTAAGCTAATAATAGTCTGTTAATATATAGTGCTTCGTGCGGTGAGAATACTACCGTAGTCAGTACCCCATCGTTTCGGGCAGAGAACTGGCTGCTTACCCAGGGTGGTTGACCCTATGTGAAGCTGCACCCGAGGAGCCCCAGAGCCGACGAGCGAGTGGACCTGTATACCGGATTATTCTACCGACGACAGCCCGCCTTCCCAGGCACGGATTATGCTTTGGATACTTTGATTATTCTATGGATAAAGACCCCCGACACTACCGTGTGTTGGAACCCCCCCCCCTGGAGAGGACGCAAGGTGAGGAGACGCTCTGCAAGACGAGGTCTCTCCACATCTCTCCCCCGTGGACCGGAGAGAGCCGGCCCACAAAGAGTCCACCTGCTTTCATCTGTGGTCCAAGGATCGCCGGCGCATTGAACGGCACTACAGTGGGTTCACCTGGGATACCCTTGGCCGGACGAGGCAGCTGAATTCTACCCCCCCCCCCCTCCTACTCCTGTCGGCTTACAAGCGACCGGATTAACCCCCTCTAGTGTATCCAGCCTATAATCATTAAAGTATCATTGCTGTTATTCCTTAACTATTCCAGGTCGTATATTTACCACCTGCGCCTTCAGAGATTGGACATTATCTATTGATATACCGACGAATACTCCTTGCCATAAAAGTGCATACTATTTCAATTCATAAATGTAATTAAGTGATTAAGTGCTTATTCTACACACCATCGCTGTGTAGGAAATAAAGACCTGCTTCTAATTCGTACATTTGTGTTGGATCCGTTTCATCTACGTGAGAGTGTTCATGATAATATATTTATGCCGTGTACTGGGTGGCCGAATATTAAGTACAAAGGTAGTGGTAGTAAGTATCATATCTAGTAATACAGTCAGGGAATTGTACCCCTCAGTTACAATTGGTCCTTCGAGCCGGAGGGTAATTAGTGTAATATTAATATAGTGTTATTAATATTGAAATGGCCTATGATGAACACTCCACGAAACGATCCTCCTAACCAACGCCCGCAGCGCGAACGACGGCTCCCTCAGTACTTAGAGGCTTACGCTGTCAGTCAACAACCTAGTCTTCTACTAACAGTAAACGCGGTAAAACTAGAAAGTAAAAGTATGTCTAACCCCAACGCCCAGACTACCCCGACCATAGAGGCCCCTACGGGCTCTAATGTAACTGACCAAGTTCACGGTGGGGACCAGTGGGAACCAGACATGACTTCACACCCCGCCAGTACTGAAGAAGTAGTCCCCGATGAGTCCCGGGAGGAATACAACGCTACCGAGAGAGAACTCGGCACGGAAGAAGACGGGGAGAGCACCGTGGAGATAGAACTCCAAGGCTCCGCAAGGAGTACCCCGAGGGAAGGCTCCCCTATACAACCGCCTTCTCCCAGCGAGGCAGAGAGGACCCTACAGCAGGCCTTCCTCATCAGCCTGAACGCCGCTGCTGAACGCGACCGACTGCAGATCCAGCAGCGAAGCGAACACGAGCAGATACGTCTAGAAATAAGACGCATTCAGATGGAAGAGAATGTGGCCCGAGAACGAGCCGGTGCTCAACGGGACGCAGCGCGCGACAGACAGCAGTCGCAACTAATAGAACAGCTGATCAGACGGACAACACCCTCTCCCTCCGCCAGAGGCTCCAGGAACTCGTCTAGACACACCTCCAGGGCGGCATCCCCTAGCCGAGTAAACAACCCTGAACTTGACCAACAGACGAGGTCTATACCCCCCACAGACCACCTCCCCCCACCGGTCCAAGCGAGACCTAGCAACCGGGAAGGAGCAGCATATCCTGTGGAGAGGCTAAACCAGAGACTACAAGCACTGGATGACCTAACTGAAGACGAAGAGGAAGAGGAGGAGAACCGCGCCCGAAGACAGCACAGTACTCTACCGGACCAGGAGGTCCGGTACAGCCCAGGCTATACTCCCGCGGAGCTGCGCTACAGACCCCCGACTCTATACACGGGTGAGCATGACGCACGACCCGCACCGAGGAACAGCACCTGGACAAGCGGGCCATGGTACACTGCCGGTACCAGCCCATACCAAGGAGCGGGAGGAGACTCGCCTAGGAGGCCTCCCCCCCAACGCTCGCCGATGTATCCACAGTCAGCGTCATACATTGGCACGCCTATGGTACCCGACTTCACCCAAGAGAACCGGGCCCAGTATACAGAACTCTGCATGTGTCTGGAGACCATGTTGGTGGATGTATTGGATGAACGCCACAAATACGCCATCCTACTGCAGCACTTAAAGGTGCCCCGCGCACATAATATAGCGCTCGCCTACGCGACTTCCACCACCCCATACACAGCAGCGCTGGTAGCATTGGACCAGAGGTATGGGCGCATATGGGATTACGTGATCCAGGAGATCCGACACATCGACCGCTTACCCCCAGCAATAGACAATCGAGCACTGGACGACCTGTCCATCAGAGTGCAGTCCCTGGTAGGGATGTTGGGAGCGCAAAGAGAGAAGGGGAAGTATGAACTTTACGCCAACTCAAATGTGGAAAGGATTCTGGAGAAGCTGCCGCCCGCTCGTCAGGAGCGCTTTAGGCGGCAGAGGGACCACAGAGACCCGAATGGCCCCGAACCGAACCTCCTCGATCTAGCAGACTTCCTGGCGAGAGAAGTCAGCAGCCTACGGCTAGATACATTCGGACGGAGCACCCCTGGCTCCAGAGAAGGAACCAGACGACTAAATGATGGAAGAAGATCGGTGACTGTGATGCACCAATCGGAGTCAGTACCGAGCAGCAGTAGCCACAGTACCCCCTCCAGAACGGAGAAGTGGAAGATAGTGTGCCCCTACTGTGAGAAAGAACACTGGCTAGCGCAATGTGACTCTTTCCCCAAGCTGAACGCGGAGGAAGCAGGTCAATGGATAAAGTCCAACAAGCGCTGTTTTCGCTGTGCGCGCGCACACATGGCAGCCGAATGCCGCTTAAAGAAAAGGTGCACCAAGTGCGATGGAGCCCATCTGGACATACTTCACGACAGTAACAGACGGCGCCCTTCACCTGCACCATCCAGCCGCAAAGCGAGCGTCATGTACATCGATCCCGCCAGCAGTAGTGGAGCCCGAGTACTCCTAAAAGTAGTGCGTGTGACACTAAGCTACCAGAATAAAGTCCTGGACACTTACGCCGTCCTCGATGACGGGTCAGAGAAGACCCTGCTGCTCGCCTCCGCTGCGGCCCAGCTAGGGCTGCGGGGAAGCGAAACCCAAATGACAATTCGGACAATAAGACGAGATTTGAAGACGATAAAGGGCGAGAATGTCTCATTCTCTATCGCAGCAAGCGGCCAGCCTGAGCGACGGTACCAGATTGCAGACGCTTTCACCAGCCAAGAAATAGGACTGTCGCGGTACACATACCCCGTCGCCAAGCTGATGGAGAAATATGCACATCTGCGCAAGTTACCGATCCCGCTCATAGACAATGCTATGCCGACCCTGTTGATAGGCTCCGACCATGCAGACCTCATTGTCCCGATAGACCGGGTTCATACCGGACCCCGAGGCTGTCCTGCAGCAGTCGAGACCCGTTTGGGATGGACTCTCCAAGGCCCGCTCGCCAAATCTCTCAACCGAAGTACAGCCACTAGATGTCTCCACTCCCGAGTCACAGAGGGAGAAACCGCACTCCTGCAACACGTAGAGCGGCTATGGAGCTTGGAACAAATGCCCTTTAAGAATGGAAAGAAAGACATTCGCTCTAAAGATGACATTTACGCCATTCACCTCCTCGAGACAGGGACCAAGAGAGTCCCGGTCAACGGCGTGTTGAGATACGCCACGCCACTCCTGCGGCGAGAAGGAATGCCTACTTTCCACGCCAAGACAGACGCCATAGAACGGTACCTGCTGAACACGGAGCGGCGCTTAGCCAAGAACCCCGCCCAAGAGAGTGTATACCGCGCTGAGATTGAGAAGCTCATCACAGCGGGACACGTCACAAAGATGGACATTAAAGAGGCTGACCAGACCACTGAATCGTGGTACGTGCCCCACCACAAGGTCCATCACAACGGTAAAGACTGCATAGTATTTAACTGCAGCTACCAGATCGGATCCCAAAATCTGAATAAAGAGTTACTGCCCGGTCCCACACTCGGCCCCTCCCTACTCGGCGTTCTACTCCGCTTCCGCCAGGAAAAGGTGGCCATCAGCGGGGACATTAAAGGAATGTTCCTGCAGGTGAGATTAGTAGAGGCGGACAAGCCCCTGTTACGGTTCCTATGGAGAGAGAAGCCAGGAGATGAGCACCCAGCCATCTACCAATGGGAAGTCCTCCCCTTCGGAACGACGTGCAGCCCCTGCTGTGCGACATTTGCACTACAGAAACATGTAGCAGAGGACCCAGCAGCGGACGAAGAGGTCCGACACAGCGTAAAGAACAGCTTCTACGTAGACAACTGTCTACAAAGCCTTTCAACCCAGGAAGAAGCCGAGGCTCTCCTGATTAAACTCCGCGCCTCATTGATCAAAGGCGGCTTTGATCTCAGGCAGTGGGCCAGCAGCGATCCGCAAGTACTGCGCAGCCTCTCCTCCGAGGACAAGGCAGCCAGCAGCGAGACCTGGATGGCTACAATCCCGGGAGAAGCCCAGGAGATGACCCTGGGATTGGTGTGGCGATTCAAAACAGATTCGCTTCACTACAGACACAAGCCCCTGACTACGGAGCAGGGAAGGCCGGCGGCGGCGCCGACCACCAGACGGAGTGTGTACACAACACTCGCCCGACAATATGACCCGCTAGGATGTATTCTACCGTACACCACCAGGGCAAAAATGATTGTACGAGCATTGTGGGACAAGGACCAGGGCTGGGACGACCCCATTCCCGCACACCTTGCATCCACCTGGAGAGAGTGGGAGATGGAGCTCCACTCACTCCCAGGCGTTAATATGCGCCGAAGCTACTTCCCACCCAAGGTGAGGCCAGAGACATGTAAAATGGACTTACACGTCTTCAGTGACGCCTCAGAGGTCGCATACGGATCAGTAGCCTACTTGCGGGCCCAAGACCAAGGGGGAGAGATCTACACAGCATTTGTCCTCGCCCGCTCGAGAATAGCCCCACGCAAGCAACAATCTATCCCACGTCTAGAGCTCTGCGCAGCCCTAGCCGGAGCGCACCTAGCCACGCTCATCCAACGTGAGCTCACCATACCGGTGTCTAGAACAATCCTGTGGTCAGATTCCACGACGGTACTCGCCTGGATCAAATCGGACTCATGCAAGTATAAAGTCTTCGTGGGAGTCAGAGTCACCGAGATTCAAGACTTAACCGAAGAGTTAACCGGAGAAACAGAGTGGCGCTACGTTGATACAAAACAGAACCCAGCTGACGTCATCACCCGGGGGATGCCCCTGGATGACCTCACCCGTCGCAATGTCTACAGTGACGGCCCCGCATTCCTAAGACTCCCGGAAGGACAGTGGCCCATGCCTATCCCGAGGGAAGCAAGTCCAGAGGAGGTGGAAATTAAGAAGTCTGTGTTCTGTGGTTTGAGCACCGTAGCCTCCACCGACCCTAACATAAACGATTGCACGTCCATAGAGAGTGCACAACAAAGAACATTCCTGCGGTACCACCCGGAGTGCAAGTCCCCCGCTGATATGTCAGCAGCTAACTACGAGGAAGCAGAATTGCTTCTACTGCAGCGAGCCCAGAGAGACTCGTTCCCCGATGAATTGGCCTGTCTACAGGGAGGAAAGCCCGTCCCATCCGACAGCAGATTGATTCACCTGGCCCCCGAGAGCGACGCTCACACCCTCATCAGAGTGGGTGGTCGCCTACGCAGAGCCCCCAATCTGCCGGATGACGTTAAATACCCGATCGTATTGAACAGCCGACACAAGGTCACAGAGCTGATTATAAAGAAATACGATGAGGATGTACATCACGCCAGGAGCAGTTTCCTACTGCACTACCTACCGTCTCTACAGACCCGCCAGAAGTGGGTAAAGGAGAGAGACAATTTGACAGAAGGAACAGTCGTCATGATTATTGATCAATCACTGCCCAGAGCTATGTGGCCGGCCGGCCGCGTAAGCAAAGTGATCACCGGTGCCGACGGCAAGGTCCGAGCAGCTGAAGTGCTCGTCCAGGGTCGCACTTACACCCGTCCCGTGGCAAGGCTCATAGAACTGCCTCGACTCCCAGACACAATCGATGATGACCATGACCCTACAACCCTATGACTTTGTGAAGTTGACTGACCCCTACGGCAAACCCTTATGTGTAAATAGACAACGCGATTAATCTGTCTCCGTTTAACTGATTAGGTCTGGGACCTATTCAGGGGGTGGCTGTTGTGAAGGGCCAGATTAAACCGAATATATATATTTATTTATATATATATATTTAATTGTATTTGTATATTCTCTAATATTCCCTGATATCCCTTGTATATTCCTTGTACAATATGCATTGAATATCCATTCTAGCCTACTGAACATCCCATAATAGTCTCCATTCTACTATTGGTCGAGACCTTGGTGCCAGGCTGCCATACCCCTCAGACCCAGTTCAAACGTACCGCTCGACATGTACGAACAAGTCCTAGTTCCGCGTAGGAATTTGGCTACCGCACCACTAATGGGACTATTTGTTCATAGTGCGTATATATACTGCGCTACTAAAGTAGGACTTTCTTTTCAGTCCAGTTTCTTACCCTCCAATAGAGTCACAGACGTAAAGCCTCCCCGCGATGCCACGTGTGGGAGTAAGGCCAAGTTCGGCCTACCATCGGTATTGAGACATCGTGTATATTAATATTTGAATAGTCATATTTGGCACTATATCGTCGAGTTGGACGTAGTCTATTAAGCTAATAATAGTCTGTTAATATATAGTGCTTCGTGCGGTGAGAATACTACCGTAGTCAGTACCCCATCGTTTCGGGCAGAGAACTGGCTGCTTACCCAGGGTGGTTGACCCTATGTGAAGCTGCACCCGAGGAGCCCCAGAGCCGACGAGCGAGTGGACCTGTATACCGGATTATTCTACCGACGACAGCCCGCCTTCCCAGGCACGGATTATGCTTTGGATACTTTGATTATTCTATGGATAAAGACCCCCGACACTACCGTGTGTTGGAACCCCCCCCCCTGGAGAGGACGCAAGGTGAGGAGACGCTCTGCAAGACGAGGTCTCTCCACATCTCTCCCCCGTGGACCGGAGAGAGCCGGCCCACAAAGAGTCCACCTGCTTTCATCTGTGGTCCAAGGATCGCCGGCGCATTGAACGGCACTACAGTGGGTTCACCTGGGATACCCTTGGCCGGACGAGGCAGCTGAATTCTACCCCCCCCCCCCCTCCTACTCCTGTCGGCTTACAAGCGACCGGATTAACCCCCTCTAGTGTATCCAGCCTATAATCATTAAAGTATCATTGCTGTTATTCCTTAACTATTCCAGGTCGTATATTTACCACCTGCGCCTTCAGAGATTGGACATTATCTATTGATATACCGACGAATACTCCTTGCCATAAAAGTGCATACTATTTCAATTCATAAATGTAATTAAGTGATTAAGTGCTTATTCTACACACCATCGCTGTGTAGGAAATAAAGACCTGCTTCTAATTCGTACATTTGTGTTGGATCCGTTTCATCTACGTGAGAGTGTTCATGATAATATATTTATGCCGTGTACTGGGTGGCCGAATATTAAGTACAAAGGTAGTGGTAGTAAGTATCATATCTAGTAATACAGTCAGGGAATTGTACCCCTCAGTTACAACGAGAGTTGTATATATTTTTTTGTTTCCCTTTAAATATAAGTACATTTGTATGGGTAGAACAATTTGTATGGTTTGGGTAGTTTTCTGAGCCCTTACGGCCAGAATACTAGGTGGGAGGTGGAGAATTATCCAGCGCCTTTCCTACAGAAATTATTATACAATTATTCCTACACTTATTATACAAGCATTATTTATCATCTGGTGCCACCTAGTGGGCGTTTACTGCAACTGTAGGACGCCAGGGGACTGAGATATGAACAGGTGAGACTGAATCAGCGTCTGTGTGACGCACTATTTAAGAGACACTCTTGACCATAGGCTGTAAGGTGAAAAGCCCTGTGGGCGAACTCAGACTGGCCAACGGTACGTTGCATTGTATGCGCCGTTAATATCCGCATTTATCCTTTGATTCATATATCTAGTTACTAATTGATGCCGTTTATTTCCTTTCCTTTGTATAGGTAAATAATCTGACTACTGACCGATGCTAAATGCTACTGACTGTATCGACTCTGCTGGCTAAGTGCTACTACTACTGGCTAAGTGCTACTACTACTGGCTAAGTGCTACTACTACTGGCTAAATGCTACTACTGCTGGCTAACTGCTAAACAAGTACTACTATCTACAGTTATCTACGTTATTTTCATTTTTACGTTACTATTATTATTATTATTTTATTTTTTAAACATTGATCTTAACTGATCACTGTGACTTTATTGCTTTTATCGTTATATATGCCTATAATTGTGTACAGCACTTTGGGCTACATGACATGTATGAAAGGTGCTTTATAAATACTTACTTACTTACAGACTTAAGCTGCTACCAGCTACCAGCTAACCGCTTGCTTGATTGACCACCTGGTGATGATGGCATGACAGTTATCCAAATAACGGAATGTTTGGACATGGAGTCCCAATAAATGAACATTCTTGCAAAGTCCGAATTGTTTCTTTTGGTTCAATTTTTCAAGTCGTTCGCCTACACCCTTCCAATGGGGACATTTAGTTGACTCATTGACTGAGACCGCTAGATAATTGGACAGTAATCATTATAAAGATTTGCCTCAGGGTCAATGTCATTGAATATATTATTGTCATCATCAGACTCATCCGATTCCATCAATATACAGTATATGGCAATCTTAGACTGGTTCCGGTCCTACCTGAGTAATAGGACCTTCTCTGTCCAACTCGGTGATCTCACTTCCTCTGTGGCCCCCCTCACCTGCGGGGTGCCCCAAGGCTCGATATTGCGTCCCACTCTCTTCCTCCTATACATACTCCCCCTAGGCCAGATCTTGGCAAAACACAAGATCTCATTCCACTGCTTCGCCGATGACGTGCAGGTTTACCTCCCCTTAAAGCCCACCCAAGGGAAGACATCAATAGAACCACTGCTTGACTGCCTGGCAGAAATCAAGTGCTGGATGTCCGAAAACTCCCTGACATTGAATGAAGGGAAAACCGAGGTCATTGTTTTTAATAGTGCCCCCCCGCCCTCCGTCATTGACGCACTTGGTCCCCTGGGCCCAAACCTCTCCACCTCTGTCAGGAACCTCGGGGTCATCTTCGACAGTAATTTTAAATTCGATAGACAGGTCAGCGCCGTAGTGAAAAATAGCTTTTATCACCTTAGACTCCTGGCGAAGACAAAGGCATACCTCTCCCAAAGTAACCTAGAGACGGTGATACATGCCTTTGTCACCACCCGCCTCGACTACTGCAATGCTCTGTACACTGGCATTGACAAGTCCCTCCTCCGCCGCCTACAACTGGTGCAGAACGCAGCCGCGCGACTCCTCACCAAAACAAGAAAATACGAACACATCAGCCCAGTTTTGGCCTCGCTCCACTGGCTGCCTATTAGCTTCAGGATCGATTTTAAATTAGCACTAAATGTTTTTAAATCATTAAATGGCACGGCTCCCTCCTATCTGTCCGAGCTCCTGCACCGCCACACCCCCCACCGATCCCTCAGATCAGCTGACCAGATGCTATTGGTGGTACCCAGAACCAGGCTCAAAACTAGGGGAGACAGAGCTTTCTCCACCGCAGCGCCTAGACTGTGGAACAGCCTCCCCCTCAGCGTACGGACTGCCCAGACCGTACAGGCTTTTAAATCACTCTTGAAAACCTACCTGTTCTCCTTGGCCTTCCCCCCTACTTAACTACCACTAGACCCCTGACCCTTCTATCCTCTTTGTTTTACTGTGTCCTACCAGTTTTTATTACTTTCATTGCTTTATTATGTTTTTAATCTTATATCTTGCACCATATTGTTTGTTTTGTTGCTTTCATTGCTTTGCCATGTTTTCTTATTTCTTTCTTTTAATCTTATACCTTGCCTCACACTAATTTGTTTTTATCAACCTGCTTGTGAAGCACTTTGGTGTCAGCTACCGCTGCCTGGAAATGTGCTATACAAATAAAACTGACTTGACTTGACTTGACTATACGCATAGGTTACATCATTATGATACCCATAGTATGCTAAGATTAGGTGGATGTTGATCATAGGAAATAATAATAATAATGTTTGTGATATACATAATAGCAATACCAACAATGCTAATAATAACAACAGTAATGATAATACTAATGATAAACAATACATAGGTATATATAATAGGTGATAGATATTTGTCATGAGTTCATGATATAATGACTCATGCAGCATATGGCATAACAACCAATTATATATATCAATGGCACTGTAGAGTATATGGGATAATAGAGTTTTGTGATTCCTCATGATGAGATAGAGTGATACCTTGTTTGTTGTTTTGTCGTTATATTGTCCTGTATTTGTCCTCATTGGTACTGGTCCATCTCAGAGAGGTCTCTGATGAGCAATATCTTTGCCTCCTCCGGGGAATCTCCATTGAGCTTGATGTACACCTTGCAGTTTGCCGTCCAGGTAGACTTTATCTTCTCTTGCTTTCTCAGTATTCTTGCTTGTCTGGCAATGTCTGCATTTCTTTTCATCAGGTGCTCGTTCATGTAAACATTTGTATACTTCAGTTTACGTCCTTGTTTCAGCGTTGCAATCTTGTGTTTCCTGTTGACAAAGCGTAGTATTATGTCTGGGCGATCTTTTTTATTTCTTCGTGGTAGAGGGTGGCATGCCTCTATATCTCCACTGTTGATCTGTATTCCTTTACCAGCCATGAAGGTGATCACTTGTTGCTCAATCGTTTCAATATCTTGATCCGTGGGTTCACCATCAACCCCTGCCACAGCTCTGGCATAGGTCCTTGGCATAGTCACCAGACCGTTTATGATGATGTTGTTTAATCTGGAATATTGCTCCAATTCATCCACCTTGGTTTCCAGCGTTTCTATCTTTTGTTCCTTCTACAGATTAAGCTTTTTTAGCTCCTTTATCTCTCAGCTCCAGCATGGTTTCTTGTTTTTTGGAGAAGTTTGCCATTTGTTCTGTAATATAATCAAGTGACTTCTTTATGTCCTCTATCTCAGCCTTTTGTGCCTTTGCCATGCTCCCAGGTGATCTGCTCTCCCACACCCAGCTCAAATGTTTGGGGTTCTCTGTGGAGTTTACCTGGTGCAGGTTTGAGGCCTACCAGGCTGGAAAGGTTTTAACCTCAGGTTAGAGGATTTTAGTCAGGTTTAGTTTGATAATCCTCCTCCTTAATTCTAATGTATCAAAGTAAGAGCTCAAACCATCTCAATTTAGCTAAACAATTGGGATTGCTTAGATATTAAGAAGATAGAGTCTCATGCAATTTCAACAGCACTCTCAGTAGCAGAGAGTAGCTCAAGTTGTTGTTAGCTTTATAACGACACTAGCAGATAGCATTGTACCCAGGAAAAAGGTTTGGGTCTTCCCGAGCCAGAAACCGTGGGTTAACAATACTATCCGAGTGGCTCTGAACGCTTGCACCACTGCTTATAACCTGGGCAGAGCGTCAGGAAATATGGAAGAGTATAAGGCTACAGTCTATACTCTACGCAAGGCTGTAAAGCTTGCTAAGAGGACATACGCTGGCAAGATAGAGGCACAAATGGTCCCGAACGACACAAGAGGTTTATGGCGAGGACTACGGACGATAACTGACTACAAAGTCAGCGCCCCCTCAATGGGGAGTGCCAACGCCTCTCTCGCGGACAAACTCAACTCCTTTTACGCACGGTTCGGTGCAAACAGTGGCGACGCTATCTCACTAGATAACAACGTCGCTGACGCACCGGTCGTCATGGAGGGGGGGGGGGGGGGGGGGGGGGCATCCGCGGGGGGGGGGGGGGGGCACTCTCTCAGTGACGGAACACAGTGTGAGAAGAGCATTTATGCGGGTGAACACCAGGAAAGCAGCTGGCCCAGATGGGATAACAGGACGGATACTCAAGTCCTGTGCTAACCAGCTAGCCCCAGTGTTCACCACCATATTTAATCTATCCCTGGCTGAGTCAGTGGTCCCTGCCTGCTTCAAGGTGTCCACTATAATACCGGTACCAAAGAAATCCTCCCCAACAGGTCTAAATGACTACAGACCGGTGGCACTCACCTCTGTGGTCATGAAATGTTTTGAGAGGCTGGTTAAGGATTACATTTGTGCCTCCCTACCCAGTGATATGGACCCTTTGCAATTTGCATACAGGCCAAACAGGTCCACTGACGATGCGGTCTCTCAGGTACTACACAGTACCCTCTCTCACCTAGACTGCCAGAAGGGGGGCTATGTGAGACTGTTGTTCATTGACTATAGCTCAGCGTTCAACACCATAGTCCCCACCAGACTGGTGGACAAGCTGATCGAGCTGGGTCTGAGCTCCGCTCTGAGCGCCTGGATACTGGACTTTCTGAGTGAAAGGCCCCAGGCGGTCAGGGTGGGGGGTCAGACCTCCAACACCATCACCCTGAGTATCGGGTCCCCCCAGGGCTGTGTTCTGAGCCCCCTGCTGTATTCACTATACACACATGATTGTGTGGCCAAGTTCAGCTCCAACTCCATAGTGAAGTTTGCGGACGACACGGTGGTGGTGGGGCTGATCTCTGACAAGGATGAGAAGGCCTACCGGGAGGAGGTTGATGGACTGGAACACTGGTGTCAGGACAACAGCCTGCTCCTGAACATTGGTAAAACCAAGGAGCTGATTGTGGATTTTAGGAGAACACAGCAGGGGACACACACACCACTGTGGATAAACGGGGCTACCGTAGACAGGGTGAGCAGCTTCAAGTACCTGGGGGTCCACATCTCAGAAGACCTGACATGGACAACACACATAGACTCAGTCGTAAAGAAGGCAAAGCAGCGCCTTTACCACCTGAGACAGTTAAGGAAGTTCAGAGTATCGGGGAAGATACTCCAGTCCTTCTACTCCTGAGCTGTAGAGAGCATCTTGACTGGAAACATCACTGCCTGGTATGGAAACAGCAAGGCACAGGACAAGAAGGCCCTACAGAGAGCGGTGCGCTCAGCTGAGCGTACTACGGGTATTGCACTACCACCCCTGCAGGTCTTATATAACAAGAGGTGCAAATCCAGAGCCTGCAGAATAATGAAAGAACCTCACCACCCCAACAACAGCCTGTTCAAGCTGCTGCGGTCAGGCAAACGCCTGCGTACACCAGCAACTAGGACAGAGAGACTTCGGCGCAGCTTCTTCCCCCAGGCCATCATAGTCCTGAACACTGAACTCTCCACACACAAGCACACATGAGCACACACACAACACACACACTGTATACAGGGCCGCCTGGGAGAAATGCGAGGCCCTGTGCGGGATTTAAACGCGAGGCCCCCCCCCCTAATTTAATACAGTCAACATATTCTTAAATAATAGCGCTGCCCGAGGCTGGGCATGATACAGTCAACATATAGCAAGAGAGAGAGCGAGAGAGAGCTCCCGTTCTACAGTCAATATACAGTGTTATCGCTGCACAGACCCGGCAATGCCCCTGACCCTCCACCAGAGCAAGGCCAGAGAGAGAGAGATAGAGAGAGAGCATGTCTGTTTCTGTGTGTGTGTTAGAGAGAGAGCATGTATATGTGTGTTAGAAAGAGAGAGAAATATATAGAGAGAGAGCATGTCATTTTGTGTGTTAGAGAGAGATATAGAGCATGTCTGTGTGTTAGAAAGAGAGAGAGAGAGAGAGAGCATGTGTGTTTGTGTGTTAGAGAGAGAGAGCATGTCTGTGTGTGTGTGTGTGTGTTAGAGAGAGAGCATGTATGAGAGAGATAGGCAAAGATGAGCCCCTAAAGGATATTCAACTTTTAATGGAAGAACAAAACAGAAGGAAAAGATAACTTCACAAAGGCAACATGAATATACATAGATCCAAAAGGACAAAGATCAACACTTAAATCCAAAGAGATGTCGAAGATGATGTCGTAGTCAGAGTGCCAGGGCCTGCTATTCTCAATTCTCTAATGTCAATGGTCGTAGCACAAGCTAACAGCTAACTCTAGGCTAACTGATAGCATCAAGCTAACGTTCCCAGCCGAGCGAAAACGAGCAGCTAACGTCGTAGCTAAACAGCTAACTGGCTAACAGTTAGCTCAACTCGGCTATCGCTAACCACTAGCTAACGCAGAAGCAAGCTATGCGGCTACCACTGAAAAACTGTACAACGTGAGAAAAGCAATACAGGCCAACACTTCAGACAGCCGCTGTGTTTTCCTCTTCTCATCCGAAGAGGGAAGGGAAAAAGAAGGCAATACACGTCCCACTACAGAGTGGTGTTTACCATAGTGGTGCCGGCAACAAGTCCCTCGCGGACTATAGCCGACTTGAGCATGGAGATATTCTCATAATGAAACACCAAGCTCACCTCCCTCGCACCAGGTGCTGACACCAGGCCACACACCGTTAGCTACTATAACAGCTAGCCGGCCCGTTTGGCTCCCGAGAGAGAGAGAGATATATCCACGGCGGGAATAGAATAGAGTGCTTTAAAAACTCACCAAACGTCCAAGAGGATGGAGACAACCGCGTGGAGTTGACGAAGTTCATCTGCCGAATGACCGTCCTCTTCATCTTGGCATAACAATGTTGCACGCGCTCTCTCTAGGTTAGCTAACGCTAGTTAGCCTTTAGCTAAGCTAGCTACTAGCCGACATCATCATGGCTATCCCGACTGAACCACACGTTAGCACTCAATATTATAACGTAGCTAAAGCTAACTGCTGTCCCTGCCTTTAGCCGGGATGGCTAGCCTGACTGAACTGTCTAACATGCAACAACTTTCATCTTCAGTCCATCTGCCGAATGACCGTCCTCTTCGTTTTGGCTGGCATAACTAAGCATAACCTCCAAAGCTGCACGCGCGAAATAGTCAAACGCAGCTGACGCACACCAGCGTACACATAATGTAACCCCTCCCTTCTTGAAACCAATAGTATATCTGCTGCAGAGCCCCAGAGCTCCAATAGAGAATAGTGCAGAGCCGCAGAGCCAGGAACATTCTACAAACGTGTCTAATGTGAAATATATAAGCATATAAGCAAAACCAGATTTTAGGTCTGTGATTAAAAAGGGCCTCGCGGGAAGGGGGGCATTGCAAAAAAAAATTTACAAATAAAAAAAACAACAAAAAAAATTATAAATAAAACATATTTTCTTTTTATTTTTTTTTATTTTTTTTGTGCGAGGCCCTGTGCGACCGCACTGCTCGCACACCCCCTGAGGCGGCCCTGACTGTATACACTCACACACTAACAGTCACTTTAGCATGAATACACACACACACACAATACATGCTGCACACGCTCACACTCAACGGTCACTTTACACAATGAAAAGGTAAAAAAAATAAAAATAAAAAAATTGAGTGGTTCTTGTATAGTAAATAGATGGATATAGCAAGTTAGCATAAGGACACATAGTATAACTGTAGATTGTATAGTATAGCATTGTATAGTAGTGTACATAAGACCCAGTGCCTCATCCGTAGCTAACATTGCATTGCACTATCGCAGGACCTTAGCATGTCTTACCATGCTTTTTGTAAATTGTATGTACATTATACCTGTTATATCTTATTCTTATTACTTGTATTATTGCACAAATGTCTTATTCTCATTCCTATTCTTATTACTTGTATTATTGCACAATCACTGCAGGCATGACCCCCCGCATTTCACTGTATGCTTGTATGCCGTGACAAATAAAACTCTTGACTTGACTTGACTTGATTATCTGAAATGATTTTTTTTTATTAATTAATTAATCAAATAAAAAAAACTCTAACCCTAACTAACCTTACTGTCATGCATTTGTCCTAACATACTAACCTACACTATAGCACTCAACACTTTGCACTGCTGTCTTGTTGTACAAAACTTGTAAGTCGCTTTGGATAAAAGCATCAGCTAAATGACAAAATGTAAATGTAAATAATAATGAACACTTTGGACGCCGCAGCGATATGCATGATGTGTTGTTAAAAGCGCGACGCTCTAAAGTATAGGAATACGTGGTGGTGTTTGCAGGACTATAACTATTTCTATATTATAGCTATGGATACAATACTATGTGTAAGGGTTCATCTGTTCCTGGCCAGGCTTCGCCTGCTGCTCCCTCCTCCCCACCTCTCCATGGACTTCCTCCACACTTGAACTTTGTGAACAGTTATGTCAAGTTCATAGACTATGCTCTACTGCCACCCGGTGGCCTAATTCAGTTGGTGCTGCACTGTGTGCATCTCTATGTTTCTGTATTTTTTCATCTCCTGAATATCATCACTAATCTGCTGTCTGTGTATCTGTTTTCTGTGTTGTAATTATGATCAGTCTAGTGTTGTCTCAGTATTTGTATTTTTGATTCAGTCTGTTGTTCTAGTCTAGTTTATTCCCCAGTGTGTTTCAGCCATTGTGTTAGTTCTGTTTTGCTCCCAGGTGTGTCTTGTTCCCAATTACCCTCTTGTGTCAATCAGTGTGTGTATATCTGCCTCGTTTTCCAGTCTCTCCTTGTCGGTTTATTGTATGCTTGTGTATGGTGTTCTAGTTTGCTGTCTCGTTCTGTCAGTTACTCTGTTCCTGCATTTGCGTGTGTTGTGCAGAGGAGCCTAAAATAATCGTAAATTATTTGCAGAACATTTATGTTATGCAAATTATTTGAAATTGAGGCATGTAAGCCCCACAGCATAGTAAGTGGGCATTTGTGTACATAACATGTTGTTTTCAGCACCGTGTTCTATATGTGTTTCGGGACCTGCCGCGTTGGCCACGTCATCCCCCCGGTCTCATATGCACTTTGCGTTCCGGCACCTTCCGATTTACAAATTAAATTAAATATGTGCCTGGTCGTATGGTAAATGGCTGCTTCTTTATATAGCGCTTTTATCCAAAGCGCTTTACAATTTGTTACTCACATTTTACCCATTCACTCACACTAGGGCTAACCCCTATTAGTGGAATAGTCGACTAATCGATCTAAAGGAGCCGTAGTCGACTACCAACCTCTTAGTCTAATGCAAAAAAAAATTATATATATATATATATATATATATATATATTATTAATTTTATTTATTTATTTAGTATTTATATATTTTTTTATCATTCTTTCCAAAAGAAAAGAGGCCCAGAAGTGTGGCTAACGCTAATGGCATGCATACCAGAGGCTAACTGCCTAAGAAAACAGGCACAGAGGCACTGAAAGAGGATTTCACCCATCTAATGAACACACTACTATAGACAAATATCCAGATGTATCCATCAGTGGACCAGTGCATGCATTTGCAGAGGACAAGAAGCCTTCCGTCGACTCCTTCAGACATTAAGCACCCCCACAGCCCAAATGGAATGATAAAAAAAATTATACTTTTTTTTTTAAATATATATTTTTTTTCATGGTCGACTAATAGTCGACTATCGGCTAATTTCGGCCAATCAAAGTCGACTATCCAAATCCTTAGTCGGGGACAGCCCTAACTCACACATTCACTCACACATTCACACACCGACGGCAGAGGCAACCATGCAAGGTGCCAACCTGCTCATTGGGAGCAATTCGGGGTTAAGTGTCACTATCCTGGCTGGGATAGTGGGAACAATATGGACAGTGGTCTCCTGCTGCCCTCTGGCGGGTACCGTCAGATGGTGCAGTCCATTATATCCTTGTGGTTAAATGTAATTAATATTATGTCATTATTCATGTTATCCTGGGCTCTTCCTTCCCTTGTTTGATTTTGTCCTCCTGTCTGGTTGTTGTATGTGATTATGCCTTTTGTGTCCAAGTTGAGTTTCCTAGTGTGTTCTTAGTTTTGCTTTTCTATATTATTGTCTGGGCTCGCCAGCTGTTTGTAATTTAAGGGTTGTATTTAAGTGTGGTCTGCCCTCACTTCATTGTGGCGTCATTGTCTCCGGTACCCCTGTTTCCTGTCGTGTCACTGTCAACGTCGTCCTTGCCCTGTTGTTGTTTTCAGTCTAAGTAAGTGTTAGTTAGTGTTCCGTTTTGTTGCCCTTTTATTTTCGAGTTCTCAGTTATTTTTCGTTCTTTTGTAACATGCTTTTGTTGGATATCTCGCCCGTCTTTATGTTTGTTTAATTATCAGTTTCTTTACTTTTGTGTTTTGGTCTTATGACCTATTATCGCTCTCGTGGTTCTTATAATAAAAAGAACACAGTGTTTGAGAAGAGCAAACTATCGTCTCCGTTTCCTCCTTCCACTGTCCTGCTTTTGGGTTCTATCACCACCATGCCAATTCGTAACAGTTAAGTGTCTTGCTCAAGGACACATCGACACGATGCCCGGGAGGAGCGGGAATCGCACCGGGAACCTCTGGATTGCCAGACGACTGCTCTACCTCCCGAGCCACTGTCGCCCCACATGAAGGTATGAAATGTATTCACCTTGTAGACACGCCGTTTACAAGAGAACTTGGATATCGTTACTCCATTTTGTGAGTGTGATATATATGCTCCATGTATTTCTCTATGAAAAATACTGCAGCCCCCCCCCCCCCACACTCCCCCTTCACACCTTGAGAACAATAACATGCTCCCAGCTTGGTGCATACAGGTATCAAAAATGTATGCATCCAGGGATATCAGAAGCAGAACATTGCAGAAGATTGTATTTACCATCACTCTCCCACAATAACTGATAATCCTTGCTCCCTCTATTCGACTGCAGCTGTTCGTAAATTGAGAGGAGGGGAATAGTTACAGTAAATGTAAATGGTTTACAACATGAATGATAATCATGTTGCCGTTGGTTGCCTGGTTACAGCCATTTGAAATCAGTGGCTGTTGAGAAAAAGGATTTTCTGATTCCCTTGGGGGACTACTACGGTGCACTTCAATAACAACCACATTTCAAGTAGGAATTGTGTCAAAATGATTTAGACGGGGAACAACATTTAATAAATAATACCTGCCAGTGTGGGGCATACTATTATTGTACAGACATCTTTTCACTTGTATTCTCTCTCAAAATGGCCCCTTTGTAAGCTTGGAATGATAATGTTCCTGTTCAAAGGAACTCACATCAATGATGCGTTCCTTGGAACAAGAACAAATACACAGAACGAGACGTTGGTTCTGTTTTAACAGCCCAAGGCTTGCTTTTAACGACCCGTATTGTGTAATGACACCTTACATGCGACATCATTTGCATTCCTCAACTTTCACTGAGCCAGTACAGATCTAGCCTTGCACGCCAGAACACTTTTTATTATTTAAGATGCTAGACTAGTAGCTAGTACAGATCATCAATTGCCTAAAACAACGATTCAAAGACGCTCTTGGCGTGCTCTGGGTTCTAGGATCAGGTTATTCCAAAACCCAGAGCTGCATGGAGAGACATTCAGTCGGCTTTAATATACCTCTGTTCAGTATGTTCCCGTGAATATACTGAACACCATGAACTCAAATGAGGTTTATATTCTATTGCATTGCTAGAAGGTCTGGTCCTGAATTAAAACCTCATTTGAGTGTAAGAGCTTAGACATAAAACATTTTATGGCCTCCATCTATAACTTTAGGAGCGAGTGGTGTGTTGTTAACAAATACTGACTGAACTGTCCTGTCTGTACAGTGAGGCGTGGGGTTGTACTATGGGCAGTTTGGACAATAAAGCAAGTAAAAGCAGAAGGTATTACGTAATAAGATAGGCATGCAACAAAGACGAGGATGACGGCAGACTTTAGAAATAATGTGCAGCTAAGGAAATCGACCTAGGTTCTTAGATTCCCACACAGTAATACAGTATATCAAAAAGCAGGGTAGCCGGACCAGCACTCACAGGTTCAATGTTTTTTAATGGCAGCTAGCCATATCACTGAAGAAGGACATTGTCCGAAACATGTCTGCTTTTTATTCAGGCTGCCAAAAAAACATTGAACCTGTGAGTGCTGCTCCGATTGATATACTGAACTTTATGGGATTACAGCACCCAGTGTGAGAACTTGTGAGCACGGTCTAACTTGACTATACACACAGTAATACAGCACATGAAGGTGTAAAAGAGGTAAATGTTTATTTGGAAATTTTACTTTAATACAGACAGAAAGGTGGTAGGAAATCTCCTAATAGACAATCTGCTTACTGACGGCCAATTGTCAGTGCAGATAAGGCATCTGGACACCTCACGTAGCCTAACCACAGCATCAGAGAGTTGGGGGGGGGGGGGGGGGGGGGGGTGGGTACCTTCATCTACCAGCACTGAGTGAGAGGGGGGAATGGGAACACCAAAATGGCGGCACATACACAATTACCAATGCCACAATGGCGGAACATTACCCAGTTTCCAAATGTCAAATACACAAACACGGGTGGTAAATGGTAAATGGTGCATTTATATAGCGCTTTTATCCAAATCGCTTTACAATTTGTTCCTCACATTCACCCATTCACTCACACATTCACACACCGATGGCAGAGGCAACCGTGCAAGGTGCCAACCTGCTCATCAGGATTAATTGGGGGTTAAGTGTCTTGCTCAAGGAGAAGTGTCTACACTTCCGGGAGGGGCAGGAATCGAACTGGGAACCTCCGGATTACCAGACGACTGCTCTACCTCCTGAGCCACTGTCGCTCCGGGTGCAAAGCACCATCCACAAGGGTGGATTCTACGTCTACTGATATACTTACTTACTGCTTGTCTACTCTCTCTGATTACAGGCGCAGAGTCAGGTGTGTGAGAGCCCAGGGAGCAGCTGATTGACATCTGTGTGCTGATTGCTTCACCTACATAGACCTGGCTCAGATGTCATCATGCTGCCAGATCGTAGCTTAGTATTCTCCAGTCAGTTGTAGACTAGTCTTTAGCGCTTCACAGTTATTTAGTATTCCGTACCCGTGTCTCGGGTCTAACCCTGTCTGTCTTTCCCTCAGTCCTCCATCTGGCTCCAGCTCCTGTTCTCTACTCCTGGATCCTGTGTATGACCTCCGCCTGCCTGACCATTCTCCTTGCCCACTCCCCGTACCGTCTGAGTATCTGATCCCGTGTTTTATGACCCCACGCCTGTCTTACTACCCCGCTCCACATATGCCCCCTGGACTATACGAATACCTCCTGTTTATGACCTACCTCTGCCTGGACTGCTCCACCCTTGCTATAATAAAATACCCGTCTTTTGGGTTATACCACAACCTGTCTGCCTTGTCTCTGTGTCTGCATAGTGGGTTCAATACCCTCAGCCTTGACAACTTTTACTCTCGAATGTAAAGCTACATAGTTCCTGCTTGGTTCTGTATGAGCCCCTGAGAGTGTGCTTGATACAGTACAAAAAGTAAGAAAAAAAGAGGAATATACATATATACAATACAGTACAATCTAAAGTAGTAAACAATTGTAAAAAGTGAGGTACAATGCAGAAAATGAGGTACAAAACTTTGAGGTAAGGTGCAATTGCAAATGAGGTATGAATGTAGTGCAAATCTCTATAATAGATAATTATAATGTAGTGTTAAAGTGTCTAAAGTGAGTGTTAATAACACTTTGACTGCCGGGAAACGCTTTACAGCGTCATTCCCGGCCATGCTCAAGTTGCCGGAGGACTCTGTACAGCGTCCTTATATCAATATTTCAAAAATCTGCGATCGGATTCATATTTCCCCTCCGCTGGCCTGAGATCCACCAGGAGGACCCACTGAGCTCTCTGGCGGTTCAGGAGCGCCATCTGGTGGCCGATCGGCGCAATCGCCAAACAGGAAGTGCTATGGAGGTTGTGCTGGTCGGCCATATTACTTCCGGGCACTCTGTTTGGCTCCCGGGACTCGATCTCGACACAATACATAGCGATCGATTGCCAATGACTCGATAAACAACATGATTTGGACATATATACTATTATACAAGCTGGAAATGGACCCGATATTTCTACATACCATAATAGGTAAATGACTGTTCCACGCTCATCGCCCAACGGCGCGAGGAGGATACGGTAAGATTCAGCGTTATTTTTGATCGTATTCCATATAAACTGTTATGATGAACATATCACCCACACTAGATGAATGATATAACGCTGCCCACGGAATTATAAACGATCCCCCGCCCATCCGGTCATCATCAGATCATACGTAGATCATTCTAGAAGTACGTCCAATTGAAATTTTTTATATCGCCCCGATTGCCATCAAACTGTATTTCATCATCAATATAATGCATTTGGGGCTATAGATCACGTTCTGGAGAAAGCTGCAGAAAGAGATGAAAACATACTTATACATTAGACCATACTTTACTATGAATATGTGAATGAAAAAGTTTAACGTTGCTACACAATGAACAATACATATAGGACTTTGAATGGGCCCTAATAATGGCAATGTAGCAATAGAATTTAAAAAGTTATAGCCATGCAAAGAAGGGGTACTTATCCATAGACAAATAGAGCTGGCAACCCATGGTATATCATGCATTTAACCTCCGGCACTCATAGTGTTTTAAGGTGAGTGTTTGTTTTAAAAGTGAGTGTGTGCATGTGGATGTGTGTGCAATGAGTGTAGATGATGGGTTGTTACATGGAGTCATTGAGCGTCCTGATGGCCTGGGGATAGAAGCTCGTTCTGAGTCTCTCTGTACTAGCCCTGAGACTCCGGTAGGGCTTGCCTGACCGCAACAGTTCAAAGAGGCATTTGTTTGGGTGACTAGACTCTTTGGTTATTCTCTTAGCCTTGGCCCTGCAACGATTGTTGTAAATGTCCTGGAGAGTGGGACGCCCACCTCCAATTGTGCGTTCGGCTGAGTGTCTTGCTCAAGGACACTTCGACACGCTGCCAGGTGGAGCAGAATTTAATTGGGAACCTTCCGATTACCAGACAACGGCTCTACCTTCTGAGCCACTGTTGCCCCACAAATGTAATGAAATTCCACAACTAATAATAATCCTTAGCAAATGATCTCAATACCTTCTATGCGAGGTTTGAGGCTGGTAATAACAACACCAGCCTACAAGCCACAGCAATGGGGGGGGGGGGTCTGCTGATGGAGACTCAGTGTTCAGGGTAACAGAACATGAGGTGAGGCGGACCTTTAAAAAAGTGAATATCAGGAAGGCAGCAGGACCGGACGGCATCCCCGGCTGCGTCCTAAAAGTCTGTGCCGACCAACTGGCCCCGGTATTCACTGACATATTTAACCTGTCCTTAGAACAGGCTGTCATCCCCACCTGCCTGAAGAAGTCCACTATCATCCTTGTACCTAAAAAAATCCAAGCTTGCTTGCCTCAACGACTACCGCCCTGTAGCTCTCACCTCCATAGCCATGAAGTGCTTTGAGAAGCTAGTAAAGGGCTATGTCTGCTCCTCCCTCCCCATCAACCTGGACCCCCTGCAATTTGCATACCGCCCCAACAGGTCCACGGAGGACGCCATAGCCCATGTGCTGCACACAGCAGCATCACACCTGGACAAGAGGAAGGGGAACTACAGCTCGGCATTCAATACCATAGTCCCCTCCAAACTCATAGCCAAGCTCATGGACCTGGGCAGGGTGCGATCCACGGGGGAGCTGGGGCAGCCATGGCTCCCTTAGATCAGACATCAGCTCCCCTGAAAACATGATTTGTGAATCTTTGGGGGGTCTCTAAATTACTGAAAATAAATGCTACTTTTGCCATGCATTTCTAATTTTTCTGTAATTTTCTGTATCATCATCGTGTATAATAATAAACTTATGCTATTTTGGATGTATGATTAATGATTTGCGCACTAATTCACACACGTAATATGGCAACATGCATGCTAATCTTGCAATTACCATTCGGAGCGCGGCGGCGCTGCAGCCTGCACGCACGGCACAAATCAAACTTGACCCACGTTGTAACCTGTGACTTGTTGACAGTGATAGTTTTGACAGGTAAATAAGGTCACTCAGGAATGGATAATGTCTAAACGAAAAATGCAACAAGTAAGCCTAACCAATTTTGGTTTCACGTGAAGCAGTCAATGGACTTGACAGAGCAGCAGGAGGCGGGATCATCTACAGGCGACGGCGTTGTCGGTTACACCTGCTGCTGGTGCTGCTCCGGTGGTGGGGACTATTATATCTCTGACAACGCCCGGTGGAGTTAGTAAGTCAGGAGTCTGAGAGATAATCACGAGATACTGTAGACAGTGTTGGATGATGATCTATCATCTATCTAACTAAATGGATACTTTTTTTTATCATGGAATGTGCTGTGGAAGCCCAGACCGTCCAAACATCAACAAGTGAGTTGTCTATTATGTGTTCTGTAGTTACTGAAACTGATTGAATATATGACAGGATTCAAGAGGTTTATTTGTCACATACATACATACACAAGGCCCACCCAAAGACCATGCTATGGTTCGCACACTGGACCTGGGCTTGAACTATGACCTCTGCCAGTGGGTCTTGGACTTCCTGACGGGCAGACCCCAGGTGGTGAGAGCAGGCAACTGCACCTCCTCATCCATCACCCTCAACATAGGGTCCCCCCAGGGCTGTGTTCTGAGTCCCCTCCTCTACTCCCTGTACACACAAGACTGTGTGGCTCAGCGGAGTAACAACACAATCATCAAATTTGCTGACGACACAGTAGTGGTGGGCCTGATCTCTGCAAACGACGAGAGGGCCTACCTGGAAGAGGTCAAGGTCCTGGCGGGATGGTGCCAGGAGAACAGCCTCTCCCTGAACGTCAGCAAAACAAAGGAGATGATTGTGGACTTTAGGAGGTCGGGGGTCAAGGACTACAGCCCCCTCAGCATCCACGGGGCACCGGTTGAGAGAGTGAACAGTTTTAAGTACCTCGGAGCCCACATATCCGGGGACTTGACATGGACCACACACATTGACAGTGTTGTGAAGAAGGCACGACAACGCCTCTACTTCCTCAGGCGCCTAAGGAAGTTCCAAGTCAGTCAGAAGATCCTTAAGAACTTCTACTCATGTACAATAGAGAGCATCCTGACTGGCAACATCACCTCCTGGTTTGGGAATAGCACTGCACAAGACCGAAGCAGACTACAAAGAGTGTCACGTTCAGCCGAACGCACAATTGGAGGGGGGCTCCCCACCCTCCAGAACATTTACAACAAGCGGTGCAGGGGTAAGGCTAAGAGAATCATCAAGGACTCCAGCCACCCGAACAACTGCCTCTTTGAACTGCTGCGGTCAGGCAAGCGATACCAGAGTCTCAAGGCGAGCACAGAAAGACTCAGAAGAAGCTTCTATCCCCAGGCCATCAGGCTGCTCAACGAACAATAAACACTATACAACAACCATCAAATGCACACAGCACACACATCCACACGCACACAATCACTTTAAACAAACAACACACTGCAGCACCCACTCTCCACACTTTAGATCACCTAAACACACTTTATATTTATTGATAAAGGATTTGCACTACAACTTGTACACCTTACTGTAAATTGTACCTAAATTGTACCTCATCCCATTTCTGCTTTGCACTATATAGTATTGTATATTAGTACACTGCATAGTATATTGTATATTATATGGTAACTCAGTTACTTCTATTCTGCATCGAACATTGTACATATGTCTATACTGAACACTGTGACCTCTATTTTTACTTCTAATTTACATGCTATACTATTTTATTTCATACTTATCTTGTCTAGCACAGTCTCTGGAGTGTAACAGTAAGAAGCATTTTGTATAAAAATATTCTGTACTTCTGTATGACAACTATTAAAGAAACTTGAAACTTGAAACTAATAATAACTGACTTGGGGAATGAAGAGGAAAAAAAATCTTAGAAATGTGGGGCCATTGGGCTGTGGGAACATAGGGCTGACCCCAGTTGACACGCTGAATGCGTACTTCATTCCCCAAGTCAATGCAGCATTTTCCCGTTAGATGTTTTGACAAACAAGTTGTGTCAGAAACAAGGTGAGACCGCGCAACAATTTTCTACACGTCTTAGACAGACAGCGAGATACTGTGATTCCCGAGCAGTTACTGTAGATAATCAGATTATTGTAATTCTGCCTAGAACAGAAAATTCTGTCTAGCACAGAAAATTACTGGAGGAAGGGCATGGACTAATGCTTGCACCACGTGTTGGAATTAGCCTCACAGTGTGAAATAATTGAGGAACAGGTGGCACTATGTCTCTGAATGGAGAAATGAGGGAGACAGAAACTGACAGAAAGAGGAACTGTTCTAAATTGTCTGGAAAGTTATTTGTAAGATAGGAAACAATTTGTACAAATTGACAAACATAGGTCAACACTGATGAACATCGTCTGCGGAGTACCGCAAGGGTACATTTTGGGTCCGATACTGTTTTTATTATACATTAATGACATATGTAGAGTATCATCAATCATGAAATTCATTCTTTTTGCAGATGACACTAATATCATTTGTTCAGGGCAACATTTGCAGGATCTTTTGCAGGTG
Organism: Notolepis coatsorum; assembly: GCF_963971535.1. NCBI lineage: Eukaryota > Metazoa > Chordata > Actinopteri > Aulopiformes > Paralepididae > Notolepis > Notolepis coatsorum. The sequence goes on from NC_140171.1 coordinate 106,502,038, forward strand.
ATCACACAGGAGTTGATCAAGTTAAAAAAATGGTTTGATGAGAATAAATTGTCATTGAATTTGAGTAAAACTAAATGAATGTTATTTGGAAAGCGCAATAGTGACATAACAGTGAACGTTATGATAGACAATGTATGTATATGAAAGAGTAAATCAAACCACATTCCTGGGTGTGATCATAGACGACAGGATAAGCTGGAAACCACACATCAGTCAAGTAAAATCCAAGATGGCCAAAAGTGTGGGGATTATGTATCGATCCAAGAATTTTGTCAACCAAAGGTCACTTCTCATCCTCTACCATGCACTTGTAGTCCCATATTTAAATTATTGTCTGGAAGTATGGGGTAATTAATACTTATCGTTCCAATACATCACCTCTTTATATTCTGCAAAAAAAGGCCATTAGGATTGTGTACAATGCTAAGTACAACCAACACTATACCCCATTGTTTTTACAAGCATCAGCTTTTAAATTATGGGACTTGATCAAACTTAGAACTGCCTAAATTATGTTCAAAGCTTCACATAACTCTCTTCCAACCCCCATCCAATATCGGTTCACTGAGAGGGCAGGAACCAGGAATTATAATCTTAGAGGGAAACAGAAACTGCAGCAACCGGGTGTAAGAACCACTCTAAAATCTATGTGCATATCTGTTTGCGGAGTAAGATTATGGAATGGATTGGACGAGGAGGTTAAATTGAGTAAAAAGTAAAAACATATACCAGTTTAAAAGAAAGTAAAAAAAAAAAAGGAATATTGGAAATGTATAAGGAGGAGGGTGAACATGATGTTTGGCATTAAAAGGAGTATGTTATATAAAATTATGTATTGACTGGTCAGACTCATGTGTGTCTTGTTGAGATGTCGGGGGAATGTGGGAAGCGGAGCTGTGTTGCATGTTGTGTGTGTAGCGGTTGAAGGTTGGGGTGTGGGGAATGGAAGTTCAGAGGCTTGGCTTCTTCCATCCCACTTTTTGGACCATGGGTGGTGTCTGTTGTTGCTGTTGTCTATTGTTTTGTGGTGGTTGTTGTGCTGTTTTGTGGTTGTCTTATATTGTATAGGTTGTATGGTTTGAAATGAACAAATGAAACTGAAACTGATACTTGTTTAGTTTAAAAATAGGGGGCAAGAATGTTCAAGAATAAGATTTATTCTTCTTCCTGCTCCTTTTACCCATGGTAAAACTGTATTTATGATTTTGTATGAAAACTGTATGATTGTATTGCTTCCATGTGGCAAATAAAAACTCTGAATCTGAATCTGAAAGAGGACATATCATGGATAAAGAAGTGGGAAAAGCTGAGGGAAAATGTTACAGATGTGGTTACACTGATCATTATGGCAAAGGGTAAGATATTCCTTTATTGATACCCTTGGGGAAATGCAGGCATCATAGCAGCACAGGGGAGGGGGAGGGGAGGTATGCAACTTATCTTTGAATGTCCTGTAGTCTACTCTTGTTCATATACTTGCATTTTCATAGTTCCTTTTTGATATTTTAGCTTTCCACTGACCCTGATGAGTGCACACAGCACATAAGATAAGATAAGATATTCCTTTATTGATCCCCTTGGGGAAATTCAGACATCATAGCAGCATGGGGGAGGGGGGAGGGGAGGTACAGGTAGTAGAAGGATCCCAGATGCCCAGCACTGGACAGACATGTCACAAGTGTAATGGAAAAGACCACGTCGCACAAAATGATCAAAAAAACTAAATGTGAACATTGCTGAGGTCAAACAAAAATAGTTACATTTATTGTAAAAGAGAATGAAATGCTAGAAAGACGTTTCATATCCCTCATCTTCAGCCAGACAGACAAACTGGCCAGCATATCATCTTGACTTGATATTTAAAAAATCTCTCATTTCAAAGCTATTTAACAAATTATGACCACTTAATAATCGTTTCAAGTTGGTGCGATCTTCTCTACGTCATTAATTTTGAGCTCCGAGCCTTGACATTTAGCCTTTTTCTTATTTTCATACCAGCGCTCGTTTGCCTATGCTTTTTCTTTTGATGTTGTGGTTCTTAGCTCTATTTTATTTAAAATGTTCAAACATTTTCTTATATACCTTAGTTGCTATTGCATGTACATATTATGTGTGTATTACATATGTGTACATACCAACTATTTGCCTGTTTTATTCTCCACCCATCTATCTATTATGCTATTATATGGCAACCCCAAGCCACCACTGGGCTTGGTGATTGAAGGGCACTACGTAACGGCCCATGGCTAGGCGCTGCCCATATTTTGGCGTCCGCTTCCAGGCGCACCTGCGCTAGAAGGCCATCTAGACCAACTAGCGAATCACAACGCGATGCATGTGTTGAGGAGAGTGAGCAAATAGGGCCCAAGGACACACGCTCACTCTCTCATATGAGGGGCGAGGAGACAGACCGGTAAGCGGAAAAGCCGCCCAGCAGACAGTCTACGTTTTTTTTATATTTTATTTTTTTATTATTTTTTAAACAAACACATAAACATAAACATAACAACATAAAATTAGATATACAAGCATTAATTAACAGTGCACATCCAATGAAATCACCATTTAAATAAATGTATTATACAAGATATACACCTAATACTTGCTATCTAATACCCTACACACATATGCTCTCGCTCGCTCCCCCTTGGCCCCCCCTTGGATAATCCATCCATTATCATTCGCTCCTAACCAGGCACTACAATTATATGCTAGCTTTTATTCTCTCCACCACTTCTAACCACATTGTAATTTTGGATTCACTGAGACCCAAAATTCTTGCTGTAGATATTTCTAGATAAATCACATCGAGATATGTAAGAATCCAGACCTTCCGGCAAAATTTTTCCGGTTGAAACCATCGTGATGCTATCAGCTTTTTAGCCGCTGTGATACTAGATAAAACCAATCTCTTTAGCTGTATAGGTACTGCACACTCAAAAACATCATTCAACAGTAATACAGAGGGGTGTACAGCAGGGGCGTTTTTAGGGTTAGAAAACATTGGGGGCTTCAGCCCGGGGGGTGGAGGGGGGGCTACCCCCCCCCCCTTTTTTTTTCTTCTTTTTTTAAACACAGAAATACGCAATTTTAGAGTAATTAGAGATGCATACTGAATAACTAGAATCATTAGAGGTTCTCAAAGTGAGGTCCAGGTCCATGAGAGGGATCTGGGCAGTCCCCATAGAAAATTCAAAGTTAACAGGACCAAATCATCAGTTTCTTATTTATTTATTTAACCTTTATTTAGTCAGATAAAACATTGATCTGGTCCAAGAAGCCCCAACAGGAGTACAAATATACATATATACACATATATATATATATATATAATATATATACATATATAACAAAATAAAAACACAGTTAAGAATCATACACATAAGCAAATAAACAAACAAACAAACATATGCACAGCCTATGTACAAAAGAAATAAACAGTTCATCTCTAGTCTTTACAGTTTTCTTCAATTGCATAAACACTCAAATCAAAAGTATTACACAATTATCAAAACCTTACACTCAAGGAGAAAAATATAGGCCCAGATTTGCACCCCTACAATGTCAGCCTCACACTTTTTGCAAAACAATACACACAGTGATTTGCAAAACACTAAACACACTTGCATTACATTAGACACAGAATGTCAAATTACCACACATATGAGCCAATTGGTTAAACACAGCAATCAGATGCACAAACACACCATTGCTTAATTGTAGATACACCAATCAGGTTTAAGCACTATAAAAATGCAGCAGGTGAGTTCACCTGTCTTCAACCAAAATGGAAGGAGAGTGAAGTACTGTACACAGAGAACGTGAAAATATACAATACATTCACCAAACACAACACAAGACAACCAATGATGCAGACTGATGAAAATATAAATTTTCTCCCATTTTCCCAAATCAGTCATCATGGAGAATCACAACAAAAAATTATCTTGCCAGATCCAGCTAGGCAAAGAGATAATGTCTAGTATTTTCTGTTTAAATGTTTTCAATATTTTTTTGTTTTACTGTAATTTTAACCTGTACTGGATACAGTATTTTATGTTTGTCTGATATTTGCTGAGCTTACAGTGTTATGCACATAGTAGCATGAAAACGGGGACATGTATTGTTGTGATTCTCCATGTTGAAATGTTGACTGATTTGGTTATATGGAGAGAAAATTTATATTTTCATCAGTCTGCATCATTGATTTGGGTATATGGAGAGAAAATGTAATTTTTTTCATCAGTCTGCATCATTGATTTGGTTATATGTAGATAAATAAATTATATTTTCATCAGTCTACAGCATTGGTCTTGTGTAGTGTTTGGTGAATTTATTGTATATTTGCACATTCTCTGCGTACTTCACTTACAGTACTCTAATCACTGAGAAGTAGAATTGCTAAATGTGTTTTAGGTTAAGCACAGCAGTGTGTGTAACTGGTTCAAACAGAATTCATTCATATGAAACGTGTGTTTCATATGGTAACAAAATGTAGTTTTTATAAATTAGTGTATGGTTTTGACAAGTGTTTAATTTAGCAAAGGATCTGAGGTGTTCTGATAATTGTGTGTGTGGTTGTGCTAATTGTGTGTTTTGAAACACCGGGCCCCGTTTTCAAAATCATGCTTAGGCAATCGAAAAAAAAACTGTATTGTGTGTTTCATTATATACATATGTTTCAGTCTTCTCATAAAAAAATTATTAGATTTTTGGGTCTTTTCCTGCCTTTGGTCCACTTTGCATTCACATCTCAAATGAACCGCAGCAGGGTTCACTTGCAAGAGTGAATGAGCTGTCACACCACCCCAAACCAACCGGACTATCTGAGGAAATGAACCAGGGTTCGATTAAAGCTTATTATAGGACACTGGACATGGGTATGGATGGCTCCAGGTGTTGCTGCGTTAAAGTGCACATCTTCAATATCTGTACTATTTAAAAGCACAGTGCAGGACACACTCAAAGGTTATCGCACCTCAGAGATGGCAGTGGACATGTATGACAGGACAAAGGCCATATGTAATGGCCTTTGGATTGAGGAACATACTACCAGCCAAAGGAGGAAGCAGAAAAGGATGGACGAGTGTGTAGTTGAGTCATCTTGTGGCACAAGCTCAGACCTCAGCTCAGGAGATCAGCTGAGACAGAGACTGTTCTATCCAGTCGTCGACAGAATGCTGCAAGAACTTGAGAGCAGGTTCTCATGAGTTTGATAACAACTTATGAGAGGCATACAGGCATGTTATCCAGCCTCAAACCAGTTTCTCTCAGTGGAATTGCTGCAACCCCTCGCCACACATTACAATATCCAACTATTGCCAGAGGAGATCACAGTTGCAAAGTGTTTCCTGGTCAGGACAGGCAGAGATGCAGTCCCTACTATCCAAAGTGTCTTTTCCCTCCTGGATGATAATAATAATAATAATAATAATAATAATAATAATAATAATAATAATAATAATAATAATAATAATAATAATAATAATAATAATAATAATAATAATAATAATAATAATAATAATAATAATAATAATAATAATAATAATAATAATAATAATAATAATAATAATAATAATGCATTTGATTTATGAGGCGCCTTTCAGGACACTAAAAAAAAAGTCCACAAATCGGTGAATAAAAAAATTATAGGATCAAATGAAAACTACTTACTAAAAATGGATGTTTAAAAGTCCTAAAAACCAACAAAAAATACCAAACACTAACAAACATTCAGCACAGACAATGGGGATGCTGACATTAAAACAAAAAAAAAAGTTTAAAAAAAGTTTAAAAAAAAAAATTTAAACAATTAATTTTTTTTTGGTCCGGGGCTAGGAGAAAAACATCCGGGGCTAAAGCCCCGGAAGCCCAGGGCTAACGACGCCACTGGTGTACAGGTATATTCAGAGTTAAGAGATTTGATAATTGCTGGGTCACTTCTTTCCAGAATATCTTAACTGGTGGGCAGTCCCAGTACATGTGCATAAATGTACCCTCATCCCCATTTGTACATAAGGAGCATTTGGAGTCTTGTTTAAGACCCATTCTGTTCAGTCTTATAGGAGTCAAGTATGTCCTATGCATATAGTTAAGATTGATTTGTTGATGGTCCGGGTTCCGTGACCCAAGTCGAACATTTGCGAGGACTATTCAATCATCAGGAGGGATAGGAACCAGTATGGAGGTGGTGTCTGTGTGTATATACACAAAGATACCAAATTCAGCAACCGTACTGACCTTAACCATGACGAGATTGAAACTGTATGGATTGAAATCTTATTTGAAAGGGCAAAATCAGTACTAATAGGCACAATCTATAGACCACCAGAACAGAGTGGCTTTTATGACACACTTGATGGGTGCTTAACTGGGGTGGAGGGCGTAGAAAAAATCCTTATTGGGGACTGGAACACGGATATGCTACGTAAAGCAGCACCCGTCTTCAAGGCCTTCAGTAGATTTTCTGATCTGCACGGTTTCAGCCAGCTAATCACCCAACCCACAAGGGTGTGTGAATCAACCCAGACTACCATTGACCTCATCCTGACCTCCGACAAGTCCATGATCTCCAATAAAGGGGTGATAGCATGCGGGTTAAGTGATCATTATATGATATTCTGTTCCCGCAAAAAGCCAAAGCAAAAGGCTGGCTGTCACAAAATGGTCACATCTAGAGACCTCAAAACGTACTCTAGCGAGGCCTTTAACCTTGAACTGAAGAGCCTGGACTGGTCAGATGAACTCAATGGTACACTGGTTGAAGAAACCTGGCTTGGCTTCAAAACCAAATTCTCAACAATACTAAACAACATGGCCCCCCTAAGAACCACCAGGGTAAAAAATCGCGCTGAGCCGTGGATGCACACTGAAATACTGACCGCTATGAAAGCCAGAGACAAAAAATGCTCTGAATTTCATAAAAGTCAGTCAAAGCTTACCAAAAGCACGAGCAGTGAACTCCAAGCCCACGTGACTGAACTCAAACTAGAAAGAAACAGACTAAGAAATGACGTAAACTCCATGATAAAAACTGCAAAAAAAAATTTCATCAATGACAAAACTGAGGAAAACAAAAATAAACCACGTGAACTTTGGAAATTACTCAATAATCAACTAGGCTGCAGTAAAAAACTTAAAACCAGGTTCTCAAACATAAACATAAAGACGGACAACACGCTCATCACAGACAAACTGGATGTAGCCAATTACTTAAACACTTTCTTCACAAACATAGCCACAACACTGGTAAACAAACTACCCTCCCACTCAGGGCAGTATGGGGTAGAACACATAGTAGCATACTACAAGAACCTAGGCGTCCACAAAGACGATTTCAAACTGGAAATGGTAACTACAGATGAGGTACTCAATAAACTGAGCGCCCTCCAACCGAACAAGGCCACTGGCCATGACAACATCCCCTCCAAATTCCTCCGAGACTCAGCAGCCGCCATCACCCCAGTCATCACACACATAATAAACCTCTCCATAAAACAGGGACACGTCCCCAAGGACTTCAAAATAGCGAGAGTAACACCCCTGCACAAAAAGGGCAGCAAATTAGACCCAGGCAACTACCGCCCTGTTTCTATCCTTACATCCATCTCGAAAGTCATGGAAAAAATAGTATACGAACAGGTCGAAAAGTACCTTACGGATAAAAATCTAATCTACGAATTCCAATCTGGCTTCAGAACATCCCACTCCACTGACACATGCCTTCTCTATTTGAACGACCACATCAAGCAAGAGGTGGACGCGGGCAAATACTGCGGCATGGTCATGCTAGACCTACAAAAGGCCTTCGACACTGTCAATCACACCATTCTGATTGACAAGCTAAAAGCAATTGGTTTTGATAGTTTATCAGTGAGCTGGATACAATCCTACCTGGAGGGGAGAGAACAGATGGTGGAGGTAAACGGTACCCTATCCCCCCCCCTCACAGTGAACTGTGGTGTTCCACAAGGAAGCATACTAGGACCACTACTGTTCCTAATTTATGCAAATGACATGTCGTCAGCTTGTGACTGCAACTTGTTCCTGTTTGCGGACGACTCAGCCCTGCTGGTCTCTGACAAGAACAAATTACAGGTTGAAAAAACCCTCAGCTCGGAACTAGGCAAAATCTGCATATGGCTCGCCAACAACAAACTATCATTACACATGGGCAAAACAGAGTCCATTCTCTTCGGTTCAAATAACAAACTCAGCAAAACAGATGGCTTCTCAGTTACAGTGGGTGACAATATTGTCACAAGGAAAGATGAAATTACCTACCTGGGTTCCATCCTAGAGGCTAATCTTTCCTGTGACAAAATGGCATCCAATGTAATAAAAAAAGTCAATCAACGAACTCGATTCTTGTACCGGATCTCCTCCCTGGTAAACAAGAATACCCTGAAGACTCTGGCAGGAGCACTCATTCAAGGGTACTACGACTATGCTTGCACCTCATGGTACCAAAGCACCTCAAAGGCACTAAAAACCAAATTACAAACATCTCAAAACAAACTAGTCAGACTACTGCTTGACCTGACACCTAGAACCCACCTCACCCCTGCACACTTTGCCAACCTAGGATGGCTTAGAGTAGACGACAGAGTACAGCAACTTGCAATGGGCCTGGTCTACAAGATACACTACACGACCAAGGTACCCATGTACATGTCAAAATACTTCCCAAAGGTCAGTGAATACCACGATCACAACACCAGAGGGAGCTCCACAAATCATGTAAAACCCAGATTCGGCACAAACAAGGGACTAAACACGTTTCGCAATTATGCCACAACAATGTGGAACGCCCTACCCAAAGCTGTAAAGGAATGTAAATCACTACCCACCTTCAAAAACACTCTCAAAGAACACCTACAGGAGACTGCAATTCAAAACTGGCCCCTACAAATGTCCTAACCCAGTTGTACAATAAAGACCAAGCATGTCTTTGTCAGTATTCCAATGTACAGCCCCACCCAACCCAACACCTACCCAACCTCCTCCAATGTACAGTTTCCATGTCAAATGTATGTCAGTATTCCAATGTACAGTGTGTCCCCCCCCTACCCAACCCCCCCCCCCCCCACACCTCCAATGTACAGCCCCACCCCACCTACCCAACCTCCCCCAATGCACAGTTTCTATGTCAAATGTATATACTCTTCTTCTGGATTTTTTTAGTATCACAAACAGTACTGTATTTGAAAATCTGGTATGTCATAAATGTATAGATGTAGCAGTACTGTCTATCTGTATGTCATGTGTGTCATATGATGAATTGAAAATGGGGGACCCTGATGGAAACAAGACGAAAGTCTTTCTCAGGTCTGCATCCTCTTAACAATTGTATGTATTGAGCTGTACTGTACTGTACCCATTCTGCAATCTGTTAATAAACTTTTCAATCAATCAATCAATGCCCAGGCTTCTTGCCAATCAAAATTTATTTCCAGGTTTGGTATATCAAGTTCAAGTTCAAGTTCTTTAATAGTTGTCATACAGAAGTACAGAATACTTTCATACAAAATGCTTCTTACTGTTACGCTCCAGAGACTGTGCTAGACAAGATAGTATCAAATAACATAATAACATAATATAGCATGAATTTAGAAGAAGAAAATGAGGTCACAGTGTTCGGTATAGACATATGTACAATGTTCTGAGTTACCATATAATATACAATACACAATACTATGCAGTGTACTAATGTACAGTACTATCTAGTGCAAAGCAGAAATGGGATGAGGTACAATTTTAGGTACAATTTACAGTAAGGTGTACGAGTTGTAGTGCAATCCTTCATCCATAAATATAAAGTGTGGGGAGTGGGTGCTACAGTGTGTTTGTTTAAAGTGGGTGTGTGCTATAAAGTGTGTGGAGTGGGTGCTACAGTGTGTTTGTTTAAAGTGAGTGTGTGCGTGTGGATGTGTGTGCTATGTGTGTTTGGTGGTTGTTGTTGTGTAGTGTTCATTCATTGTTCGTTTAGCAGCCTGATGGCCTGGGGATAGAAGCTACTTCTGAGTCTTTCTGTGCTCGCCTTGAGACTCCTGTATCGCTTGCCTGACGGCAGCAGTTCAAAGAGGCAGTTGTTCGGGTGGCTCGAGTCCTTAATAATTCTCTTAGCCTTCCCCTTGCAACGCTTGTAGTAAATGTTCTGGAGGGTGGGGAGCCCCCCTCCAATTGTGCGTTCGGCTGAACGTGTCACTCTTTGTAGTCTGCTTTGGTCTTTTGCAGTGCTATTCCCAAACCAGGAGGTGATGTTGCCGGTCAAGATGCTCTCTATTGTACATGAGTAGAAGTTCTTAAGGATCTTCTGGCTGACTTGGAACTTCCTTAGGCGCCTGAGGAAGTAGAGGCGTTGTCGTGCCTTCTTCACCACACTGTTAATGTATGTGGTCCATGTCAAGTCCTCGGATATGTGGGCTCCGAGGTACTTGAAGCTGTTGACTCTCTCAACCGGTGCCCCGTCGATGCTGAGGGGGCTGTAGTCCTTGACCCCCGACCTCCTGAAGTCCACAATCATCTCCTTTGTTTTGCTGACGTTCAGGGAGAGGCTGTTTTCCTGGCACCATCCCGCCAGGACCTTGACCTCTTCCAGGTAGGCCCTCTCGTCGTTGGCAGAGATCAGGCCCACCACCACTGTGTCGTCAGCAAATTTGACGATTGTATTGCTACTCCGCTGAGCCACACAGTCGTGTGTGTACAGGGAGTAGAGGAGGGGACTCAGAACACAGCCCTGGGGGGCCCCTATCCCTCCTCCAGACTGAGTCTAGGTGGAGGATTTCATACGAGGACGTTAGTAATTGATGATAAAAATCTGATACAAAACCTCTCGATGTCTCTCTTTCATAGACGAATTTGTGGTATCTGTGGTGTACAATTGGTATCCTTAATGGGACACCGTGAGCCTTCAAACATAACAATAACTGTGCGTAAAAATAATATGTGGAACTGGTGAGATTACATTTTTTGTGTTTCCTCATAACTACAAAAACCCTGTTTGTTTAAAACATCTCCTAATGTGTGTATGCCCTGCTTTTCCCATCTAGGGAATCTTATAGGTCGTTTTCCAATCAGGAGTGCATTGTTATTGAATAAGGGAGTATGATTATGCCATTTATGTGGGTTAGAATATTTTTTTTGTGTTTCACGCCATATCCGGATCGCATGAGTAATAATGGGGCCAAATTTCAGTTCGCATTGCTTAATTGATAATTTGGTGTATACTATGTCCTGCAGTCTATGTGGTGCTACTATATTTACTTCAAAATTTCTCCAGGATACTGATGCTTGGGGATCAAACCAGGTTGTCAGTGGTCTTAAAGTGTACGCCTTAAAATAGTGGAAAAAATCTGGAAATGCCATACCTCCGTCGGCTTTGTTTCTCTGTGCGGTGGATCTTTTTATACGTGGTGGTTTGTTATTCCAAATAAATTTGTATGCGGAAGAGTGTAATTTTTTTCAGTAACCATCTGGAGGGCGTAACGGTAGCATTGAGCTGATGAAGTTGATTCTAGATAGGACGTCCATCTTAACTATTGATACCCGTGCCTGTACTGAGTTTTTAAGTTTTGACCACCTGTCAAAGTCGTATTTGATTTTATTTTGGATTTTTATGTAATTGTGCTTCACCGTTTGGCTTATGGTAGGGAATACTTCAACTCCCAAACATCTAAAGTGTTTAACCATTGGTATTTCTTCTGGAAGGAGTATATATTTTTTTGTAGGGGCGTTAAGTGGAAGGAAAGCCGACTTCGGCCAATTTATCTTAAATCCCGATAGATCGCCAAAGTCATCAATCAACTTGAGAAGATGAGGCATTGCGGTGTTAGGGTTTTGCATGAACAGTATTACGTCGTCCGCATATAAACAAATTTTATGTTGTGTGCCCTTGATTACGATTGGTTCTATGGATTGGGATTGTCTTATATATTGTGCTAAAGGCTCTAATGATAAATCGAATAGTCCGGGACTAAGAGGGCAACCCTGTCTAGAAGAGCATGATACCGGAAAGATTTCGGAGGTGATTATACCTGTTGTAATCATGGCCGATGGGTCTTTGTATAATACTTTAATCATATCAATGAATCCTTTTCCTAACCCCATCCTTTCTAATACTGCCCATAGATACGACCATTCCAACCTATCAAAAGCTTTCATTGGATCCAGGGACAGCATCGCCTTAGGTGTGGTGTCGTCCTTGCTGGCATCTAGTACGTGTAGTAATTAGGGATGCACGATATTGATTTTTTGACACCAATACCGATAACTTTATGCTCCTCAAGCCGATAACCGATATCGATAACCGATATTTATTGTATTATCATTTTCTTTTTAAATGTATATATATATATATTTTCTTTTAATCAAATTTAAATTTTTTTTTTTGTATTTATAAGCTCCGACGTCATCGGTACTGCTATCGGTACTCGAGAGGAATTTAAATGTCGCAAACTAATCTTGTTGGCCGTTTTCTATCTCTCCTCCCTCGGTCTCTCTCTGCCTGCGCGAGCGGGCTGTGCTCTTACACACACTCACTCACACACACACACAGGTGCTGCCGAGTAGAGACAGCTCTGCTCTCGACAGCACCCGTGTGTGCGTGTGTGTGTGTGTGTGTGTGTGTGTGTGTGTGTGTGTGTGTGTGTGTGTGTGTGTGTGTGTGTGAGTGAGTGAGTGTGTGTAAGAGCACAGCCCGCTCGCGCAGGCAGAGAGAGACAGAGGGAGGAGAGATAGAGTACGGCTCCGAGTAGAATAATGGCCGACAATCCGGAGGTAAATAAACGAACGAGAGCTTCTGATTGGTGGTAAGAAGAAGAGGTGGGTGCAAGCGGAGGGACGTAATTGGCAGATCGACTGTCTGCCTCCATTCTCCAATCAACCATTCGCTCAACAACAGAGCGAGTGGAAATACTGACACTTCCTCAAACGGGTTGACGTGGCGCGGGTGCCGACAGAGAGAGCAGAGAAAGAGCGAGGGAGAGAGAGAGAGGGAGAGAGGGATACAGTGCATTTTACACACACTCCCAACTGCGCGCGTGTGGGGAAACACACACACACAGTCGGGATACAGACCGTGATGAGCGAGAGAGAGAGAGGGAGGGAGAGGGAGAGAGAGAGAGAGGGACACGGAGCACCCCACACACACAGTCGGGAGCGTGCACAAACCGCTCCGCATCCCTCCCTCTCCCCTTCCCCCCTCCCGCCCGCTCGCTCTCCGCTCTCTCGTTACATCAACCTGTTGCAAAATATCATAGCGCACACGCACACTCCCACGCGTATTCCGATCCGTGCAATAATATTCACAGGGGTATATATTGTCATTTGAAACAAGTTACCAATGCATTGTCCCGTGGGATTAAGCCCCCCCGCGGCAAAATTAATTAGTATCCCCCTCTATCTCTCTCTCTGTCTGCCAGTGCAGACTGTCGGTGACTGTCACTCAAAGTGCTTTGCGAGTATGGGCGGAGCCCAGCCCAAAACAGCTTGAAATCTTGAAGTGGAAAAATGCTGCTTTAGAGTACTTGATTATAAATACAAAACAATGATTTTTTTTGGGGAAAAAAAGTACAGATGTGTTCCATAGACTCACAGGAATTGTGTAACATTGCCCAAATAGTGAAAGGAATTTCAAAACATGGGACCTTTAATAATACGTATACTTACTTAATCATAGCATATAGATTATAGCGTCTATTGTAACTATAATTTATTGTAATGCAAATATAACTGAGAGGGCATACATACCCTCATCTGCACCTTGACTTATTTACACTGCCTACTTGCTCATACTGTATACGCATACTCAGAGTTCATTATATTGTTATATTGTTTACACTGCCTATTTTTATCCCACTGTACTATAATTTTATGACCTGTATCATGTCTTCTACTATTACCATGTACCTACCATGTGGGGCGACAGTGGCTCGGGAGGTAGAGCAGTTGGCTTTCCGGAGGTTCCCGGTTCGATTCCTGCTCCTCTCGGGCAGCGTGTCAATGTGTCCTTGAGCAAGAGACTTAACCCCTAATTGCTCCTGATGAGCAGGTTGGTGTAACGTTCGGGGTCCTGTCCTACCTTAGGATGGTACCCTACTGTCTGACTGGATTACTTCACCTTGTTGTTTGGGTTGCACTAATTGTATGTCACTTCTGATTTGCTGTCTTGCACTGATTGTCTGTCACATCTGGAAGCTGTCACTGGCTGTCATTCTGGCTGTCACTAATTGACACGTTGGAATGTTGGAATGTGGCTTTATAATGAATGCTCTGTTCTCTTGTTCTTTGCTAGAGCTTCACTATATCCTACGAGCAGGACCGCCTGAACGAGTGCTGACCCAACTCTCTGTTCTGTTCTCTGTTGACGCTTGGCATCTTTATATTTCCGTTACTACTTGTTCTCTTAATAAAGAGAATACCTTGTTTTGAAGAGCAAACACTTCTCCGTCTCTTTCCTCGACCATTGGAACTCCCACTTACCTGCTATCGTAACAGAAGCTCTAGCCAAGATGAGTTCCACCGAGGAGATGCGGGAGGAGATGGTACTGTAGCTCAGCGGGACCAGCTGAGGATTCTGCTCGAGCGTCAGATGGCTGTTGGAGTCGAGCTGGGTCGACTGGGAGACCTGTCCGTCGTATCTCAGGAGACAGCTGATTCAGCGTTAGCTACGGCTAACGAAGCCTGCTCTGCAGCCGCTGCTGTGGCATCCACGATGGGCTCAGCATCGGGAGCTTCACCGATCGGCGGGGAAGGAGAGCCGAGGTATCCTGTGGGTTGTGAGGAATTCCGGGAGCCACGTCTGCCGCCGCCGGATCGCTATGGAGGGGCTCCAGCAGGGTGTCGTGAGTTCGTCACTCAGTGTGCTCTTGTATTCCAACTACAACCTCGTACTTTTCCTACTGATGTGTCTCGGGTAGCATATATTATCACCCTCCTCACAGGCCGTGCTCTCAGTTGGGCTACAGCAGAATGGGAGAGTGGGTCTGTAATCTGCCACAGGGTGGATGCCTTCACCCTGGAGTTACGCCACGTATTCGATACATCCAGGGTGATATCCATTTATGAAGCCGGTGGTCGACTTACGTCCTGCCGGCAAGGCATTCGCGCTGTAGCAGATTACGCCATCGACTTCCGTATTGTAGCTCGAAAGGCGGCCTCGCCAGAGATCCCCTGCTGTGTCCTTTTTTTGCAGGGGCTCTCTGTGCGAATGCAGGACGAATTGTCAACACGGGAGCTACCCGAGCACCTGGACCACCTGATCAACCTGGCCATAAGGATGGACAATCGGCATCGGGAGAGGGAGCGCGAGAGGGAGGCTTCGTCACAGGTACTCTTCCGCACCTCTTCTGGTGTCGAACGGCCGGCTTACCATCCTACGAGAGAGCACCTGGGTGACGACGAGCCGATGCAGCTGGGCGCTCTGAGCCTCTCTGACGCGGAGAGACAGAGGCGGGTCAGCGAGAAGCGCTGCTTTCGCTGCGGCCGCACAGAGCATCGTTTCGCTACCTGTCGGGGGTTCTCGGGAAACAGAGGGGCCCGCTAGACCTGGGGAAGGTGTTAGCAGGTGGGCACTTCTCTCCGGTCATGGATGACACATGCACGTTTTTTTATGTCACTGTTGGGTGGGGGGATTCTCTTAAAAGGACCAGGGCTTTGGTGGATTCAGGGGCAGCGGGCAACTTGATTCATGTGGGTGTGGCTTTAGAGTGGGGGGTTCCTTTAGAGACTTTAGAGGTGCCTATTCCAGTCCGGTCGTTAGACGGTCAACCACTTGGTAGTGGAGTTATTACTCAGCACACCGGGCAGCTACGGGTTCAGGTGGCGGGTAACAATTGGGAGTGTTTACAATTTTATGTAGTCATGTCTCCTCACTCTGAGATTGTGTTAGGTCACCCTTGGCTTGTTGTGCATAACCCTCTATTAATTTAATTGGGCTATGGGTGAACTCTCCATGGGAAGCGGCGTCACCCCCCCCCCCCCCCCCCTCTTTTGTCTCTCTCCAGGATGACGGTGAACGTTGCAGATTCTGTATTATCTCCCAACCCTGATTTAGCAGATGTTCCTGCTGTCTATTTTGACCTGGCGGACGTTTTTAGTAAGACGCATGCTAACGCACTACCGCCTCATAGACCTTACGACTGGCCCATTAATCTTCTACCTGGTACTTCTCCCCCCCGTGGGCGGATGTTCTCTCTCTCTCGCCCTGAGACAGTGTCCATGAACACTTATATTCAAGAGGCACTGTCCGCGGGGCATATCCGACGGTCCACATCCCCTGCAGGCGCTGGCTTCTTTTTCGTGGCAAAAAAGGATGGGGGTCAGCGGCCGTGCATAGATTATAGGGGGTTGAACAACGTTTCCATCAAGAACCGTTACCCTTTGCCTCTCATGGACACCGCCTTTGAGTGCTTACAGGGGGCACAGGTCTTTTCTAAACTTGACTTACGTAAAGCATACAACTTGGTCAGGATTAGAAAAGGAGACGAGTGGAAGACTGCATTTAATACTCCTAATGGGCATTATGAGTATTTGGTCATGCCTTTTGGTTTAGCTAATGCTCCAGCAGTTTTCCAAGCCCTGGTCAACGACGTGCTGCAGGATTTAATTGGGGTGTCAGTGTTTGTGTACTTAGATGACATCCTAATTTTTTCGCGTGATATGGTGCAACACCAAGTGCACGTTCATGAGGTGCTTCAGCGTCTCCTTAAGCATCAACTATTTGTTAATTAAGGCAGAGAAGTGTGTGTTTCACACTGACACTGTTTCCTTCCTGGGCTTTGTGTTGACGAAGGGTGATCTTCGCATGGATCCAGCCAAGGTGAGTGCAGTCTTGGATTGGCCACAGCCTTCGTCGCTCAAGGAGTTACAAGGGATTTTGGGCTTTGCACATTTTTACAGGCGTTTTATTAGCAATTTATTAGCAATTTTAGCGCCTTAGTCAATCCCTTAACAGCTCTCACTAAGTCCTCTCTCCCTGGCTTTGAATGGTCGCCTAGGGCAGAGTCTGCCTTCTGCAACCTCAAACGTCGATTTACCTCCTCCCCTGTACTGATCCGCCACGATGCAGAGGCTCCGTTCATTGTGGAGGTGGATGCCTCTGACACCGCGGTGGGAGGGGTGATCTCTCAGAGATGTTTAAAGGACAGTAAGGTGCATCCTTGCGCCTTTTTTTCGCGCCGGCTGTCTCCGGCCGAGCGTAACTACGACGTGGGTAATCGGGAGTTGTTGGCGATCAAGTTGGCACTGGAGGAATGGAGACATTGGTTAGAGGGGGCGGCACATCCTTTCATTGTTTGGACTGATCATAAGAACTTGGCTTACATCCAAGGGGCTAAACGCCTTAACGCTCGCCAGGCCAGGTGGGCGTTATTCTTCACTCGATTTCGATTTTCTATCTCCTATCGACCCGGTTCCAAGAATGTCAAACCTGACGCCCTGTCACGTCAGTTTGATCCTCCGGGTCGAGAGGAGAAGCCCCACCCTATTGTTCCACAGGCCTTGATTTTGGCACCCGTGTCATGGGGCATAGATAGGGTGGTAAGATCGGCTCAGGCACGGGAGCCCGATCCCGGTGGGGGTCCTCCGGGGCGGATGTATGTACCCAAGGCTGCATGCTCGCGCCTGCTGCAGTGGGCGCATACGTCCTCTCTCACCGGCCACCCTGGGGCCACCAGAACCCTGGAGTTTATCCGTAGGAGGTTTTGGTGGCCAATAGAGGGGGGGGATACACGCTCCTTTGTGGCGGCCTGCCCGGTGTGCGCGCACAGTAAGACCTCTCGCCGTGCACCGGCAGGTCTCCTCCGACCGCTTCCTATTCCTAAACGGCCCTGGTCGCACATATCCCTGGATTTTATTTCCGCCCTTCCCCTATCGGATGGGTTCACTGCCATCCTGGTGGTGGTGGACCGGCCCACTTCATTCCCCTTCCCAAGCTCCCCTCAGCTCGGGAGACGGTTGACCTGGTGGTGCAGCATGTCTTTCGGGTCCATGGGCTTCCAGTGGATATTGTGTCCGACCGGGGTCCTCAGTTCGCCTCCAGGTTCTGGAAGGCGTTTGCCGCCGGCCTCTGCGCCTCCGTCAGCCTGTCGTCTGGGTTCCATCCGCAGACGAAAGGGCAGACGGAGCGCGTCAACCAGGATCTGGAGGGTGTTCTGAGGTGCTACGTTGCTGGGTGTCCGGCGACGTGGAGTAGGAGGTTGGCTTGGGCAGAGTACGCGCATAATACCCTCCTCTCCTCCTCTACTGGTATGTCTCCCTTTCAGTGTCAATATGGTTTTCAACCTCCTCTGTTTCCCGAACAGGAGCAGGAGGCTGAGGTGCCGTCGGCCCAGGCACATGTGGCTCGTTGTTACAGGACGTGGAACAGGGTACGGGCGGCGCTGCAGAAGGCCTCGGTTACGGCTCAGCGGCAGTCTAATCGTAAGCGTTGTCCGGCTCCGGTTTTCCGTCCTGGACGCGTGAATATTAAAGGCAACCAACTTGTGTTCAGCTTTTCGTTCAGCGTTTCTCTGATTGGCCACACGGCCACGTGACCGCCCTAGCACACGCCCTTTTCCGCTGAGAGACGCGGCAGAAGCGCTGGTCGAACCAACGCGCTGGTCGAACCAGTTCAGACAGAGGTGTTTATTTATATCAATAAACATATCTACTAGAAACACTGGTGTTCTGTTGTGTGACTGTACTAAACTCTTCCACCACATGACCGACATTTGACATACAGTACACCTCCTATCTATGTTGGGATTATGTTTGGTCATGGCAAAACAATAAAAATCGCTACTGTAACTGCCACCACCCACTTCAATGACAGAGCTCTCATATTTGCGAATGCATAAACTATATCTTAAATTATGGCGATGTGTCTAATATGGCTGTCACGAAGTCATTGATAAGCGACAGCCATATTAGACACATAGCCATAATTTAAGATATAGTTTATGCATTCGCAAAATATGAGAGCGCTGTCATTGAAGGGCTTCCTAAAATGGAGCGCTGCTGCTGCTGGAGCTGAACCGAGTCAAGCCGCGGGCGGCGCACGGAAGCCGGGGACAAACCACCGCGTCGCCCCGCTGGCGCTTCAGCAGCCTCCACGGGCGAAATAACATATAACGTTACAGCGTACAGTTCCACACTGATGTACAGTGAGTGTCTAATATGGCTGTCGCGAAGTCATTGATAAGCGACAGCCATATTAGACACATAGCCATCATTTAAGATATAGTTTATGCATTCGCAAAATATGAGAGCGCTGTCATTGAAGGGCTTCTACAACGGATATGTGGTTTATGACGTTAATTAATAATAAACACTGTTAGGACTATCTGACTCTTACTAATAAACACTGTTAGGACTATAAACACTGTGCGCGTGCGGACTATCTGACTCTTAATAATAAACACTGTTAGGACTATCGATTCACGCGTCACTACTGTAACTAGAAACTCTGCTGGGTGTCACTGTACATCAGTGTGGAACTGTACGCTGTAACGTTATATGTTATTTCGCCCGTGGAGGCTGCTGAAGCGCCAGCGGGGCGACGCGGTGGTTTATCCCCGACTTCC
This sequence comes from Notolepis coatsorum, assembly GCF_963971535.1. Taxonomy (NCBI): domain Eukaryota; kingdom Metazoa; phylum Chordata; class Actinopteri; order Aulopiformes; family Paralepididae; genus Notolepis; species Notolepis coatsorum. The sequence goes on from NC_140171.1 coordinate 106,521,600, forward strand.
GTGCGCCGCTGCTGCGTCAAGCCACACAATTATGTCTGTATTTGATTATGGTGAAATGATGTACATGCATGCCTCTCCCTCTGAAAGCCCATCCACGCTGTGTATCATAGAGACATAGAGCACTGGGTTTTATCACTGGAGATATATTTCTCACTCACCATTGTATTTTGCGCCATCTGACAATATCATAATGATGTGTTTTCTATATTATATCCACAATCATTCATCTAAAAAATATATGTACAGTGACGAGTGAATCTGGTAGTTGGTTGTTAAAAACGCGAAACATAATAATCAGTCAGCAGCGCTCCACTGCTACCGCAGCTGAACACAAGTTGGTTGGTACAGCAGCTGAACACAAGTTGGTTGGTACAGCAGCTGAACACAAGTTGGTTGGTACACAAGTTGGTTGCCCGCGCTGCCGCTTGCTCCTTGGATTTCATTTGGGATGTGGGACGGCTGCCGCTTGCCTGCGCGTGGGGGCGGGGGGTCGCGGCCAATCAGAGAAAAGCCGAACACAAGTTGGTTGCCTTTAATATTCACGCGTCCTGGACAGTGGGTTTGGCTTTCCACCCGTGATCTCCTTCTCCGGGTGGAGTCCAGGAAGCTGGCTCCTCGCTTTATAGGCCCCTTTAAAGTGGTTCATCGGGTGAATCATATGGCTTACAGGCTACGCCTTCCGGCCTCTATGAGGGTTCATCCGACGTTTCATGTGTCCCTGTTGAAGCCATTCCTCTCATCGCCCTTGTCCCCGCCACTTCCGGCGGTCCCTCCGCCCCGCATTATTGATGGTCAGCCTGTCTATATGGTGCGGAGGATCCTGAGTTGTAGGCAGAGGGGTAGGGGGTTTCAGTTCTTGGTGGATTGGGAGGGGTATGGGGTAGAAGAGCGTTCTTGGGTGCCTCAACGGGATATTTTAGATCCCAGCCTGATCGATGATTTCCGGCGGCTGCATCCCGAGGCCCCTAGGTGAACGTCAGGTGCCGTTCGTCGGGGGGAGATACTGTAACGTTCGGGGTCCTACCTTAGGATGGTACCCTACTGTCTGTCTGGATTACTTCACCTTGTTGTTTGGGTTGCACTACTGTCTCGCACTGATTTGGAATGTTGGAATGTAGCTTTATAATGAATGCTCTGTTCTCTTGTTCTTTGCTAGAGCTTCACTATATCCTACGAGCAGGACCGCCTGAACGAGTGCTGACCCAACTCTCTGTTCTGTTCTCTGTTGACGCTTGGCGTCTATATATTTCCGTTACTACTTGTTCTCTTAATGAAGAGAATACCTTGTTTTGAAGAGCAAACACTTCTCCATCTCTTTCCTCGACCATTGGAACTCCCACTTACCTGCTATCTTAACAGGTTGGCACATTGCATGGTTGCCTCCGCCATCGGTGTGTGAATGTGTGAGTGAATGGGTAAAAATGTGAGTAACAAATTGTAAAGCGCATTGGATAAAAGTGCTATATAAAAAAGCAGCCATTTACCTGTACCTCCCCTCCCCCCTCTCCCATGCTGCCATGAGGAGCCCGATTACAAAGGTATTGTGTAGCAGGAGTGTGTGAGTGACTGTGACACACACAAGGCATGTGAACAAATTCCTAAAAACATTCCTAAACACCTATACAACTGCCGTCTGAGATGTCTCTGGTCTAAACTGAGACTCCAGCAGCAGGAACTCCTGACCTTAGTCGGATACTGTTTTCCATTAGTGCTGATTTAGTAACAGTATAGACCTGTTCGCTGTATACGTCAGACTCAGTATACGCGCACATCACAGGGGCAAAAAGGAACGTAATCCTGGTCAGAACAACGGGGCAGACTACAATAAAAAAAAATCCATCCAGACGTTTTAGTTTGAAACTACTTTTAGTCAGGGGAGTGCCATGGTATCTCCGTCGTACCTAGAGCCCCGTCGTACCTCTTTTAGCTCAGCAGCTTGCGCAGGTAGTGGGCAACTTAGTCACGTGACTCAGTTGGTATTGCTGATTGGCTCGAACACAGTATGTTTGTAAACAGCGAACGAGTCTATAAAGATCTGTGTATATTTGTTGAGGACACACAACTCTCCTCATGCTATCAGGCTGAGTAGACTTGTTGTCCACAGCTGTGTATTCTATAAATATTGTTTATTCACTCTGGAATAAAACCCCTGAAAGACTCACTCTTTTTCATCTTTTAAAAGTCTAAAATATAACACCATAAGTGTCACAAAGCCTGCTGAAAGGGGTACGTTTTGTTAAGTCCAATGCTTATCTCCTGCTAACTGTTTACAGACCTGGGGGAGTGAGAATCTAAAGCTGTGGTCAGTGTTGTTAAGTCACTAAATCTCTAGTCCGAGTCGAGTCTCGAGTCCCCAGTGTTCGAGTCCAAGTCCAAGTCCGAGTCACCAAAGAAGAGCCAGAGTCGAGTCTACATTACCCTAGTCCGAGTCCAAGTCAACAAGGTTGAGTCCACTCCACTCTGGCAGTCAAAGAGCTGACATACAAATAAAAAAAGGTCTACATTAAACATAAATGACACAGCGGTCACCATTTCAAAGGGAGTTTATTTATTTTGTGATACAATTGCCAAACAAATGCACGCACTAGCCATCAATATCTTATGCCAAATGATCAGGGCCTATTACATTTTTGTTTTTATCAATTAACAAGTCCGAGTCCTCGTCTGCACCTTCCGAGTCCGAATGCAGTCAATGCTCGAGTTCAAGTCCGAGTCATCAGTGCTCCAGTCCAAGTCCAGTCACGAGTACTGAAAATCACTCCAGGACTCGGACTCGAGTCCTGGACTCGATTACTACAACACTGGCTGCGGTTATAGACTTTGTGGTGATCAGGCTCTGTAGCCTACTACATTATTCTATTTCTATGGTTAATTTCCTTATGGCTACTACAGTTTGTTTAGGACTTTACTATATAATGGACTTTGTGCTGATGGGCTGTCTATAGGCTACTACAGGGACACACATTTGAGTTGCCATGGTAATGTTGGAAATACATTTCAGCAGCCTACATGATCATACTTTTTCATAGCTTGTAAATCGTAGCCTTCCGTTAGTTTGGTTGAGGAACGGGGTGTTTTTGTAATGTGGAAATATTTCTTTTGTCAATGTGGCTCCATGAATTGGCCATGTCTGAGTGCCACTACCCTAGAATATCTATCCATTATGCTTGGCCTAAGTGGTGGTATTAAAGGCTGGTGTGTTTCTATGTGCCTCAATGGGGTGGAGGAATATCTGCAGGCTGTTTGTGGTGGGCCCTGTCTGGGTCAAAAAGTCAGGAATTTTACAGTTCGTCCCTGACTCCACATCTCATATAACACTTTGAGTGCCAGCGACGAGATTTCTCGTTAGTTCATGCCGACCGTTGAGTGCCAGCGACGAGATATCTCACTTTTTTTTATTAGCGATTTCAATCAAGCATATTTCATCAATCTAGTCTCACGTTAGTGCTGCAAACTCTCTCTGAGCTCCATTGGGAAAATACCGCCCCCTATTGTCTCTCCCTGTGGTACTGCACCCCTTTGGAATGGATTGAATGAAACACATGGGTGGGGAAAAAAATCCTGCTTCCTCATTTTACTTCTCGGGCAAGTCACCCGAGAGGATCGGATTCATTGCCCACCACCAGAACAGCGTGGAATACATATTTCCAGTACCCAGCGTTGGATCAATAAACGCGATTGATAATCTTTTTGGAGAACATCTGATCTGAGGTAAGGAATCTATTTTACCAGTCTTAGGATAATCAGAGCTATTTTCACAGAGATATCAACGTGTGCCCTATGTGTGTGTGTGTGCGTGTGTGTGTGCTGATCAGGAAATGAGAGAATAGATTTTTCAGCTCGCTTCTATAGCGTGCATATGTACACATATACTATCGATAATCTAGCGTTTATTTGAAAACGATTCATAAATAGGCCGAAAAATTACAACGTTTTTTTTTGTATTCCAGAATATTCCAGTAAAGGGCGATTATCACAGAATCTTTATATTTTCCTGAAACTTGAAAAAAAACTAGCGTTTTTCAAAATGGTATAAAACGGAAATGAACCGATTAAAAAACAATCCGTTTCGACAATGTTGACTGCAAACAAGTCATTGATAAGCGACGGCCAGATTAGACACATAATTTAAGACATAGTTTATGCGTTTGCAAATATGAGAGCTCTATCATTGAAGTGGGTGGTGGCATTCAAGGGGGGTAAGGCGCACCGCATGGCTGGCACTGAGTGTGTTTTAAGAAGCATAACATGGCTTTTGCTTAAGAAGCATTTGCACTTAGGTAAAAGTCATGATATTCTTAGTATTTTTTTCGTATTTGGCATCGAGATAATCCAAAAGTAACTAAATGAAACCAGATTACATTACTTTAATATTGTGATAGAGTGTTACTGAATAGATTTTTCAACAGGTAATTTGTAATTGTAACAGAATACATTTATTTAAGTAATCCTCCCAACACTGAGTACATTTTTACATTTACATTTTGTCATTTAGCTGACACTTTTATCCAACGCAACTTACAAGTTCTGTACGACAAGTCAGCAGGAAGGGTACTGTACAACTCTTACAGCTGAGTAACAATGTTCATCAAACAGTGCTGAAACGTGGGTGCTGCAGTGTTGAGTGCATACTAGTAAAGACATATTAGTATAGTAGGAAGAGTGCATGATAGTATAAGACAGTAAGAAGGTTAGTGTTAAGTTATTTTCTTTTTATTATTTTTCATTTCAGATATTGATTGAAGAAGTGTGTTTTTAGTCGATGGTGAAAGATTGGTGGGGTTCCGGCTGTCCTAACTGTGGTGGGAAGTCCGTTCCCCCATTGTGGAGCGAGGACCGAGAATAGGCGGCTTCTCTTTGATGACCCTCCCGGAGCTCGGATTGGGTCTGAGGTGGCCAGATGATGTAGAGCGGAGGGTGTGATATGCCAGGTTGAGGACCTTGAAGGGACAGATCCTCAGACATTGCTCAGGAGGAATCTGCAGGTTCTGGTCGTTGTGGCGATGTGAGCGGAGAAGTTCAGCCGATCGTCAAGGACTACACCGAAGTTCTTGGCGGTCGGGGACGAGGCCACGGCTACATTTTCCACTGTGATGGAAAAGTCGGTCAGTGGGGATGATTTGGCCGGCAGGTGAAGCAATTCCGTTAGGTTGTCTTAGGTCTTAGGTTCAGTTTGAGGTGGTTGGCCGTCATCCAGGCGGAGATGAGATGAGTAGGCGCAGCCAGTTGTGGAATGAGAACATTGTGTTTGATTACACTTGCCAGCTAAATATAGCAGACAATATATCATCCCAAGTTTGTGTCTGTTAGTATTTGAAGCATTCAATAACTTCTCTGGTATCTTGTGTTGTGTTCAAGGTGACCCCCCCCCTGCAAGCATTTAGCTAGAGGAAAAATCAGTTCCGCTGTTAGCAGGTGACAACTCTAGCTGTGTGATGAGTTACCTGATCAACAGCTCCGTACAATTATAATCTGCTGAAACACCTCTCCATTTATAGAAATAAAGAAATCATGAATTACATGTGGTATTCAAAGAACCAAGGTTATAAACATAAGCTAACCTACTGTTCACTCGCAATTTAAGATAAGATAAGGTATTCCTTTATTGATCCCCTTGGGGAAATTCAGGCATCATAGCAGCATGGGGGAGGGGGGAGGGGAGGTACAGGTAGTAAAATACGTGATAGAGGTCATAGAATTATAGTACAGTGGAGAAGTAAAAATTAAAATAGGCAGTGTAAACAATATAACAATATAATTAACTCTGGACATGCGCATATGGGCAAGTAGGCAGTGTAAAATAATAAGAATAATAATTAGGGATGCTCGATATTGGCTTTTTTACCGATACCGATATACCGATATTGTCCAACTCTTCATTTCCGATACCGATATAAACCGATACCGATATATGCAGGGTCCCCCCCCCCCCCCCCAAAAAACGGAATAATTTCAGCTAATTAACATTACATATCTCTTGTCGTGGAAGTAACACAATATTATGCATACTTTTGACAATAAAAAAAATCAGAATGTGTTCTTACTTGCTTGCCTGGGTAAATAAAGGTTAAATTAATTAATTAATTAATTCAAAAATCTTTTTTTTATTTAATTTTTTTAACCGATACAGATCATTTCCGATATCACATTTGAATGCCAATATCGGCCGATAACAGTGGCGGACTGGCCATCGGGACGTTCGGGACGAATCCCGATGGGCCGGAACCAAAGTGGGCTGGTCCAAAAAAAAAAAAAATTATACTTTTTTTTTTTTTACTTTTTTTTTGGGCCAGTGTGTGGGCCAGTGTGTGGGCCACTAATGTGGGCCGGTGTGTGGGCCAGTGTGTGGGCCAGTGTGTGAGTCAGTGTGTGGGCCACGAATGTGGGCCAGTGTGTGGGCCGGTGTGTGGGCCAGTGTGTGAGTCGGTGTGTGGGCCACTAATGTGGGCCAGTGTGTGGGCCGGTGTGTGGGCCGGTGTGTGGGCCACTAATGTGGGCCAGTGTGTGGGCCTGTGTGTGGGCCAGTCTGTGGGCCGGTGTGTGGGCCAGTGTGTGAGTCGGTGTGTGGGCCACTAATGTGGGCCAGTGTGTGTGCCGGTGTGGGCCAGTATGTGGGACGGTGTGTGGGCCAGTATGTGGGCCAGTCTGTGGGCCGGTGTGTGGGCCAGTGTTTGAGTCGGTGTGTGGGCCACTAATGTGGGCCAGTGTGTGTGCCGGTGTGGGCCAGTATGTGGGACGGTGTGTGGGCCAGTATGTGGGCCAGTCTGTGGGCCGGTGTGTGGGCCAGTGTGTGAGTCGGTGTGTGGGCCACTAATGTGGGCCAGTGTGTGTGCCGGTGTGGGCCAGTATGTGGGACGGTGTGTGGGCCAGTATGTGGGCCAGTCTGTGGGCCGGTGTGTGGGCCAGTGTGTGAGTCGGTGTGTGGGCCACTAATGTGGGCCAGTGTGTGTGCCGGTGTGTGGGCCAGTGTGTGAGTCGGTGTGTGGGCCAGTATGTGGGCCGGTGTGTGGGCCGGTATGTGGGCCAGTGTGTGGGCCAGTATGTGGGCCGGTGTGTGGGCCGGTGTGTGGGCCAGTGTGTGGGCCGGTGTGTGGGCCGGTGTGTGGGCCAGTGTGTGGGCCGGTGTGTGGGCCAGTGTGTGGGCCAGTGTGTGGGCCGGTGTAGTGTGTGGGCCGGTGTAGTGTGTGGGCCAGTGTGTGGGCCGTATGTGGGCCGGTGTGTGGGCCATTATGTGGGCCGGTGTGTGGGCCAGTGTGTGGGCCGGCAATAAAACAATAAACAAGTTGCATAAACGAAATCAGATTAAAAATGATCACAGTTCTGGTTTGCCTTAAGATGCAGTTTAAGATGGGTCTTGAACATGGAGTATGTAGGGCACTCTCTAATCACAACTGGTAGGCTATTCCAGTAGTTACCACTTTTAACAGAGAACACAGTTTTTGCAAAGGTAGTATACCGAAAAGGCACCTTACAGTCCCCTCTACTGATGGCCCTGGTGGTAATGCCAGTGTCTGCTTTCTGTTGGATGAACTCATTCAATTGGGGAGGGGCAAGTCCATGCAGAACCTTGTACATGAAGCAAGTATATTTGAAAACTTGGAAATTCTCGAAACTTAGCATGTTATGTTTTTCTAAAACATTACAGTGATGAAATGAAATTGGTTTCCTATCAAATACTTTTATGGCTTTTTTGTAGAGTAATTTTATTGGTGTAAGAGTAGTGACATATGAAAGAGACCAGTTGATAAAACATTACTCGATGTGTGATAAAATCATTGAATGCAGAAACATCCTTGCAGCATTAACTGGCAGGCAGGGCCTGATCTGCCTGAAGTTTTCGATGTTAAACTTGACTGTGTTTGTCACTTTCTTCACATTACTTTTTGAAGGTCAATGTAGAGTCCAATGTGACCCCAAGATACTTGAATTAATGTACAATGTCCAGCTCCGCCTCTCCCAGAAACACATTAGAGTGAGTGACCTCTACTGGTGACTTTGTGAACATCATACACACTGTTTTCTTGGTGTTAAGTGAAAGACATGCTTTTGTTAGCCAGTCTTGAATGAGACATGAGACATCAGTGAATGAGATTCACGTTTCCTCCCAACCGCGAGTAGGCCTAGAAGCGCAGAAATGGAGAATGCAAAAAAAGAAAGGGTGAATGAATGAATGAATGAAAACTTTATTTAACAGATTGCAGAATGGGTACAATACAGTACGGCTCAATACATACAATTGTTAAGGGGATGCAGACCTGAGAAAGACGTTTGTCTTGTTTCCATCAGGGTCCCCCATTTTCAATTCATATAGACATTTATGACATACATAACATACATGACATTTATGGCATAGGGACATATAGGTATTTAGTACTGATACATTTGTGACATAGGCGGTATTGAAATATACAGTACTGTTACCCCTAGATCCTGACAGAGTATATACATATGATGGGGAGGGGACTGTACATTAGGAGGGGGTGGGTGGGTGGGAGGGAAATATACATACGGCGGGGAGGGAATATATACATGCGGTGGGGAGGAGACTGTCTATTAGGAGGTGGTGGGGGTTTTGGGCATTTACGGTGGCCAGTTTCGAATTGCAGCCTCCCGTAGGTGCTCTTTAAGGGCGGTTTTGAATGTGGGCAGGGATTCACATTCCTTTACAGCTTTGGGTAGGGCGTTCCACATTGTTGTGGCATAATTGCGAAACGTGTTTAGTCCCTTGTTTGAGCCGAATCTGGGTTTAACATGATTTGTTGAGCTTCCTCTGGTGTAGTGGTTGTGGTATTCACTGACCTTTGGGAAGTATTTTGACATGTACATGGGCACCCCGGTCGTATAGTGTATCTTGTAGACCAGGCCCATTGCAAGTTGCTGTACTCTGTCGTCTACTCTAAGCCATCCTAGGTTGGCAAAGTGGGCAGGGGTGAGGTGGGTTCTGGGGTTCAGGTCAAGTAGTAGTCTGACCAGTTTGTTTTGTGATGTTTGTAATTTTGTTTTAAGCGCCTTTGAGGTGCTTTGGTACCATGAGGTGCACGCATAGTCATAGTACCCTTGAATGGTGGAGCTGAAAAAGCTAGAATTGCTAGTAAAAGACGCAGAACAATGTTCTAAAATTACAGACATGTTTAGTAGAGGAAGGGCTGGCGTTAGAGTAGCTGCTGCTGCTAATGATGATGAAGTTCAAGTGGAAGGAACCAACAGTAACATGACAGGTGCGTGCAGTAGCCTAGTGCATATTCTACTGTTGGTATGTGCCGGTTCATGAGGGCTAGCTAGCCTATACTAGTTCTTGCAGTGATTTCAGTCATTCTATTACAAGACAATGTGCTTTCCGTATTCCTGATTCCTTACAGCACGTGGACGTAAATAGTCGTGACTCGTGACGTTTTTTCTCTGACTAAAAGTTTAGTTAGCAATGTTAGGACTAGTGCCCACCACAGCATCAGAAGCTAAAGTGCTAACCTAGAGAACCAATCAGAACCTAGGACGGGCTGCAAATTAATTGGCTACTAATATTATAATAGTAAATACTCAAATAAAATACTATATGTTCCCTTTCAAATTTTCATGTTGATATAATATTGGTAATCTAATTGATTGAATTGATTAGTTGCCATTTTACATGCTTAAATAAGATGTACCTTAGAATTCCCAACAGTTAGCCATGTTCTCGATTAGTCTCATCTACATGTTTGTAGATAACCACAGCTAACTAGCTTAAGCTAACAACTAGGTCAACTACTACCCCGTAGTTAAACAAATGTGATTGCATATAACAGCTAACTGCTACAGCTAAGTTGGTAGTTAGCCTATTCCATTAATGTTGAATGTATTTATGAAGGTTGTTGATGGTGGTTGGCGCTGAATAGCAGACATGATTCCGTCAGTCTGCCACAGGGAAGCTGTGTTTGCTGATGCTGCTCACGACCACCAGTAGCGTATGACTGTGTGAGTGTGAATGCTTGATGGTTTCTGTGAAGCGCTTTGTGAAACAATGCTGATATACAGTTAAGAATGAGTAATTCGCTTTTGGTTTTTAAGAAAATGGTTTGTAAAGCTATTTTTGAAAACTACAAGGGTGAATAATACTGTTTTTTTTTTGCTATTTTCTTTTAGAATACTGTTTTGGAGTCTTAATTTTTTAAATTTTTGTTAAGAATATAGGACAGGCATAGGCTATATAAGCATTGCTTCAGTCTGTACCTTCTCAGTCACTGTAAAATCAAATATTGTTAAATGATGGTGTATATTGTATTGTGTGAGATGATGACTGAATAAACTACTACTACTACTACTACTACTACTACTACTACTACTACTACTACTACTACTACTACTACTACTACTACTACTACTTTGGGTGTTTTCAAAAGGCTGAAAAACGCTGTATGAATTCAAGCCATTATTATTGATTGCTGATGTTCTTCTTATGCAGTTGACTCTGAGGAAAGAGAGAGCGCCCAGTCCAGCACAGCTGACCCTGAGGGGAGAGAGAGTGCCCAGTCCAGCACAGCTGACCCTGAGGGGAGAGAGAGAGCCCAGTCCAGACAGACAGACAGACACAGAGAGAGAGAGACAGAGAGAGAGACACAGAGAGAGAGACACAGAGAGAGGGAGAGACACAGAGAGAGACACACAGAGAGAGAGAGACACACACACACACACACACATACACAGAGAGAGAGAGAGAGAGAGAGAGAGAGAGAGAGAGAGAGAGAGAGAGAGAGAGAGAGAGAGAGAGAGAGAGAGAGAGAGAGAGAGAGAGAGAGAGAGAGAGAGAGAGAAACAAGCTCTTGGAATGGGTGTCTGGGAGGAAGTGGGGGGTTTTTCGATGTTGATTAAACGGCAAGCAACTAATGTCATGAGTGCCAAATTAAAGGACAATAAATCCAATCTAACTGAAATTGTGTAGCACAGACCTTTTCTATGGATCAAAACCTCAATATTATTATGGTGTAGTTAATACTTCATGTATCCTTAATCCCTAGGCTAATGAGGCACTAAGATGTTAGTAAAAAAAAAAAACATATGCCAATGACAGGAAGTAACGGTATATGTATGTGTGTGTCTCTGTGTGTGTGTGTGTGTGCACTGTGCATGAGTGCACATCTAGGGGCGGTGTGTAGATTTGGTCTCCCTGATGTTGACTCCTTAGCCACAGCCTTGGGTTGTTTAATACTGGACAAGTGTTTCATAACGGCCGTTGTGTGGGCCGGTTTCGGGGCCGGTTTCGGGGCCGGTTTCGGGGCCGGTGCGTGGGCCGGTGTGTGGGCTGGTGCGTCTGAATGTCCCGGGCTGAATTTGTGTCCCAGTCCGCCACTGGCCGATAATATTGGTAGGCCGATAATATCGGACATCCCTAATAATAATAATAATACATCTATTTTATATAGCGCTTTTCCAGGTGCTCAAAGACGCTTTACATGGGTAGGAGAGACAAAACTATGGCAAAACAAAAAAACTGAAAAAAAACAGAACAAAAATAATAATAATACAAACCGACAGAATTAGAGGTCAAAAGCAAGATTGAAAAGGTGGGTTTTGAGGGCTGATTTAAAAGATGTCAGGGTGTTTGCATCACGGATATGGCTGGGGAGGGCATTCCAGAGGGAGGGGGCAGCAGCAGCAAAGGCCCTGTCGCCTCAGGTCCGGAGCCTGGTCGTGGGAGGTGTTAGGAGGTTGGCATCTGCAGACCTAAGGCGACGGGTGGGCGTGTGACAGTGGAGGAGGTCGGACAGGTAGGGAGGGGCAAGGTTGTTGAGGGCTTTAAATGTGATGAGAAGTATTTTAAATTGTATCCTGTATTTGATTGGAAGCCAGTGGAGGTCGTGGAGGACAGGGGTGATGTGATCAGAGCGACGGGTGGAGGTGAGCATGCGGGCAGCAGAGTTTTGGACATATTGGAGTTTATTGAGGATAGTGTTTGGTAAGCCGTAGAGGATGCTGTTACAGTAATCCAGTCTTGATGATATGAATGCATGAACCAGTGTTTCAGCAGCGGAGAGTGATAGGGAGGGGCGGAGACAAGCAATGTTCCGGAGGTGGTAGAAGGCCGTTTTGGTTATGTGGTTCACATGGGGGAGGAAAGAAAGGGTGGAGTCCAGGATGATGCCAAGGTTACGGACGTGAGTGGAGGGGGTGACAATGGAACCATCAATATTTAGGGAGAAATCCTAGGTGTGGCTGGTGAGGGATTTTGGACCGATAATGATGATTTCTGATTTATTGCAGTTTAGTTTGAGAAAGTCATTTTGCATCCATGTTTTGATGTCTGTGAGGCAGGTGGTGAGGGTGGAGAGATTGGCTCGAGTGATTGTCTTGGTGGAGAGGTAGAGGATGAAGAGCAGGGAACCAAGTACTGAGCCTTGGGGGACACCATGAGTGATGGGGGCAGTGGGGGATTTGCAGTTGTTGATGGAGATGAATTGGTGCCTGTGTGAGAGGTATGATTGGAGCAAGGTGAGGGGGATTCCGGAGATGCCAACGGAGGACTGGAGACGAGTGATGAGGATGGGGTGACTGATGGTGTCAAAATCAGCGCTGAGGTCTAGGAGGATGAGGATGGAGAGGGAACCAGAGTTGGCAGAGAGGAGTATGTCGTTGGTGACCTTTAGAAGAGCAGTTTCGGTCCTGTGTCTGTTGCGGAATCCGGATTGAAAGGTGTCATAAAGGTTATTGTTGTCGAGGTAGGATTTTAATTGGGAGGCAATGGCTCACTCAATTATTTTTGAGAGGAAGGGGAGGTTGGAAATGGGGCGGAAATTATCAAGGGTTTCAGGTTTGAGTCCTTTTTTTTTAGTAAGGGGGTGACAGAAGCAATTTTGAGTGCGGGGGGAAATAGGCCAATGGTCAGAGAGGAGTTTACGATGGAGGTGATTAGGGGAGAAAGGGCAGGGAGACAAGCCTTGACTAGGATGGAGGGGATAGGGTCCAGTATGCTGGTTGAAGTTTTCATTGTAGAGAGAATGGAGGATAGGTCTGATGCGGTGATTTCAGTGAAGGATATAAAAGGGGGGTTGGGCGGTGGAGGGGGGGTTGAATCCGGAGGGGAGATAGTGTTGGCGGAGGCAATTGTTAGTTGGGTGTGGATTTTTTTTTTTCAATTTTTTTTTGGATATGTGACACATTTACTGACAGTGAAGGAACAGGATATTGTGTCAGAGGGTTTAAGAAGTGTGTTGATGGTGGAAAACAGAGTCCTGGGGTTGTTGCTGCCAGACTGTATGATAGCGGAGTAGTGGGAGGAGCATGCAGAGTTGAGAGTGTCTTTGTAGAGCTGTTGATGTTGTCTGTAGGCATCTTTATGGACAGTGAGACCGGTTTTATTGGATAGCCGTTCGAGCTGGCGGCCCTTGGATTTAAGGTGGTGTAGGTGATCGGTGTACCAGGGGGCGGAGTGAGTGAAGGAGACAGACTTGGTTTTGATTGGGGCGAGCTGATTGAGACAGGAGGAGAGCTAGTGTTGTTGTAGATGTTGACCAGGTCTGTAGGGGAGCCATGCTGTAAGAGGGAGGCATCAGGGATGGTGTCAGTCAGTAGGGAGGAGAGAGGGAGGGAGGGGTGGATGGATTTGAGATTACGGAATGTTATGGAACGCATCTGCTTGATTGGGGGAGTAGGGATGAGAATGTCCATGGTGATAGCCAGATGATCAGAGATGGTGCGGTCGGAGCAGGTGAGATTACTGATGGAGATGCCAGATGTGCAGACCAGATCCAGTGTATGACGTTTCTTATGAGTGGGAAAATCAACATGTTGGGTGAGATTAAAAAAGTTTAAAATGTCCAGGAATTCTGTGGAGGTTTTGGAGTCCGAAGTATCAACATGAATGTTGAAATCACAGATTAAAAGGATGGATGGAGAGATGGCACAGAGTTGTGTCAGGAATTCAGACAGGTCGGAGGGGAAGGTTGGGTTTGGTTTGGGGGGCCGGTAAATGACTGCAGTGACTAGGGGTTTGGGACCAGACAGTTTAAAAGCAAGGTGTTCAAATGAGGAGGCGGCCGGGATGGTAATATTGCTTGTGCCAATGCTTCTTTTGTGGAATGTGGCTATTCCACCTCCACGCCTGTGGAGGTGTGGTTTGACCATGTAGGAGTAGCCGTCAGGGGTGGTCTGATAAGAAAATAATAATCCAGGGGTTTTTGCCATGTTTCCGTTAAGCAAAGAAAGTCCAGGTTATTGTCAGTAATGAATTCATTGAGTAGAGGGGCCTTATCTTTATTTAGAGATCGGGTGTTAAACAGAGCAAATTTGAGATGTGGTTGGATTTGGTCAGACTGGTGTGCTTTGGGAAGGGGGCGGAGGCAGACAGAACGCACGTGTGGGTTGTTGTGATGACGTAATGTTGTTGAGGAAATGCGCTGGGGAGACCAGAGTGTGGGGATGTGATTAGAGTCAGACCGGGAGTAAGCAAACTTTCTCCGGGAGGATCGGTGGATGTAGCGAGGGCGATGCAGGAGTCCAAGTGTTTTGATGACTGAGAGGCACGGAGGAGCGCTGACATTATTGAGTTTGAGTAGTTGTGAAACGGAGTATTTCAGAGACATGCCAGCTGGGAAGGATGTAATGTTGAATCCGTTGTCAGTCGGTCGCCAATGACTTGATGACCAGAGAAGAAGTGCCAGACAAGACAAGATGGTCCACAGCATGATAGAAGATCTGTGATAGTGGTAGAGACGTTAGTCGCTGCTACTCAACAGAGAGGAGACATAGTGGAGTTAGCTGGAGATGTTAGCTTCCAACAGCTAATTGGAGGGTGGCTAGCTGACAGCTAGCTTGAGGAGGCAGCAATCCCAGTCAACGAAGACTAACCACACCGTGCGAGTTGTAAGGTTGTCCAGGAAATAAACCTCGTAGTCACAGTATGGAGCAGCGGAACAGTGACGAAAAAAGAATCCTTGAAAACAGCAGGGAGCTGGCTACCGTTGGAGGTAGCCTACCGGTAGGAAGCTGCAGGCTAACAGGTGAGTCCAAACAGAAAAAAACAGGAAAATGTTTAAATAATTAATTGACTGAAAAGTAGAGATTGTTTGTAGAGACAAGCAACTTTGCAGGTAGAAAGTAGAGAAACTAAACAGACTATAAAACGAAGTTTCAGATGGAGAAGCGGTGAAAAGAAACAGCGCCTGCGTCCTCTCACACCGGAAGTTGAGATTCTAATATAATATAATAGAAATACTTTTATTATCCGAGGGAAATTTGACACTGCAAATCGCTTCAACAGGTAAAAGGGTCAAGATGATGTATGATGAGATGAATCTGTCTAGTTTAGTTAGGATGTCTATTTGCTCCCATGTCTGCTTTTCTGCTGACCAAGGTGGTGGATGTCTCGGGGTCTTGGCCAAGATTGCAGTGACGTGCACCACGAGGCCATGGATCAGCTTCTTACCGCCTTCTGTCCGTGGTCTGTCAACGTGGTTTAGACGTGGAGTTCATTGCTGGGTTAAGTACTTCTATTCTATTCACATAATATGCTTACTACATATATCTATTCTTTTCACATATATGCTTACTGTTATGTACTAGAGGCCTGATCACTCCTGTGTCACGGGGCATGTAGGTGAGGGCTGCCAATTAGTTAATTAGTGCTGATTGGTTACCTGCTGGGAGGTTTAAAACCAGCCAGGGAAACACACATGCAGGGTCTGTGTTTAGAAGAGTGTGGGTTACCAAACAGATAGTCACGTTCTTCCAGTCCTTATCCTTTAGCTTACACTAGTAATTCCTTAATATAGTAGCACTTTGAGTTAACACACAGGTTTTGGTGTCGGTTTTGCACATAGGTTGCGGGCCTTGAGCCAGGGTCGTAACAATTGGGCGCTCGTCCGGGATCTTTTACCCCTAGAACTTTGTTTGGTGGTTTTTTTTTTGTGTTGCACGGGGTGTCATCGTATTATGGTTTGGGTGGTGTTCGTTACATATGGTGTAACGTGGGGGCTGAGCCATTTTCATCAAACAGGTGAGTATGCCGTATTTGTTTGTAATTTGATGTGACCACTTATGCTGTTAAAATATATAGTTTAGTGGGCTCCACATGTAGATAGGGACATTATTTTCTGGTTGTTGGTTAGCGTCCGGTGCACCACGTACTCCTGGGGCGGTCAATGAAATGATTGGTATATGATCTTTGACTGGTAGCAGGTGTGGTTGAAGAAAGTTAGGTCTACAGGGCATTAGTTTAAGGATAGGTAGATTAGGGCGGCCAGAAAACACAGGTAGTGTGGTAGGGCTTGATTTAGTGTTTCTTAGGGTAGAACATGTGGTGGGCCGGTTTTTTCTGCAGTTTAGACGTAGAAGCATATGTAGTCATATCAGGTTAGAAGGCGTACCTGTTTGGAATTGTTTGTTGGATTTATTTTGTTTGTTTGAGTGTTTGGTGAGCATACCTGGTAGCACCTAACACCCTGAGTGTATGACACGTCTATTTGGGGTGGGTGTGGTTTTTTTTTATGTTTTTTTTTGCGTCCTTGAAATGTGCGCTCCGTAGCACACATTACCACCGCATCCCTGTATGGTTATTATTAGTGGCTTTGGCATTCTGTATGGTTCTTCAGTGGTTCGTCGTGGTTCTTTAGTCATTCTTCAGTGGTTCTTTAGTGTTTCTTTGGTGGCGCTTTAGGTGGATTGTGTGTGTACTAGGGTGTTTTTGGCAGCTTTTTGGTGATTCTAAAGTGAACGGGTTGTGGCGCTGGTGCAGAAAAGATGACTTCCGTTAGGGATTTTGTGGATCATCCTTCACATGACATGTTGGAGAGGTTTTCAAAAGAACAGCTTCTCGAGCTTGCTGTGCACTACAAGGTCGAGCTTACTCCCAGTGAGAAACGTTTGAAACCATCTGCCTTGGGTGCTTTGCGGGTTTTGCTCATTAGGGAACAGGTGCTTGAGGAGAGGGTGGAGGAGCCTCCATCGTCTGGCGCGTCTCCGCTATTACCTGGTGTAGAGGGTGAGTGGAGGATTAGGGAGTTGGAGTTTAAGGAAAGGCAGCTAGAGCGAGAGCGTGAGGAGAGGAGAGAGGAGCGTGAGGTTAAGGAGAGAGAGAGTAAAGAGGAGCGTGAGCTTAAGGAGAGAGAGAGGAAAGAGGAGCGTGAGCATGAGCGTGAGTTTAAGGAGAAACAACTGTTGCTGGAGCACGAGCGTGCACAGAAGGAGCTTGAATATAAGTATGCTGCCTTGCAGGCGGGTGCTCTGCATCCAGAGTCACGTTCCGGTTTTGATGTAGGCAGGAATATTAGGATGGTGCCTCCGTTTTTTGAGAAAGACATGGAAAGATATTTTCCCCTTTTTGAACGGGTGGCAACCACATTGAAGTGGCCTGATACCGCCTGGACACTGCTGCTGCAATGTGTTTTGGTTGGTAGGGCACAAATCAAATCAAATCAAATCAAATTTATTTATAGGGCCCGACAACACACGTTAATGTCCCCATGGGCCGTACAGATCTTCTTTAAACAAGTCAAGAAGAAAACATAACAATAAGTCAAGAACAGAACAAGAACACCATAAGGTGCAAACATTTTTAGATGGATGCAAATAAATGAAAGAATGCAAGCACTCCCAGACATACCCCACGCGAAGGTAAGGAAAAACTCACTAAAACCTAACAATAGGGAAAAAAGCTCCACAGGCAGTGTGGAGGAGAGAAACCTTAGAAGGGCCATTCAAGGGGGGATCTCCCTTCTTAGATGTTGGTGATAGTAGTGTTGCAGACGGACAGTTGGTAAGCATGCACTCATGTGTGTAGTGGAACACAGATGAGTGCATGCAATAGCAACTGTACATTTAAAAAAATTAAAGATAGAGCTAATAGCGATAGCAACTGAACATTTTGAAAGATTAAAGATAGAGCTGATAGCAATCTATTTGAGGCACAGGGGCGGCGCAAAGAGGGTCACGTCCTCCCCGTCTTAGTCAAGGGACATTTAACACTCCGGTCGTTGCTCAGGGACAGCCGGAGACAGGGAGATAGGGGGCGGCGCAGAGAGGGTCACGAACTCCCCGACATCATCGCGGGACATCCGGCACTCCGGTCACCACTACGAGACCTCCGGAGACAGGGGGGCACGCAGAGGGGGGTCGCAACCTCCCGGCCTTCGTCACGGGACGTCCAACACTCCGGTCAACACTCCAGGACAGCAAGTCATAGGGAGACAGGGAGACGGGACAGGCGTTAGACAGCTCATGAGATTGTAGTAGGCGGACATAGCAATAGATACAAGTGGTAGGCATATATGTGAATGGAGTAGATATATGAAGTAGGCGTATTATGTGAATAGAAATGGAAGTACTTAACCCAGCAATGAAACCGCATTGACTGTTAATCTGTTAACAGTCTGTTAATACTGTTAATCAGTTGACAGGACCACGGACAGACGGCGGTGAATAACTGATCCAAGGCCTCGGAGGTGCATGTAGAGCAGTCACTACAATCTTGGCCAAGACCCCGAGGCATCCATCACCTTAGTCAGCGCCAGGAGACGGGCACTCAGAGAGAAGGGGGGGGGGGGGGAGAGGGGGGGGGGAAGAGTTAGAGAGTTCCCATGTTTGTGGTGCTGCAAAGGAGCAGACATGTAGTACCCTGTAGTGCCATGTAGTACCATGTAGTACCCCGTAGTGCCATGTAGTACCCTATAGTACCCTGTAGTGCCATGTAGTGCCATGTAGTGCCCTGTGGTACCCTGTAGTGTCATGTAGTACCCTGTAGTGCCCTGTGGTACCCTGTAGTGCCACGTAGAGCCATGTAGAGCCATGTAGAACCCTGTAGTGCCATGTAGTACCATGTAGTACCATGTAGTACCATGTAGTACCCTGTACCCTAACTAAACTACCCTGTAGTAAACTACCCAGTGGTACCATGTAGTACCCTGTACCATAACTAAACTACACAGATTAATCTAAAGGTCAGTCCCCGACCAGGTGAGATCAGGGTAGATTGAAGGAGAGAGAGAAAAGATGAGTCTTAAGCAGGGATATAAAAGCTTCGACAGACCAGGCGCCCCTGATGACGGCAGGTAATTTGTTCCACAGGTAGGGAGCGCGGTAGACAAAGGCTCTGTGGCCGGTGGATTTCTTTTTAACCCTAGGGGTCGATAGAAGCCCCGCATTTTGTGAGCGCAGAGCACGAGCGGGCGAGTATCGGGAGATGAGATCGGATAGATAGAGCGGTGCAAGCCCATTTAAAAAATGTTAGGTGAGGAGTAGCACTTTAAAGTCAGAACGGGCTTGGATAGGAAGCCAGTGTAGGGCGGACAAAACTGGTGTGATGTGATCAAATTTTCTAGTTCTAGTTAGTATCCGTGCAGCCGCATTTTGCACGAGTTGAAGATTTTTGATGCTTGAATTAGGTAGGCCTGAAAAAAGTGCATTACAGTAGTCCAGACGTGATGAGACAAAAGCATGAATCAGGGTTTCAGCATCAGCCAGAGTTAAAATGGGGCGTATTTTTGCGATATTACGAAGATGGAAGAATGCAATTTTGGTGACATTTTTTATATGTGCATTAAATGAGAGGGAGGAATCAAAAATGACTCAGAGGTTTTTTATGGTGGAGCTCTGGGATACATGACAGGTATCAAAGTTGAGGGAGATGTCCTGAAACTGGCCTCTGTGGTTTGGGGGGCCAACAATTAACATCTCAGTTTTATCTACATTAAGGAGTAGAACGTTTTGCGACATCCATTTTTTGACGGCAAGCAAGCAGGCCTCAAGGTTTTGTAGTTGGGAGGAATCATTTGGCTTAATAGGTATATATAATTGGGTGTCATCAGCGTAAAAATTAAAGTTTATGCCAAATTTGCGTATGATATCGCCGAGGGGTAGCATGTAAATCGAAAATAGCAAAGGGCCCAGGACAGAGTCTTGTGGGACACCACATTGCACTGGGAGGGTCTCAGATGTTAAATCATTATAGACCACGCAGTGTGTTCTATCAGTTAAATAGGATTTAAACCAAGCTAGTGCGAGACCCCGAATGCCAACATGATTCTCAAGCCGACCTAGAAGAATCGAGTGATCGATAGTGTCAAAGGCTGCACTGAGATCAAGCAATAAGAGCACAGAAGTGAGGTTTGAGTCAAGAGAGAGCAGTAAGTCATTTGTGACTTTGGTAACCGCCGTTTCGGTGGAGTGTAAGGCTCTAAAGCCAGATTGAAATGATTCATTAAGATTATTGTTTGATAAATGGTCAGTAAGTTGCGTTGCGACGATCCGTTCTAACACTTTGGATAGGAATGGAAGATTGGAGATAGGTCTGTAATTTTTCAAGATTAGAGGGTCGAGGTTCGGTTTTTTAAGTAGTTGTTTAATGACGGCTGATTTAAAGGCCAGGGGCACCACGCCAGTAGACAAAGAGGTGTTGAAGATATTGAGTAGGGGAGGGCCTAGAGTTGGGAAGAGTTTTTTGATGAGAGTTGCTGGGAGAGGGTCAAACAGACAGGTTGAAGGTTTAGCCGCGCCAACCAGTTTAGAGAGGGCACTAAGTGAGACGTTTTCAAGGCAGCATAGCGTATGACTGGAATCAAAGTCAGGGGGAATGCCCGTCAAAGGTTGGGAAGGACTCTGATTGTTGAGTAAAGCAACAATTTCATCTCTAATGGGGTCAATTTTCTTGGTAAAAAATGTCATGAATTCGTTAGCCGAGAACGCATGGTTTAGGGCACTTGGTTGTTTCTGCGTAAGTTTTGCAACTGTGTCAAACAGAAACTTTGAGTTGTTTTTGTTTTCATTTATGAGCCTGGAAAAATAAGAGGTTTTGGCAAGTGAGAGTGCCTTTTTGTAGTTACGTAAACTATCATTCCAGGCGAGGCGGAATACTTCGAGTTTGGTCGAACGCCATTTATGTTCAAGTTTGCGACAAGCCTTTTTAAAGGAGCGCGTTTCCTCCGTAAACCAGGGAGTTAGTTTTTGCGGAGCACGTTTAATTTTAGGTTTAAGGGGAGCGACAGTGTCGAGCGTGCTACGAAGGGCGGCATTAAGTTTGTCTGTAAAGAGATCAAGGGGGCCAGAGTAAGAGAGGAAGGGAGAGAGGGTGTCTGGTAGGCAGTTAACTAGAATTGGGACAGTTGAGGCGTTAATACGACGGCTCATGTAGGATTCTACACTGTCTGGGCGAGAAACCGTCAGATCAATTTGAAATTTGATGAGGTAGTGGTCTGAGAGAGCAGGAACATAGGGGGAGACGGTCAAATTTGACACAGTGAGACCGCGGGCTAGGACTAGGTCAAGGGTGTTCCCACCACTGTGAGTGGGTTGGTCAACGATTTGAATGAGACCGACAGAGTCAATGATGTCGGTAAAAGCCTTATTTAGGGGATCTAGAGTTTTATTGGAATGAATGTTAAAATCACCAACAATTAAAATGTTATCTGAGCGCATAACAAGCTCAGAGATGAAAGTTGAAAATTCATCTAGGAAGAGGGTGTAAGGGCCTGGGGGGCGGTATAGGACAGCCATTACAAAGGATGCAGTGGAGGTAGGAGTCAGACCGCCACACTTTCTGTTGGGTGGAGAGGGATGCAACAGGAGCACCTCAAACGAGGAAAACTTACAGTTTGCGTCGGATGTAAAGTTGTGCTTAGAGTCATAAATTAGAGCAACTCCGCCTCCTTTCTTGGAGGTGCGTGCGATGTGGGAGCTACTAAAATTAGGGGGTGAGGCCTCGTTTAAGGGCAGAAAGTCATTAGGTTTAAGCCATGTCTCAGTGAGGTCCAATAGGTCGAGACTATGGTCTGTTATCAGTTCATTTACCAAAAGAGCTTTGGTTGGCAGAGAGCGGATGTTGATAAGGCCAACCTTCACACACTCTGTATAGCGCGGTTTTCAGCCATGCGGGTAGGTTTAATCGCAATTAAGTTGGCATGGTTTATCGCACAAGGACGAGCTGGGTAAAGCGGAGCGTAACGGGATATTCTAGTTTTGATTGGGTATACGGGTTTAGGGGTAGAGATAGAAAGAGAGGAGTGGGGAGCCTGGTGGAGGAGGGGCCGAGCAAGAAAGGTATAAGGATTGGCAGGGTCCATCAGTTTAGCATGACTAGCAGGCTTGCTAAGAGCCTGCACCCTGGCATGCTTGTGGGGTGGCTGTCAGCCCAAAGCTATAATCTTGTCTATGTTGCGAGATAAGAGAGAGGCGCCTTGCATGTTAGGATGCACGCCGTCCTTTCTCAGCAAGCCAGGGTGCCCCCAGAAAGAGGACCAATTATCCACGAACCCTAAGCCCTGTTCTTTACAGTATTTTTCCAGCCATCGGTGTAGAGAAGCTGTCCTACTCACGAACTCATCATCATGCCGGTTTACAGGCAGGGGGCCAGAGAAGATTACTCGATGCCAACTCATCTTTCTTTCACAAGAAGCCTACACTGCTCTGTCCCTTGAACAAAGCGCTGATTATGAGCTTGTTAAAGCTTCCATTTTGAGGGCTTATGAGTTGGTCCCAGAGGCCTATCGTCAGCGTTTTAGAGGTTATCGTAGGCAGGAGGGGCAGTCTTATGTTGAATTTGGAAAAGAGAAGGAGAACCTGTTTGACCGGTGGTGCACCTCGCAAAAAGCAGAGTCAAGGGAGCAGCTCAGACAGTTGGTTCTCCTAGAGGAATTTAAAAGGTGTGTTCCTGATAACGTTTCCACACATCTAAATGAGCATAAGGTATCGAAGATAGGCGACGCTGCTGTCTTGGCTGATGAGTTTGTGTTAACACACAAATCTGTCTTTGTAGAGGAGGGCCGTGTGGAGTCCAGGGGTAGTAGGCGTCCTTTTCAGGGGAGCCGGTTCCCGGCACCCGTGTCTGCTGGTCGGTTTACTTCAACTCCTAGGCAAGGTGGCTCTGCTAGTGCATTCCCAGAGGGGGTTATCTGTTTTTACTGTAAGGAGCCTGGTCATATCGTTGCTGGATGCCCTGTGCTTAAGCAGAAAAATGTAAAAACGGTGGCTCTGGTAGAAATCATGGACAGGACACCTATGCCGACATTAGAGGGTGGGGTGCGAAGTATCAAAGGTGCAGACAGGGAGCTAGAGGGCTCCTCAACATTTATGATGGATGGATTTGTTTCACTGGTTGGTGCATTAGGATCAAGGCAGGCTATTACAATATGGAGAGATACAGGAGCTTTCCAGTCTCTCATTCTGGATGGGATTTTGCCATTTTCGGAAGATTCTTCATTGCATTCCGGTGCCATTGTTCAGGGCTTTGGAGGAGGCTTTGTGAATACTCCTTTGCATGAGGTCTCGCTAAACTCTCCCTTAGTATCAGGCAATGTTGTCGTAGGAGTGTGTTCTCACATTCCCATAAAGGGGGTGTCCTTCATTCTAGGGAACGATTTGGCCGGTGGCAAAGTGCTGGCTACTCCAGTTGTAATTCCCGTCCCTGTAGTTTCTGAGGTTCCTGATGAGCTCGCACAGAAGCATCCAGGAGTGTTTCCTGTGTGTGCGGTAACACGCGCAATGTCAAAGGTCAAATGTGACACCCATGAGGTTGTTAACTTAGATGGTGATATGACACTTAGTGACACGTTCTTTGTTGAGTTGAAAAGTGGCCCTGATGAGGGTTTTGGTAAGGTGATACCGTCTCATGAGCAGTTGGTACTAGAGCAAAACAAGGATGTCTCCTTGTCGTCCCTCTTTGAAGAGGCGGTTTTAGAGGATGCAATGGTAGATACGTCTCAAGGATACTTTGTTAGCAATGACGTGCTCATGAGAAAGTGGACACCACTTAACCTGTCCAGTCTGGATGACTGGGGCAGTGTGTTTCAGATTGTTGTTCCAGCCGTGTATCGTCCTGATATACTGCATCTAGCACATGATCATGATCTTGCTGGTCACATGGGGGTCAGGAAGACTTATGACCGTGTGCTGAGACATTTTTGTTGGCCTGGTTTGAAGTCAGGTGTGGCACAATATTGTCGCTCGTGCCATGTGTGTCAGGTGGTTGGTAAACCAAACCAGAAGATCCCTCAGGCTCCTCTGCAGCCTATCCCTGCCATTGGGGAACCTTTTGAGCGGATCCTCATTGACTGTGTTGGTCCCCTCCCTCGAACTAAGACAGGGAACCAGTACCTTTTGACTATTATGTGTGCAGCGACCCGTTTTCCTGAAGCCATTCCTTTACGCAAGATCACAGCCCCAGCTATATCCAAAGCTCTGGTTAGGTTTTTTTCAACGTTTGGTCTACCAAAGGTTATTCAATCAGATCAAGGGTCTAACTTCATGTCCCGTCTCTTTGCTCAGGTCATCCAGCAGTTGTCTATCCAGCATTGCCCTTCCTCTGCCTATCATCCAGAGTCCCAGGGGGCGCTGGAGAGATTTCACCAGACTATCAAAACAATGCTGCGGGCATATTGTACGGAGTTCGACAAAGACTGGGATGATGGAATTCCTTTGCTTCTGTTTGCTGCTAGGGAGGTAACCCAGGAGTCTCTTGGATTCAGCCCGGCTGAGCTGGTGTTCGGCCACACAGTGAGGGGTCCTTTGAAACTGCTGAAGGAAAAGTGGTTGGCTGGCCAGACTCCTTCCTCTACTAATTTGTTGGACTATGTGTGTGACTTCAGGCTTAAGCTTAGTAGAGCATGTGAACTAGCGAAAGAGAACCTAAAGGTAGCCCAAGGAAAAATTAAGGTGTGGTATGATAGGCGGGCCCGACATAGGGTGTTCTCACCGGGAGACAAGGTGTTGGTTCTCTCACCCATTCTTGGGTCTGCATTACAGGCTAAATACAGTGGGCCATACTCCATTGAGCGCAAAGTTGGTGAGGTCGACTACTTGATTAAAACTCCCGACCGCAGGCGCAAGAGTAGATTATGTCACGTCAATATGTTGAAGGCGTACAATGATAGGGCTCAGATTGACCAGTCAGGGGTCAAGCCTGTGGCTATTCTGACAGTTTCTGCATCTCCTATTGTGGCCGACTGTTCTGTGTCGAAGGAGATTTCTCAGGGCAGGTTGCCAAACACCCAGATACTAGGTGACTTGGACTCACACCTGTCGTACTTGCCACTTCCTGAGCGTGCGGATGTGGTGCGCCTACTTAGACAGCATACACGTTTGTTTTCTGATGTCCCTAGTCGTACTAATGTACTCGAGCATGACATCGATGTTGGTAGTGCAGGGCCAATTAAGCAACATGCCTACAGGGTGAATCCGGAAAAACTACGGATCTTGAGTAAGGAAGTAGACTATATGGTGAGTCATGGCATTGCGGAGCCCAGTTCGAGTGCGTGGAGCTCCCCCTGCCTGCTTGTTGATAAGCCAGACTGCACTCATCGGTTCTGTACTTTTTTTTTTTTTTTTTTTTTTTAACATTGATCTTAACTGATCACTGTGACTTTATTGCTTTTATCGTTATATATGCCTATATTTGTGTACAGCACTTTGAGCTACATGACATGTATGAAAGGTGCTTTATAAATACTTACTTACTTACTTACTTACTTACTGACTTCCGTAAAGTTAATGCAGTAACCAAGCCGGACTCGTACCCTCTTCCTCGGATGGACGACTGTATCGATCGGGTGGGTTCAGCAGCCTTTGTGAGTAAATTGGATTTGCTGAAGGGATACTGGCAGGTTCCGCTTACTCCGCGAGCACGTGAGATATCCGCTTTTGTCACACCAGAGAGTTTCTGCCAGTATACAGTGATGGCCTTTGGCATGCGAAATGCCCCAGCGACGTTTCAGCGGCTAGTGAACAAGGTCCTGGCCAGGGTAGCGTTCTGTGAGGCATATCTGGATGACCTGGTTATCCACAGTTCCTCTTGGTCACAACATGTGGAGCATCTGGCGGAAGTGTTCAAGCGGTTGGGTGATGCTAACTTGACAGTTAACCTTGCGAAATGTGAATTTGGACAGGCCACGGTTACCTACCTGGGTAAGGTGATTGGACGTGGGCATGTGTGCCCCATTACAGCTAAGGTGGAGGCTATAGTGGGCTTCCCTGCTCCCATCACCAGGCGGGAGTTAAAGCGCTTCCTAGGTATGGCAGGGTACTATAGGAGTTTCTGTAGGAACTTTGCTTCTGTTGTTGCCCCTTTGACCAATCTGCTCAGTCCTAAGGTACCTTTCGTGTGGACTGAGACTTGTCAACAGTCTTTTGAGAGCATCAAGGGTATTCTGATTAGCGCTCCCGTTCTGTCAGCTCCCGATTTTCAACTGCCATTCAAGTTGGCAGTGGATGCTAGTGACCTCGGTGCTGGAGCTGTCTTCCTGCAAGAGGATGCATTAGAGTTGGAGCACCCAGTGTGCTACTTTTCTAAAAAGTTTGACAGGCATCAACTGCACTACTCTACTATAGAGAAGGAGGCGCTCGCGTTGGTTCTTGCCTTGAACCATTTTGATGTTTACGTTGGATCCTCCAGTTTACCCCTTGTTGTGTATACAGACCATAACCCTTTGGTTTTTCTTCGCAGCATGGTGAACTCGAACCATCGTTTGATGCGATGGAGTTTGTTCCTCCAGGCGTATAACTTGGATATTCGCCACATTCGTGGGAGGGACAACGTGCTAGCAGACGCCCTCTCACGATCATAGTACCGGTGTTTGTCGTACCCGTTATCGCTGTTGTGGTAGTGGCCCTGACACAGTTGTTTTTTGTTTTGTCTATGGGTTGTTGTGTAGTGGTTGCCTCTTGGGCAACCAGTTTGGTGGGGGAGGTGTTATGTACTAGAGGCCTGATCACTCCTGTGTCACGGGGCATGTAGGTGAGGGCTGCCAATTAGTTAATTAGTGCTGATTGGTTACCTGCTGGGAGGTTTAAAACCAGCCAGGGAAACACACATGCAGGGTCTGTGTTTAGAAGAGTGTGGGTTACCAAACAGATAGTCACGTTCTTCCAGTCCTTATCCTTTAGCTTACACTAGTAATTCCTTAATATAGTAGCACTTTGAGTTAACACACAGGTTTTGGTGTCGGTTTTGCACATAGGTTGCGGGCCTTGAGCCAGGGTCGTAACACTTACCACTTGTATCTATTGCTATGTCCGCCCATCACAATCACGCAATCAGGTCTCCCGAGTGGCGAGTGGCTGTCTCGGAGTGTTGGACGTCCCGTGATGATGACCGGGAGGATGCGACCCTCTCTGCGCCGCCCCTGTGCCTCAATTAGATCCGCTATCAGCTCTATCTTTAATCTTTCAAAATTTTCAGTTGCTATCGCATGCACTTATCTGTGTTTCACCACCAGTGTTGTGGTAGTCTAGTTACTTCATTTCAAAAGTAACTCAGTTACTTTACTAGTTACTTACACCCAAAAGTAATGCGTTACTGTGAAAAGTAACTATTTTGTTACTTTAAAAAAAATATAGCTCCCATTAATGCCCTTACAGATACTGAAAATCTGTTGATCAACTTGACAGTTTCCATTCACATCACTGAACGTACGGTTATATCTATACCGTAAATCCTCAAATAGAGGAGGGACCAACACAGGCCAGGCTCTAATATAAGGTCGCAAAAAAAAGTAAAGTGCTGCCTCCCACTACACTGACTACCGTACATTAACGTTTCCCTCTGGTTAGCTTTAGCGCTAGCCGCTAGCTAACGTTGTCATCAGTGGCGGCTGGTCAATAGAGGGCGCTAGAGTGCCGCCCCCCCTGGTAAAGAGCAGGAGAAGAAGAAAAAGTTTTATTTTTATTTTAGGCCCCTAGAAATAAAATAAACATGTTTAAAATGAATAATATTTACTCATTTTAAGTACGTTTGTGTTTCCAATGCACAATATAACGTTAATATATCAAATATAAATAATTGTTTTGTGATTCACAGGAAGTCACTGTGCTGGGCGAGACATATCGCGCATGAGTGGGCGTGCACTGGTTTCATCGCTGTACTATCGCAGCCAATGAAATAAGTCAAGCAAATACATTTCTCCTATCAGTGCGTAACGCACTGTGCGTTGAAATATGATGTAATATGATGGAAGCCGGTCGCGTTTTCTAGCGATCATCCAAGCAAGCAGGGTCCTTCAGGATGATCGCAGTCCGGGTATTTTTCTACCTTGACTCTGGTAGCTGGATGCAGCTAACGACGGTATGGACTGTTTTAACGTTACTGGAGTTTATTTTGGATTTAAAAGAAGTGGATTATTTCTTGTTCAACAACAACAACAACAACAACAACAACAACAACAACAAGCCTTGAATATCTCGCCCCATTCAACTCTTGTGATGGTAAGTCTATGTTTAATAGCTAGCCTTGGCTCGTTTAACAATATGCAAAATATGCTGTACAGCCCTGTACTCATACTGAAGTTATTCTTGGTATATACTACATACTGCTAGGTCTGATCTTTTGCAGTTCCTTGTGTAACGATAGATTCCACGTCGCGCTGTGTGTGAGTGAGAGAGAGAGAAAAAGAGAGAAAGAGAGATAGAGGGGGATACTAATTAATTTCGCCCCCCCTGGAGAAGAATTCACCAGCCGCCACTGGTTGTCATAATATGGTAGATCTGTGGTGTCAGCTGGATGACGTTGACTTTGTTTGCGAACGTTAACGTTCGCTATCTATATGGCATTGGCAGACGAGGCTGGCGTTGTCCAGTTGACACATTACAGACCATGATACTATGATAACGTTAGTAGCTAAAGCTACTGCATGTAAACAACTCGATTCAACTGAGGAAGTCAGGAAGGTACCACACGCTAAACCGTCCCCGGACCCCACAACCTAGTATAGACAGTTCCAACTTCAGTGTGTGAATTACGTTAATCCCACAATTACTCAACTGCACTCAATATTTAAATACCAATGCTAGTCTAAATAAATGTAGACAGACAATGTACGTATTAAAAAAAAAGAAAATATATATATATAATAATAATAATAATAATAATAATAATAATAATAATAATAATAATAATAATAATAATAATAATAATAATAATAATAATAATAATAATAATAATAATAATAATAATAATAATAATAATGCAATAAAAGTCTGAAAATGAAGGGATTATGTCCATGAGTGTAATTTTTTTAAATTAAGGCCTGCCTCTTATATAAGCCTCTCTCTAAAAAAGGCCTGGTGCTCTTTGCAGCTGAGGTAAATAGAAGACCCGTCTTATATATATTTTTTTTTTATATTTTTTTTATTATTGCAAAACAAAAATTATTAAAAGTCAGTACTCAACACATAATGCATAATGAATCTAACAGTCAAGGTGGTTAAAATTACATGCAAGTACAGAAACAAGACAAAAAAAAGTCTATAATAACATTTTAACCGTATACAGTGTATATCCAGCGAAATTAACAATTATATAAATGTTTATATAGGACATACCCCTAATACCTATTTTCTAAAACCCTACACACATATGTTCCAGCTCGAACCCCCCCTCCCGGACCCCTCCTTGGATAGTACCTCCATTATCCCTCACTCCTAACCAGACACTACCATTATAAGCTAGCTTTTATTCTCTCCACCACTTCTACCCACATTGACATTTTGGATTCGTTGAGACCCAGAATTCTTGCTGTAGATATTTCTTGATATATCACATCGAGATATGTAAGAGACCAAACTTTCCGGCACATTTTTTCCGGTTGAAACCAGCGTGATGCGATCAGTTTTTTAGCTACTGTGATACCCGATAAGACCAATCTCTTTAGCTGTGGATTTACTGCAAACTCAAAAACATAATTTAAAAGCAATACAGAGGGGTGTACTGGTATATTCCAAGATACGAGTTTTGATAATTGATGGGTCACATCTTTCCAGAATGCCTTAACTGGTGGGCAGTCCCAATACATGTGCATAAATGTCCCTTCGTCTCCATTTGTACATTGGGAGCATTTTGAGTCCTGTTTCAGGCCCATTCTGTTCAGTCTTATAGGAGTCAAGTATGTCCTGTGAATATAGTTAAGATTGATTTGTTGATGGTCCGGGTTCCTTGATGTAAGACGGACATTTGCCCATGCTTCTTGCCAATCAAAGTCACTTTCCAGGTCTGGAATATCCCTCCTCCAGACAGTGTCTAGTTGAAGGGTTTCATACGAGGACGTTAGTAATTGATAATAAAAACCTGATACAAAACCTCCCAATGTTTCTCTTTCATAGAAAAATTTGTGGTATCTGTGGTGTTCAACTGGTATGTGTAATGGAACACCGTGAGACTTCAAACATAGGCGTAACTGTATGTAAAAAAGCCATGTGGACTCGGTGAGGTTAAACTTTGTGCATATTTCTCCATAACTACAGAAGCCCTGGTTATTAAAAATATCCCCTAATGAGTGTATGCCTTGCTCTTCCCATATAGGGAATCTTATAGGACGTTTTCCCATTAAGAGTGCATTGTTATTGAATATGGGAGTGTGATTATGCCATTTTTGAGGGTTAGGATATTTTTTTTGTGTTTCCCGCCATGTTCTGATTGCATGGGTAATTATGGGGCCAAATTTCCGCTCACAGTGCTTGATTGAAAGTTTAGTGTGTGCTATGTCCTTCAGTCTCTGTGGGGCTACTATGTTTTCTTCCAATTCTCTCCAAGATACCAAAGCCTGGGGATCAAACCATATTGTCAATGGTCTTAATGTGAAAGCCTTAAAATATTGTAAAAAATCTGGAACTGCCATGCCACCGTCTGCTTTATTTCTCTGTGCGGTGGATCTTTTTATGCGAGGTGGTTTGTTATTCCAAATAAATTTGTATGTGGAGGAGTGTAATCTTTTCCAGTAGCCCTCTGGAGGGGGTAACGGTAGCATTGAGCTGATGAAGTTGATTCTTGGTAATACATCCATCTTAACTATTGATACCCTTGCCTGTACTGAGTTTTTAAGTTTTGCCCACCTGTCCAGGTCGTCTTTGATTTTGTTCTGTATTTTTGTGTAATTGTGCTTCACCGTTTGTCTTATGGTGGGAAATATTTCCACACCCAAGCATCTAAAATGTTTTACCATGGGTATCGCACCTGGGAGGGTTGTATCTTTTTTTGCATGGATGTTAAGAGGAAGGAAAGCCGACTTCGGCCAATTTATTTTAAATCCCGATAAATCACCAAAGTTCTCTATCAACTTGAGTAGATGCGGCAATGTGGTGTTGGGGTTTTGCATGAACAATATTACGTCGTCCGCATATAAACTAATTTTATGTTGTGTGCCCTTGATTACGATTGGTTCTATGTATTGGGATTGTCTTATATATTGTGCTAAAGGCTCTAATGATAGATCGAATAGTCCGGGACTAAGAGGGCAACCCTGTCTGGCTGAGCGTGATACCGGAAAGATTTCGGAGATGAATGTGCCTGTTGTAATCATGGCCGATGGGTCCTTGTATAATACTTTAATCATATCAATGAATCCTTTTCCTAACCCCATCCTTTCTAATACTGCCCATAGAAACGACCATTCCAGCCTGTCAAATGCTTTCATAGCATCCAGGGATAGCATCGCCTTAGGTGTGGTGTCCTCTTTGTCTGCATCTAGTACGTGCAGTATTCGTCTTATGTTATCATTGATCAGGCGACCTCTTATGAAGCCAGTTTGGTCCGGATGAACTAAAGACGTCATATGCTTTTGCAATCTGATGGCTAATACCTTAGAGTACAGTTTGACATCGGTTCCGAGGAGGCTTAAAGGTCTGTAACTACCGCACTCGGTGGGGTCTTTGTCTTTTTTGAGAAAGACTGAAATGAGTGCGATATTGTGGTGTTTATGGAAGCTCCCCTCCTTGACTGAGTATAAGATCATATTTAGTAATAAGGGTCCAAATATGTCCCAACAAGAAAGGTACATTTCTGATGGGATACCGTCTCTTCCCGGAGCCTTACCATTTTTCATTCCGGATATGGCCTTCTTGAGTTCTTCTAATGTGATCGGTGCTTCTAACTGTTTAGCGTCGTCCTCCGAAAGTTTAGGGAGAATAATTTGATTAAGATATGTGTCCAATTTGTTTTGATCAAAGGTCGTTTCTGAATTATACAAGTCGGAGTAGAATTCTTTGAATGTATCGTTTATTATTTTGGGGTCTGTTACAAGTACTTGTTGTTTTCTAATGGCAGTTATATCTGCAAATTTTGCATTAATTCTTAATCGCATGGCTAATAGGTGACTAGGTTTAGAACCTTGGAAATACTGCTGTTGTCTTGTGCTGCGTATTTGCATTTCCGATTTTTGTCTGTATATTGCATTGATCTCTGTTTTTAGAATGTTAACTTGATTTTCTAGTCTAGTTGAGTTGTTGTATTTTAAAGAATTAAATAACGTTGAGTAAAGCGTTTCCATTTCAGACAGTTTTGTGCATTGATTTTTGCGCAATATGGAGGAAAATCTATCCGTGAAATCCTTGATCATACCCTTTACCGACATCCATATTATTCTGGGGTCTTGCACCGCGTTTGCATTATCCCGTAGGAATACTGTGAGAGCTTCTTTGAGTTGTGTAATGAATTCCTTGTTGTTAAGCAGCATAGTATTAAAACGCCATCTTGGGGCCCGGGAAGATAGTATACCAAATGTTGCTTTTAGGATTAAATAACAGTGATCTGAAAGCGCATTGGGTATCATTTCCACTTCATATTTATCAAATAGTCTCGGGGATGCAAAGACGTAATCAATTCTGGATAATGTGTTGTGTCTCGCCGATCGACAGGAGTACTTTCGGGTCGTGGGATTAAGTGAACGCCATAAATCAATTACCCCTGTAGTCTTTGACCAATCTTTTAATGCTTTAGATGCATTTTTTTGTTCGCTGGAAAAGGCAAGGTAAGATTTGTCCATCCTTGGATTCCAAATGGCATTAAAATCCGCACCTATTATAAATGAGTACTCGGGATGGTTTAACATTTCAATGGTAAGTGAAGTGAAGAAACCCACTTCGTACAAATTTGGGGCATATACCGCTGCCAACGCTATTTTCCTGTTATTATGTACAATCCTAGCTATAGTTATACGCCCCTCAGCATCCGACCATACCCCTTTTAATTCGATATTTAATTTACGTCTGACGACTATGGCTACACCTCGAATTCTCGTACCAAAAGAAGAGTGACTAATATTATGGTATATGTTATCCGCTAACGTATCTATGTCTTCCTCTAAAATGTGCGTTTCGCTTAGTAGAGCCACGTCCACATGTTCTTTTTTCATCAGTGTGAGCACGCTTTTGCGTTTGTGTTGTTTGTTTATCCCACCGGTGTTCCATATCATTATATTCAATCTAGCCATAATCTATGCATGTTTTTGTGTAGTTTTTGGTAATGCTTCTGGAGTGCGAAGCTACAATAGATGTACATCCAATTAATGAGGTCCCGTTGAGAGCCGAGCTTAAAAACATATATATATACAAATAAAAATCCCCTATTTTCCCCTCGCCCAGAGAGTCGTACAGGCCTGTGTTCCAAAAACACATCCTCCGCGTATGACTTTCTCCCTTAGTCCACCGGATTGCCCAAACTGAGCATTGTAATCCTAATCTTCCTATGCTAATTGCCATAGGATCTAACATTTTCATTCTAATACAATAGAATGTCGCTTTTGGTCTTGCACCTTCCCTTACTGTAATGAAATATTGTGAAAAATGGAAAAAAAAAGAGAATAAACTTTCATCGACATATTCATTTGAACCCTCTACTAACATGTAGGAAAGTCAGGAAAAAGGAAAAGATTGTAGAGAAATATTGACACCTTAATGTGAAGAACAATGGAAAAGAACAATGTAAGTTAAAAGAAAGAGAGAAAAAATAGAATAATAAAAAAAAAGATAAAGATAAGGAGTGAGAGATAGAATAATACTCAACGTGGAGAAGCCACTAGAACCGAGTTAAGTGATTAGATAAAATAGAAAAGCAGAGCCTTTTAGAGCTTCAATGTGCCAGTCTCTTCATCAGTGGAGTGATTACTTAAATTGTTAGAATA
Source organism: Notolepis coatsorum (assembly GCF_963971535.1). Taxonomy (NCBI): domain Eukaryota; kingdom Metazoa; phylum Chordata; class Actinopteri; order Aulopiformes; family Paralepididae; genus Notolepis; species Notolepis coatsorum. Next base: position 106,555,439 of record NC_140171.1, read on the forward strand.
ACCTTGTTGTGTTCATACGTTTAGGTGTGGTTGATTTTTAAAGTATTATTAAGGACTGATTAAACTTCAGTCAATTGATTATATGCTATGTTTGTACACACCGGATGTTTAATGTTAGAGTTGCAGGCCTTCGTTGTCATGGTGCATTATATTCTAGAAGGTTGTAGAATACACTAGTACTAATAGACTGTTGTTGTGTTCCAGAATGATCTAAGAGACCCAGGGCAGTCGAGCGATAAACCCAGAATATTCCAGATTGATCTTATTGCCAATGATATGTTCTTGTCTCCCCGGAGACCAGAGGTCTGAAATTATAATGTATTACGAATCGTATTATACACCATACGCATTGGTATAGACGGCCTGCATATCATCTGCTACTTTGATGAACACAATAAAAGTCATTCTAATACTGATATACACAGAGAAAGAGGGAGATTAATCGGCTTATCTGTTTTCAGACAATGTCGTTCTGACTTGGGGTATCTGCTCCATATCGATTCCAATAATCCTCAGCCTCTTTAGGTGTGTGTAATCCAATCCTGCGGCCGTCCCTGCCCACGATCGATAACAGCGCCGGATATGTTAGCCTTGGCCTGTGGCCAGACTTGAACAATTTTTGCATCACCTCCTTGTATGGTAGACGTCGAGCGATGGCGTCTTTGCTTAGATCTTCGTAGATAAATATTGAATGCTCACCATGTTTCAGCTTCCCACGTTGGATGCGAGCAATTTTGATGATGTCATCTCTTATTGATGTCTTCCGCAGAGTAACAATGATGACTCTTGGCCCGTTGTTTCTTTGATCCCGAGAACCGATTCTGTAAACTTGGTCCACTTTCGGCACTGTGTTTGGAAAGTTGTTACCCAAAATCACTGATAGCACTGTTGGAAAGTTGTCGTCTGCGCAATTGACTGCTTCATCAAGCCCTACAATGCGGATGTTATTTCGCCTGTGGTAGCGTTGGGATTTGAGTAGCCTCTCCATCGCTTCATCTTTAACCTCTTGTATTTCCCTCCGGCATGCTTCTTTCACACTTTCTATCTCTTTTGCCAACTCTGTCATGCCAATGCAGATGTTGTTTTCGTTCACTTTGACTGCCCGTGTAATATCTGTCACCGAATTCTCCACTGTCGTGATTCGCTCGGACTGTGCAGCGACCGCTCTCTTAACTTCTTCTAATTTAGCATCGATGTGATCGAATTTAGCATCGACGTGTGCTTTGAGCTCCTCGATGTGTGTAATCTGTTCTTTCATCAGGTTAGTCAGTGAGTTGAAATCGGGTGGTATGGTTGTACTGCTTGTGCCAGTTGGTGGTATAGGTGCAGTGACAATGACGATGGATTTGTCTGCTATTATCTTCTCAAGATCAGCTGCTATATCTCTCACGGAGCTTGTTCCTGTCGCTCCTGTTATGTTGACAATTATTGTCTCTCTGTCGGGGACAATAGTCGATGGTCCCGGTGTATTTTCCTCTTTATTCTCCTCGTCGGGGCTTGTCGCCAACGGATCTGTACCCGCGTCGCCTTGAACGTTTCTTCTTGATCGTGTTTCACTCTGCGCCGCTGAAGTTGCCATTTCTTGTTTCTTTCCCGTCTTTCCCTTATCCTTACCCATGTTGTCTTTTGATATAGTTAGTAGAAGGTCTTATCAATACATACGATGTGGTCTAATCTCTTTTGGTATTGTCCAAATAATGTTTTTAAACGAAATTAACGTTGATGGGAACGGAGCTATTGCCAAATGCGTGCGCTACATATTGCGCTAAACCGGAAGCCCTCTTATACTTGAGGATTTACGGTAACCATAGTTATATGAGTATAGCGGACGCTCTGCGTCCTATTGGAATACATTCCCATATCAGTACTAGCACTGAATAAATCTTCACATGCACCTATATACACCCATCCGTCTGGCCACACCCCCATCCTCTGTGGCCATACTAACAGCTCCTTCCCAAGTCTTTCACCACCAGGGCGAAGACCACGGGGTCCTCAGTGAGTCCGACGCAGAGCGTCCGCTATACTCATATAACTGGTTATAGATATAACCGTACGTTATAGATCGTATAGCTACCGCTCTTCGTCCTACTGGAATACAGGAGCTGAGCAGAGCGGAAGCTCGACAAATGTACCCGCTGAGGCCCCCCACAACCATCAGAACTCGGGTCCCCCCCGGACCCCCCTAGTGGAGGACGGGAGAGAATCGGATCCGACTGTGCGAAGAGGGGTTTAGCAACTTAAATGCACAGGGTGAGCAGACTGTGGGACTTACCTTCCCACAGAAGAACCCACGACTACACAAACGCGCAACCCACATGCCACTAGGGAACGAACGGGAAGAAATTACAACCCCTAATATCACGGGGTCAAGGGCAAAAACCCAACCCCATGGCAAGGCCGTAGCAGCGGAGCGCGAATGAGGACCCAGCCCCAGGAAGGGACCCCCCGGAAAAGGGGGCCTGGTGAGGCCAATGACGCCGCAGCATCGAGACCCCACCAGGCGGTCACTAGTGACACCACCCCCCACATCGCCAGCGTATTCGGACAGGGCCCATCCAAGAGCAGGCCCGTCCCCCCTACAGCACGCCGCCCCGAAGCACTCAAGAGGCTACACCCACAGCGGGACCAGGCAGCACACCGGGGAGACAACCCCCAAAAGAGGTCGACCCCTCAATCCAGGCAACAGGCCACTCGACCTGAGTCTGGAGCACTGCGGACTAGACAGGCGCCAAAGGGGTCTGCTGAAAACAGCACCCCGGCGGAAGGGGCGTATGCTGGTATGCTGTGCCTCCACAAAAAAAACCAGACCCTCTAGAGGGGCTGTCATGTACGAAGGTCTAAGGACCACACAGAATAACAACTGGAGATGGCTGCACATGAGCAAAAGCAGCCTCTCTCAGTAAATACGTTTCAAAACAATGTCCCAGGTAGGTAAAAAAGACACAACACAAGACGTTTTCCAAATAGAAAATTATATATTGAATGGAGGTAGGGGTTTAAACCTCCTCCATGGTGCACAGGGAAAAAGGTAGGGGAGGACAAACAAGACATACATATAAGGCAACTCAAGCACTGTACTATGTGGCCGTATGAACATCAAAGAGCACACGGTTCCATACACAATGTGCAGAAAAGGCTGGCACAATCATCAGTCCATCAGGTCTATGGCAATAGGGCTAACTGCATATACATACTCGCCCACACATTATATGAATGTACATATATATATATATATATCCACACGCAGTGGCAAACAAAGGCAACCTCATACACGGTGGTCACTGGAAAGTGACACAATGAGGTGCCCCGACGTGTGTGTGCTGTCAGCTACTTGTGCACCCGTCCCTCTCGATGTGATTGCCATCAGCTGTCCCTCATTAGGCAATCAGCACCCTTCAGTGTAGGGACGGGCAGCACCTGACAGGAAGAGAAGAAGAGATATCATTAGCTCTCATGTTCACACACACACACACATACAAATTATACTAATCTGATGTTCACATGGTCTTCCAAATACAGTAATAATGATAATGACCAACCCACGTACGTCACACCTCCCCCATAAGAGCGAACCCGCAGGGTTAGCAAAACATTATCACTTATTATCAACCAACATCCGATTAGCACCAACAGAATAGAAATAAATAAACAACACCCTCCCAATACCACATGCATCAGCCGTCAGAACGGGGCCGGTGCATTCCTCCTACCGAGGCCATAACGGGAACAAGACAGGCACCGCCATTACGTTCACCCTCCTGTAGCACAAAAAGAACGGAGAGACACATTAGCCATGGGAGTTAGAAGGCAAGGAGAGTCCCAGGGACCATGGCCAATTGAAGCTAGCCCCTTTCTTTTTCTTTTGTCAGGGCACATAGCCACTCTCCCCACGACCTCCCTCATCGCCCACGGACCCCGACACGCAAACTGCTTACCGGGGTGCGCACTCCCAACATCAGCACTATGCGTCCTGCAAGGCACAATAGAACACACCCCAGCATGTGAACCAACAACCCCGTCACATCCCAACTCCGACGAGACGCGGGCAGAACCTTTCACTAGCCTATTCACATGACACCAGCGTGTCCTCCTCCGCCGCCCGGGCGCATGCAACATATACTTAGTGGCAGACACCCTCCCTTTTACCACATAAGGTCCTGAGAACCGGGCAGTGAGCACAGTACTAGGCGTGGGCAGCACAATAAACACCTCATCCCCCACCTCAAAATGCTGCGCCACCGCCAATTTGCAAAACTAAACTAAAGAAATAAAATCAAATGAACGCAATAAAACAAACTCCTTTCATCCAAATTCTCACAGTTCACACTTCAATATCATTCATACGTATATTGAGTTCCCAGGCAGTGATTCAAAAGAAACAAAATCACGTAAAAGAAATAAAAACACTTATTATCGTCCCTATTGTTTTAACTATAACTAGACATGGCTTACACTAAAAGTGGTCAGTTGGCTTACCACAAGATCTAGCATCCTGCCTATTGTTAGGCCTTAACTAGATAACAGACTCGGTTTACTACCTGTCATCACCGGCCTCAATCATTCACTGAAAAGAAAAAACACAGACAAAAACCAGACCACACCCAATCATCCACAGTCACTCTGACCATTTAACATTGTCCTCTGCAAACACAATCATTCACTGAAAAGAAAAAACACAGACAAAAACCAGACCACACCCAATCATCCACAGTCACTCTGACCATTTAACATTGTCCTCTGCAAACACATATATTACACATATCATAAACAAATACTTTCAAACTCTCTCTCATACAACTCGTTAATCAACCAACATCCTTAACAAACAATGTTAGTTTGTTCCTCCCTCTTCTGCTCTCAACTTTCCTGCTCTCAACTTCAGGCTAACACAGTCTACACTCACATCTGCTCCTCTTCCCTCACTTCAAAGATGGACTGGAATCCATCTTTAATTCAGACCTATCCATGCCTTCCAGTGCACAGACAGACCCAAATATTCCCTTACCAAAACAGTTATCATTCATAAGTCATAACCCCAAATGAATGCCTACCTATTGATTTTCTTCGCTCACTCTCCAACTGTTTCCTGAATAGCCGCCAACTGTCTCACCTTCCTGTCACTTCCTCATGCAGCCTTTGATCCTGCATAGACCCCTAAAACCACGTCCTGTGCCCCAGTTGTAAAAATAGCTGTCATCTGTTATCTCACTTTGACTATTCTCTCCTATCTCCCCATGTGACCTGTAACAGTGATCATACACAACAGGCGCTACCATCCCCTGTGGCTTCCCGTGACCTGTCTCAAAAGGATTTCCACCCCCCTGGGCAATATAACCTTCTCAACTTTTGTCTCTTTTGCTACTGGCACCTGGTGCAAGCCCTCGCACGCCCCTTGTCCCATATGCAGGCCCCCCTGCAACTCCATCAAAAGGTTAATCATTACATCTCACCCTGGGGGCAAGCCGCCCCCCAGGTTTGAATAAAACACACATTCCTACTGCTATTTCACCTAGTCACAGACAGTGTCCTAAATGCAGATAACCACGGAATAAATAAAAAATTACAAATAATCATCACAATCATTTTCATTAAATTGTCCTTGCATACATAAAATTGTTTTCTAACACAGACAGCAAACCTCCATCAATAAATTATAATTTCCTACAAGTCTGAGGCTTGTGTCAAGCATTAAATGTCCTAATCATATTAATAGTGTATTAAAGATTTAACTCATCTAAAACAAGCATAAACACAACAACAGTGTCTTTCTATTTAAGTTAACAATGTTCTTAAAAAATGCTAACACAAAGTACCCAAGCATAAACAGACTGCATATCACAAATATAAGCATCATTATCAAACGCCACTCGTTAGAAATAAAACATCATTATTAGTTAGTTCCAATCATGCTAAGACTCAAAAACTGTAAACAGAATTTTCTGGGAACGTTAGCTCTGTATATAGGTGACATGTGATTCTAATGGAGATGTATTAATCAAATATAATGCAAGCAATATGTCTTTTTCAGTGTAGAGTGTTTTCCCAACTCAGCCTATAGCTTCTCTCAAACCCCACTTGGTCAAGACTATACCCTTGTGTAACATATCATTGCCCAGTTTTACAGGTCCAATGTGTAGCTGGTTTGTGAATCCCAGCTTAGTATGGGCATGTATATTAAATCATCCCTGTTTGTTTGATAGGCTCACTGCATTATTTGCCAAGTAAACCCTTATTGACTATCTCCCCTTGTCTAATCATCACATGCTGCACCTACTCCCCCCTTTGCTACACAAAACCTGTAGTAGCACAACCAAACCCACTCCCAGATCATTGTTTACAACACAAAGCAAAAATACAAACCACTTACCAATCTCACTAACCAGAGCTGCACACATGTATCTCCTCCGCCATTAGACAACGGAACAAGACGATAAAAACTACAACTAAAATGGTCGCTACGGGACTTCCTGTCCAAAATGGTCGCTACGACGCTTCCTGTCAATACGGAAGTCGTGCACTGCTATCCCTCCGCTGGCGGTCACAAGTTGCACAATGCTACAGACTCTACACCAGGGGTCAGGAACCTTTTTGACTGGGAGAGCCATAAAAGCCAAATATTTCTAAATATATTTCATTGAGAGCCATATAGTATTTTTAACATATAATAAATTAAATATGTCTTACTTTTAATGCGACTTCTGGTGCTGCATGGTTTTGCTGATGGCCTTGTAATCTGGTTCATACGTGGTGAGGTTGAGCTTCATGCAGGCGTTGAGGCTTCCATCAGTTAAACGTGAGCGTAGGTTGGTCTTAATGTTCCTCATATGCGAGAATGACTGCCCACATGCATATGTAGAGCCAAACATGGTCAATACGGCAATACTCACGCTGCATTGTGTGGTATGTCACAGGAAGCTCGTTCCAAGTTTTAAGAATCAGCTGGTCTTCAGGTTGAAGATTTTTTATTTCTGTCCACTTGTGTTCCCACGCCAGCTCTGCTCGCTATATCTTCAGCTACAGATACTATTAGCTGTATCTTCAAAACTAATTTCTGTTTACTTTAAAATGACACAGTATTATTAAGAAATATCAAGTATAAAAAAAAAAAAAAAAAAAAAAAAATGTTTTACTCAAAAAATTCTGGGAGCCATATGCTGTCACCAGAAGAGCCATATATGGCTCGCGAGCCATAGGTTCCCGACCCCTGCTCTACACCAACCAATGTCAACTGTTTCCAGTATAACGCAATCCTACGTCACACGCAGTACAAAACATAATACCGTTCGTTCATACAACATGAAAAGAATCATCCGTACTCTGCACCACGGCATCGTTAGCACAGGTAGCTCAATAGCCCCGTCAGCTTAGCTTAGCATAGGTAGCTTAGCTTAGCTCTAATAGCCAGCTCCCCGTTTCCCAAGGGTGCACCGCGGCGCTCTCGCCCAGGGCCATACAACATTACAACCGAAGCGTCCTGCTTTTGCAAATAACTCTCAATCAACGTTATTATCAAACAATCGCTTTACTCACCAATATCCCATATCTAACGCCACCACACCGCTTCTAATCATAACATTGTACAAGCCCTCATCACTGCGTTATCCCCCAAACTCACATACCAGCTAAGTAGCTAGCCAACCTGATGCGAGGTTCCATGCGCTCCCGGGAGCCCCAAGTTATGCCACGTTCGAGATCCGTACATTCATTCAATCCGCCCAGTAGCAATCTAACTCCAAACAACTTACACATGTCCACAAACAAACCACTTTAAAAGAACAATCTACCGTAAAAGAATTTAAAACATTCTAATATACCAACGCCGTACGCAGTCCAACACGAATCATAAACCAATTTTCCTACCTTCTCTTCGCCTGGCTCCACGCACAGCCAGGACGTTTCACACACTCCACTCAACACATGACGTCATCATCCTGCGACACCATTCACCATACCAACATCGATGTCCACATTGAATACAGCATCAAATATAACCACTAATACGGCCATAATCACATCCACGAACCACTCGATTCGCTTCTCAACAACAATCGCCGCCACAGTGTTTCGTCAATTCTCTCACATCTCCGCCTTAACGTCTATAGATTACCGCGGTTCCTCCACAGAGCTAAGCTAGTTAGCCCCAATCTCCAATATGATTAGCTTCAGACTCGTATACCACCCTGATCCACGTTAAAACTACACAACAACCCGGCCAAGGCTGCTCTGCATACATACAATACATGCAATGTACACTTACATTTGTAAACAGTATTATTTAACAATGTGTTGCTAAGAGCTACTGTCCCCGTTTTTGCCGCGATGAACGTGTCGAAATAGGACGCCGAAGCCAAACACGTTCTAATCGGATTTGCTGCAGCTTTTTGCTTTCTGTAATTACCCTTCTCACGGCTAACAAGCAAATCCCGCCTACCCTTCTAATCAACCCTCAATATCGGATCGACTATAGTTAGATCGGTTGATATTTTCAGAAAAAATCCCTTCCCCGTTAAAACTGTCGAGGTGTCCGGCTAATCTGATCAATATTTCCAAAAGCCTACGCGCTATGCTTCGAACAAGCCCCTGTTCACCTATATCACCATACCACGTTTATAATCTCGCGACCCGTGACGATTCATCATCATATTAGCGCCCTCTACATATCCATCTGAATCTGCGGATCTGTTTCAGCGTTGGCTATAGAGCCTGTAAATTCCATCTGCATCGCTCGCCGACGTTTAAAACCTCCGTACCCTGCCGCTCGAGAGGCGCCAACGAACGGAAATTCTGCGTTAGCCCAGCAAGACGTACACCCAGTCCACTCACTGTTCAGATTCACGAAAAAAATAACCATCACATTTCTACGCTCCCTGGAACGACACGGCCTGTCTTGTATCCCAGGGCGTACTCCTATCGTACTTCCTAAACGCAAAGACGAATGTGGCCTTGATCAGGACCACACGCCGACGCGCAGTACAACACCATCAACCGAGTGACCGGCCGGGACTCCCCGCTTTAAACTGACATTCTGCTCTATATGATCTCTGATCGCCACGCACACTCACCTCATCATCTCCCCCCTCGACGGCTGCTCCGTCCTGGGCGAGAATCCCATGAGGCAATCTCTGTTCTCACCGTGGAACCAGGAAATCCTGTACTACAATCACGGTTCTCTCATCAGACTCTTTACCTTACCCTATAATCTTCTCTTTAAGATCTGACTACTCTGCATTAACCATTACTGTCCATAATCACCTCACAGTCCCACTTCCCGCGTTTCTGTGACTATCCACGTTCTACCGCTCCACGCCTTCGCCTTCAAGTAAATTACCTATCCCTAACCTATCCCCCTAAGCTATTACTTTCAACAAAAAAAAAAAAAAAAAGTACTATCCCCCTGTCCGCAAGGGCCTGGCACCAAATACGCTGCCCATACTTACTGCCATAAACCTCAAACGAATAGGCCGGGAACGGCCTCCTGTGTCTGAATAATCATACAAACATCAAAAGCACATGATTGTATGTTTACTGCATAACAAGCGCGATCCCTTTACCTTTGGACAGTCTAACCTAAACACCGCTCCCCCAGTCCTGTACTCAAAAGGCTATATTCACCCCGGGCCCCAACTAGTGGCCCTACACACCAGCCTCCATCCTGTCCCTTTGTTCTCCATCCAGACAGCAAAACCCTGCACTGCAACCCCTAAATGAAAACGCATCAACCCCTGGCTCTTTTCCTGTACGTCCCCAACATGCAAGCAGGGTCATGGCTGTAAACCTCACCGCACATCTTCAGGGGGGGGCACAACAGGGTGGGTGGAACGGCACCACTTCTGTAGTATAATCCTAACAATAATCTAAGGTTATTGTACAGTACAAGGAGGTCGCTTAACTGGAAGGAGGAGAAAGGATCATAAGTGATAGCATTTTTGGTCTCCTCATCTGACTCCCAATTTAGCCAGCAAGGAATAAATGTGCAGTCCAGACAACAGAGTTCGAATTCAACAAATGGATTTATTTGTCTCGGCGACCAAGAGTGAATAAAAAGGTTGCTTTTCACATACAAGGATTATCAGAATACATTAATCATGTCTGTTTTGTACACAGAATCAACAAGGTTTGCATCTCCAAACCCCAACATGTAGGTACATACAACAGTAATTTGTGAACATAATTTGAACATAGAGAAAATACTGTACACATTACACATGAGTAAATCTGGTTTACAGATCAGGGATCTGTACATTATCTAAACAACAATTGGTGTTACACATGATTTACTCACGTAAAATGCAATCAGCTCACAGTAGTCTCTGGGTGGGGAGGGGTGGGAGCCACAGACCTGGGGTGGGGTCAGGGCTCCTGAACTAACAATATGTTCGCTCTTATATACTATAACTTCCATCCAATCATAATATTCCAGTAATACATTTTGGTCCAATCAGGTGGTCCTCTGTGGGCGGTCTTCTGTGGGGCTGGCTGCCCCCACCTCTGGGTTTCTCTGTGGGGGCCGGCTGCCCCCACCTCCTCGATCTCCTGTGTGGGTCTCGACTCAATAACCAGAGGGGGCCGCTGATGGCCCCCGTCATTGTCTTCCTTCAGTGAACAGAAGGGGGTCTTGATGGCCCCCCTCCTTGGCTGCCCAAATCTAAATGAATATATAACTTTAACATTCCTTCTATATGGTTATAGATGTCTAATATCATCCCAGTACAGTCAGTGCTTTCTTAGACTGATACCAGACATCATATGAGACCTTTTGACACTAAACAGTTGATTAATAGATTGTCCTGTCTTATAATGTCAGAGCCAGTATCAGGTCTCTGGTTAGACCAGCTGTCCTAAATCAAATCAAATCAAATCAAATTTATTTATAGGGCCCGACAACACACGTTAATGTCCCCATGGGCCGTACAGGTCTTCTTTAAACAAGTCAAGAAGAAAACATAACAATAAGTCAAGAACAGAACAAGAACACCATAAGGTCCAAACATTTTTAGATTAATGCAAATAAATGAAAGAATGCAAGCACTCCCAGACATACCCCACGCGAAGGTAAGGAAAAACTCACTAAAACCTAACAATAGGGAAAAAAGCTCCACAGGCAGTGTGGAGGAGAGAAACCTTAGAAGGGCCATTCAAGGGGGGATCTCCCTTCTTAGATGTTGGTGATAGTAGTGTTGCAGACGGACAGTTGGTAAGCATGCACTCATGTGTGTGGTGAAACACAGATGAGTGCATGCAATAGCAACTGTACATTTTGAAAGATTAAAGATAGAGCTAATAGCGATAGCAACTGAACATTTTGAAAGATTAAAGATAGAGTTGATAGCGGATCTATTTGAGGCACATGGGCGGCGCAAAGAGGGTCACGTCCTCCCCGTCTTAGTCACGGGACATTCAACACTCCGGTCGTTGCTCAGGGACAGCCGGAGACAGGGAGATAGGGGGTGGTGCAGAGAGGGTCGCGAACTCCCCGACATCATCGCGGGACATCCGGCACTCCGGTCACCACTACGAGACCTCCAGAGACAGGGGGGCACGCAGAGGGGGTCGCAATCTCCCGGCCTTCGTCACGGGACGTCCAACACTCCGGTCAACACTCCAGGACAGCAAGTCATAGGGAGACAGGGAGACGGGACAGGCGTTAGACAGCTCATGAGATTGTAGTAGGCGGACATAGCAATAGATACAAGTGGTAGGCATATAGTGAATGGAGTAGATATATGAAGTAAGCGTATTATGTGAATAGAATAGAAGTACTTAACCCAGCAATGAAACCACGTTGACTGTTAATCTGTTAACAGTCTGTTAATACTGTTAATCAGTTGACAGGACCACGGACAGACGGCGGTGAATAACTGATCCAAGGCCTCGGAGGTGCATGTAGAGCAGTCACTACAATCTTGGCCAAGACCCGGAGGCATCCATCACCTTAGTCAGCGCCAGGAGACGGGCACTCAGAGAGAAGGGGGAGGGAGTGGGGGGAGGGAGGGGGGGGGGAGGGAGGGGGGGGAGGGGGGGGGGGAAAGAGGGGGGGGGGAAGTTAGAGAGTTCCCATGTTTGTGGTGCTGCAAAGGAGCAGACATGTAGTACCCTGTAGTGCCATGTAGTACCATGTAGTACCCCGTAGTGCCATGTAGTACCCTATAGTACCCCGTAGTGCCATGTAGTACCCCGTAGTACCCTGTAGTACCATGTAGTGCCATGTAGTACCCTGTAGTGCCCTGTGGTACCATATAGTACCCTGTAGTGCCATGTAGTGCCATGTAGTGCCATGTAGAGCCATGTAGAGCCATGTAGTACCCTGTAGTGCCATGCAGTACCATGTAGTACTCTGTGGTTCCATGTAGTACCTTGTACCATAACTAAACTACACAGATTAATCTAAAGGTCAGTCCCCGACCAGGTGAGATCAAGGTAGGTTGAAGGAGAGAGAGAAAAGATGAGTCTTAAGCAGGGATTTAAAAGCTTCGACAGAGCAGGCGCCCCTGATGACGGCAGGTAATTTGTTCCACAGGTAGGGAGCGCGGTAGACAAAGGCTCTGTGGCCGGCAGATTTCTTTTTAACCAAGTTTCAAGTTTCAAGTTTCAAGTTTCTTTAATAGTTGTCATACAGAAGTACAGAATACTTTCATACAAAATGCTTCTTACTGTTACGCTCCAGAGACTGTGCTAGACAAGATAGTATCAAATAACATAGTATAGCATGTAATTTAGAAGAAGAAAATGAGGTCACAGTGTTCGGTATAGACATATGTACAATGTTCTGAGTTACCATATAATATACAATACTATGCAGTGTACTAATGTACAGTACTATATAGTGCAAAGCAGAAATGGGATGAGGTACAATTTAGGTACAATTTACAGTAAGGTGTACGAGTTGTAGTGCAATCCTTCATCAATAAATATAAAGTGTGGGGAGTGGGTGCTACAGTGTGTTTGTTTAAAGTGGGTGTGTGCTATAAGGTGTGTGGAGTGGGTGCTACAGTGTGTCTGTTTAAAGTGAGTGTGTGCGTGTGGATGTGTGTGCTCTGTGCGTTTGGTGGTTGTTGTTGTGTAGTGTTCATTGTTCGTTTAGCAGTCTGATGGCCTGGGGATAGAAGCTTCTTCTGAGTCTTTCTGTGCTCGCCTTGAGACTCCGGTATCGCTTGCCTGACCGCAGCAGTTCAAAGAGGCAGTTGTTCGGGTGACTGGAGTCTTTAATGATTCTCTTAGCCTTGCCCTTGCAACGCTTGTTGTAAATGTTCTGGAGGGTGGGGAGCCCCCCTCCAATTGTGCGTTCGGCTGAACGTGTCACTCTTTGTAGTCTGCTTCGGTCTTGTGCAGTGCTATTCCCAAACCAGGAGGTGATGTTGCCAGTCAAGATGCTCTCTATTGTACATGAGTAGAAGTTCTTAAGGATCTTCTGACTGACTTGGAACTTCCTTAGGCGCCTGAGGAAGTAGAGGCGTTGTCGTGCCTTCTTCACAACACTGTCAATGTGTGTGGTCCATGTCAAGTCCTCGGATATGTAGGCTCCGAGGTACTTGAAGCTGTTGACTCTCTCAACCGGTGCCCCGTCGATGCTGAGGGGGCTGTAGTCCTTGACCCCCGACCTCCTGAAGTCCACAATCATCTCCTTTGTTTTGCTGACGTTCAGGGAGAGGCTGTTTTCCTGGCACCATCCCGCCAGGACCTTGACCTCTTCCAGGTAGGCCCTCTCGTCGTTGGCAGAGATCAGGCCCACCACCACTCTGTCATCAGCAAATTTGATGATTGTATTGCTACTCCGCTGAGCCACACAGTCGTGTGTGTACAGGGAGTAGAGGAGGGGACTCAGAACACAGCCCTGGGGGGCCCCTATGTTGAGGGTGATGGATGAGGAGGTGCAGTTGCCTGCTCTCACCACCTGGGGTCTGCCAGTCAGGAAGTCCAAGACCCACTGGCAGAGGTCATAGTTCAAGATCAGGTCCCTGAGCTTGGCTATGAGTATGGAGGGGACTATGGTATTGAATGCCGAGCTGTAGTCGATGAATAGCATTCTCACATAGTTCCCCTGCCTCTTGTCCAGGTGTGATGCTGCTGTGTGCAGCACATGGGCTATGGCGTCCTCCGTGGACCTGTTGGGGCGGTATGCAAATTGCAGGGGGTCCATGTTGATGGGGAGGGAGGAGCAGATGTAGCCCTTTACTAGCTTCTCAAAGCACTTCATGGCTATGGAGGTGAGAGCTACAGGGCGGTAGTCGTTGAGGCAAGCAGGCTTGGATTTTTTGGGTACAGGGATAATAGTGGACTTCTTCAGGCAGGTGGGGATAACCCTAGGGGTCGATAGAAGCCCCGCATTTTGTGAGCGCAGAGCACGAGCGGGCGAGTATCGAGAGATGAGATCGGCTAGATAGAGCGGTGCAAGCCCGTTTAAAATGTTGTAGGTGAGGAGTAGCACTTTAAAGTCAGAACGGGCTTGGATAGGAAGCCAATGTAGGCGGACAAAACTGGTGTGATGTGATCAAATTTTCTAGTTCTAGTTAGTATCCGTGCAGCCGCATTTTGCACGAGTTGAAGATTTTTGATGCTTGAATTAGGTAGGCCTGAAAAAAGTGCATTACAGTAGTCCAGACGTGATGAGACAAAAGCATGAATCAGGGTTTCAGCATCAGCCAGAGTTAAAATGGGGCGTATTTTTGCGATATTACGAAGATGGAAGAATGCAATTTTGGTGACATTTTTTATATGTGCATTAAATGAGAGGGAGGAATCAAAAATGACTCCGAGGTTTTTTATGGTGGAGCTCTGGGATACATGACAGGTATCAAAGTTGAGGGAGATGTCCTGAAACAGGCCTCTGTGGTTTCGGGGGCCAACAATTAACATCTCAGTTGTATCTGCATTAAGGAGTAGAAAGTTTTGCGACATCCATTTTTTGACGGCAAGCAAGCAGGCCTCAAGGTTTTGTAGTTGGGAGGAATCATTTGGCTTAATAGGTATATATAATTGGGTGTCATCAGCGTAAAAATGAAAGTTTATGCCAAATTTGCGTATGATATCGCCGAGGGGTAGCATGTAAATCGAAAATAGCAAAGGGCCCAGGACAGAGCCTTGTGGGACACCACATTGCACTGGGAAGGTCTCAGATGTTAAATCATTATAGACCACACAGTGTGTTCTATCAGTTAAATAGGATTTAAACCAAGCTAGTGCGATTAAATTAAAGCTCTGCTTTAATCTGGTCACAGTAGGTGTGACCTTTGTCTCTTTGTTCTGAGTACTGAGTACATTTGTTAGTGGGGGTTTATTGACTGTTTCTGTAACACCAGTGTCACTTCTTACTTTAGCACTGAAAACACACTCTGCTGTTGAAAGGGTACACCTGGCTTTTGGCATTATGGTTTTCTGATTATACACCCATATTAGTTATGAAATTCAAGGTCAATATTACCACAGCAGCAAAAAAGGGTACCAGCCTGGAGCCGGCTTTCGTAAGTCGTGCAGCCATTCCCCCCACAGCAACACAGCTGGCGCTTGTGTCTCAAAACCATCACCCACCCAGAGAGGCAGCTAGCCCTCACACGGCAGAGTGCCTCTCAAGCAACGTGTCCAACTGCAGAGCCGGATGTAATACCTGTCCAACTGCAGAGCTGGAGGAATGCCGGCGGGGATTAGCTCAGCGATGCGAGCCCCTAATACGAAAATGCCGGTGGAGGTCAGAATGATCATCATCTTCTAGACACTCCGGTGGCGAGGACATTATCGCTGTATTTCCTCTTAAATAGTGAGAGAGAAAATAAAGATAATGTCAACGCAGCTCCTTCTCTTCAACGTAGCTCCTTTCCAACTAATTTCTAAACGCAAGTGGTGTATACAGACACTTGATGGTGGTGAAAACAAGGAAGGAGCTGCTTATGTAGAGGAGCGGATGGGGGTGTGGCCAGACGGATGGGTGTATATAGGTGCATGTGAAGATTTATTCAGTGCTAGTACTGATATAGGAATGTATTCCAGTAGGACGCAGAGTGGTAGCTATACGATCTATAACTCTGCTAAGCAATGTGGTCTATACAAACACAAATCTGACACAAACACAAATGTTGTCCCGAGTACCGACGTAATAAGAAATGCGCCATGAGATTCCCTTGCAGATTCTTACAGTCAAAATCTGTTGATCAACTTTGCATTCACTTCACTGAACTCACCAAAGTCTGCGGTGGTCGAGATGTAACGTTAGTCCTCCAGCCCCTCAAACATTTTCTTTATCTCATTTCCATTTACATTTAGTCATTTAGCTGACACTTTTATCCAAAGCGACTTACAAGTTCTGTACGACAAGCCATCAGGAAGGGCACAACTCTATCAGCTGAGCAACAATGTTCATCAAAGTGTTGAGTGCTACAGTGTAGGTTAGTGTATTAGGACAAGTGCATGACAGTACGGTTAGTTAGGGTTCGATTTTTTTTTATTGTTTTTTTTTTTTTTTCAGGTAATGGTTGAAGAAGTGCGTCTTTAGTCGACGGCGAAAGATTGGACGTGATTCGGCTGTCCTAACTGGGGTGGGTAGTTCATTCCACCATTGTGGGGCAAGGACTGAGAATAGGCGACTTCTCTTTGATGACCCTCCCGGAGCTTGGATAGGAGTAGGTCTGAGGCGGCCAGAAGATGCAGAGCGTAGGGGTCTTGAGGGTGTGTAGTTAGAGACCATTGACCGGAGGTAGGCGGGAGCGGTTCCCTTTGCCGCACGGTATGCTAGGTCGAGGGCCTTGAAGCGGATTCGTGCAGCAATGGGGAGCCAGTGCAGGTCCCTAAGAAGTGGGGTGACATGGGCCGACTTCGGTAGGTTTGAGATCAGGCGGGCCGCTGCGTTCTGAATGAGTTGAAGAGGCTTAGTGGCAGTGGCCGGGAGGCCAGCGAGCAGTGCATTGCAGTAGTCGAGGCGGGAGATGACTGTTGATTGGACGAGGAGTTGGGTGGCTTCTTTTGTCAGGAAGGGGCGGATCCTTCTGACGTTGCTCAGGAGGAATCGGCAGGTTCTGGTCGTCGCTGCGATGTGAGCAGAGAAGTTCAACTGGTCGTCGAGGACAACACCAAGGTTCTTAGCGGTCGGGGACGCAGTCACAGCTGCATTCTCGACTGTGATTGAAAGGTCGGTTAGGGGGGAGGATTTGGCCGGCAGGTGGAGCAATTCTGTTTTGCTTAGGTTCAGTTTGAGGTGGTTGGACGTCATCCAGGCTGAGATGTCGGACAGACAGGCCGAGATCCGCTCAGAGACGTGGATATCTGAGGGAGGGAAGGAGAGGAAGAGTTGAGTATCGTCGGCATAACAATGGCAGGAGAAGCCATGAGACGTGATAATGTTACCCAGTGATTTAGTGTAGAGGGAGAAGAGAAGGGGTCCTAAAACCGAGCCCTGGTGGACACCTGTCCGCAGGGGGCGGGTGGCCGACAGGGTCCCTCTCCATGACACTTGGTAGGATCGGTCATTGAGGTATGATGACAGCCATGTCAGCGCAGAGCCAGCCACTCCCATTCCTGCGAGGGCCGCAAGGAGGATCTGGTGGTTGACTGTGTCGAAGGCTGCAGATAGATCTAGGAGAATCAGGACAGAGGAGAGGCCTTTCGCTTTTGCTAAGTGAATTTAGTCATTTAGTATAGTCTCTCTCCAAGTAGTTGGAAAAAGTGTCCCGTCCCATTTGCTGTGTGCTAACTAGATGCTAACTAGATCCCCGAAAGCGAGTGGCTTCGGAGTCCTGTTAACGTTAGACTCAGCTACTAGCTTCGTTGAAGCATGGGCAGATAGGATCTTTGAGCCAAAACACAAATGACATTTAACTAAAACGTTCTTTTCTTTGTGCTCGACAAAAAAGAGAAATAGTGATAATATCCATGTGTAAAAATGGGAGTAGTGGGCGCCGCCATGACACTCAGGACTATAGTAAACAAAACACGCCCACAGCACAGCGTGTCCCCGCATGTGAAGTGACAAACAGACAGGAGTCAGGAGGACTGCGCTGGATCACTACAGCTCGCTACCAATCTACATAAAAATAACGCAGTAACGAACCATTCCGTAACGGTAACTGCGTTACTGAATTTCAAAAGTAATGCGTTAGTGTACTAGTTACAGCCAAAAGTAACAGTGTTACTGTAACGCGTTAGTCCCAACACTGTTCACCACACATATGAGTGCATGCTTACCAACTGTTCGCCTGTTTTACTGCAACACTACTATCAACATCTAAGAAGGGAGATCCCCCCTTGAATGGCCCTTCTAAGGTTTCTCTCCTCCATATTGCCTGTGGTGAATTTTTTCCTATTGCTCGGTTTTAGTGAGTTTTTCCTTCCTTTAGTGAGCGTGGGGTATGTCTGAGTGTTGCATTTATTTAAAAAAAAATTACTTTATGGTGTTTTTGTTTTGTTCTTGACTTATTGTGATGTTTCTTCTTGACTTGTTTAAAGAAGACGTGTCCGGCAAATTCGATTTGATTTGATTTGATGTATGCCCTCTCAGTTATTTTTCATATAGCTTTGCGCTCTGCTCTATTGGAACTATCCCTTTAATCATATGCTAGCATGAAAACTTTCAACCACGTGTACACACCCACCTGCCTGACCACTCCCACATCCGCTCATATAAGCGGGGTCATGGCCATACTACCAGCTCCATTTTTGGGAAAAGAAAGGGATAATGTCTTCACCACCGGAGAGCTTAGACGATTATCGTTCTGACCTCCACCAGCGCTTCACAGTCGCGGCTTCCTCCGTGCGTCGTGGGGCGTTCCTGGCTCCACGGATGTGGCAGGCAGGTGCACCTCAGCGGCGTCCGGAGGAGAGTGCACATCGCAGAGGGACCGTCAAGCTCCCATCTCCTGTGAGGTGGCCGAGTTCCGGTTCTGGTTCCCCCCCTGCCGGAGGGCAGTCAGCCGGTAGGCTGGCAGTCCCTCTGGTGGCCGGGGATTTGCGACGCAGGCTCTTCGCCCCGGCTCGTTCTTGTCATATGGCGATGAGCAGCGGGGGCGGACAGCTTAGTGGCTGTGTTGGGCTGGCACCGGGCGGGGATTCCCTCGTCTCCTCTCCATCGCATCTGATGGAAACTGAGGATTACATGGAGGGGGCTGGGGCATTCTTGTTCGAAGCTCCGGCGGAGACAGAGCATTCTACCCCTCGGGGAGTGGCAGAGGGTGCGGTGTCTTCCTGGAGAGCCTCGTACTCCGGGACTGGGTTAAAGTCACCAACCCCGAGACAAGATGCCCTGCTATCAGCAGCACCGGATGTTGGCTCCCACCTATCCTATGGAGACAGTGAGTGTAGCCTCCCAAACGCGAGGGATGCGAGCGAAGTGGAAGAAGGTGTGCAAAGGGAGTTGCGTGCCTTGTCCCCCAAGCTCATGACGGCAGCCGCCCGCGCTAACAGTGTGCCGCTGCCGACGCCGCTGCCGACGCCACTGCCGGCACCTGTTCCCGATGACATGATAGGTCATCTCTGGCAACGCCGTCCTGTGAGGGAGGCGAGTGTTGTCTGCCCATTCTTCCCTTCGATGGAGGCTTACGTGGCGCGGGGACAGGTAATTCCCCGCATCGTCGGCCTCACCTCCACCTACGTGTCTTTCACTCGGGTGGTGGGTTTGGTCCAGGGGTTGAAGGAAGGGGTGCCACGACTTGATAGCCCGATGGCATCCATCCTTTGCCCCGAGATGGTGTGGGAGCCGTTAAAAAAGCCACTTCCCCAGGGGAAGTCGGCTAAGCAGTTGGCTATGTGGAGTGACCAGATATTCATCACCTCGACCCAGAGCCTGTCTGCGACCTCCAACATCGTGCAGCTGGTATGCCGGGGCTGATGACGGGCGGGGTGGTACTGGATGACCACCAGAAGTACCTCCACGCCCAGGTGATGGGAGCCATCCTGCATCTCTCACAGCTACAGGCGATAGCTGCGGGGAAACAGCGCGCCCTGGCCACTCGCATCCAGCGCCACCTGTGGCTGGAGCAGGCGGCGTTGATGGATCAACGGAGGATCCCCCTCCTCATGGCCCCCCTCTCCGACGCTGGGCTCTTCCGCTCAGCGATGCAGGAGATGACATCAGCCTGCAGGGACCTGGAGGAGCAGCGGTCCGTCCTCCAACACAACTTCCCCCGGCCTGACGCCACCGCGACCCGAGGCGTGACGCGGAGGCAACGCCGGAACAGGTCTTCGGTCACTGCCACTGCTGGCCTTGCCAGCAAGAAGCCTAAGAGTGGAGGAGGAGAGGTCGCCACCACCGCTGCCGCCAGTCATCCTGCGCCCGCTGGGAATGGTAGGCAACGACGTGGCCAGACGGCTCCCCAGCACCGTCCCTCCGGGCCAGATGCCCGTGGGCTGTGAGGCAGTGTTGACCACTACACCACCGTGCCGCCTAGACATGCACCAGACATGCAATGCAACCAAGGGCATAGGTTCGGTTTCAACATTGGGGGAGGACATTTTAAGTGGGGGGGGGGGGGGGTCTGGAGGTCCTTCCCCCAGAAGTGTTGAGTGTCAAACACTTTAATTTCCTGCCTTCTGGTGTACTTTTATGCACAGATATCTGCCTATTCTGCATCAATTTATGGTGGAAATGTCTTTATTTATGTAAAGGAAAAGACAACATGCAGGTACCCACTGACACAAATATAATTTAATATAATGCAGGAACGCTCTGAAATTCATGGTTAATATGTGGCTCGGCACGGTCTGACCCGACTTGTCACCGTACCCTTTAACTAGGCCAAGATGTTGCCTTGAACATTTTAAATTGAGATATTGCCAATTTTGTCGGAGGGGAGTGGCTAAGTACTTTGGGTCTGCAGTTGCGATGACGATGACATAATTTGTTGATCTCGGGCAGAGATGACAGCTGGCACTTTTCTCTTCATCCACCGGTAAGTTATTGATTAATATCACTAGTATGTAGGGCTGCAATGAAGAATCGTCATCGTCGATGAATGAATCACATTCAAAATATAAATAACGTCTCTTAAACCACTGCTTGAGTTTTTATAGTTGAAACGAATAAGTCCAGTCTAGCATTTTTCATTTAACTTTTCCGCTGTAATCACTTTTTCCTCTGACAGACTTGGCAAGGACCGCCGTGAAGCCATCCAGAGACACATGTGGGAGGAGGGGATTAGTGCCTGCACCAAGAAGAGAGGCTTGTGAACTCTTTAGCACAACGTTACAGTAGGCCATTATTCATTTGCACATGCAGGGGCGTAGCTGTAGATTCTGGGCCCCATGAAAGAATGTATTTGTGGGCCCCCAATGTATGCGAGCGTGCGTAAGCGTGCGAGCAAAAAAAAAAAGGCCATTTATTTATTGATGAAAACGCATAATATGGTTTTTACCTATACATTCGGATCAGCAGTTCAGCACAGCTGCACTGTTGGTGGGTGAGCCTAGTAAAGGATGTCGCATTGCGTTCATCTTCAATGAATGGACCAATGCAATAGTCTACCAAAGAACCTTGAGTCGCACTAGTCTGGGAACAACCCTGGGTCAAGTGATAGTAAACTGGACTGGACGAACAACATCGAGGCCCTCTACAGGAAGGGACAGAGCAGACTGTAGGGCTCAGGGCCCTCATGTATCAACCTGACGTACGCACAGATATGTGCTTAAGCCGTGCGTACGACCATTCCTAAGCAAAGTGTGGGATTTATCTATTTGAACTTGTGCTTGACTTTGTGCGTATATTTAAGCACAGGTCAGACCATGCGTAGGTGGCGCCGGTGGTAGAATATTTTCACAACGCGGAAATAAGCACTGACTGTGCTCTGCGTAACTCAACTCGTTATTATTTTGCGCATATATTGCAGAAATACGGGAACGTTTTGATTATATTTAAAAGGCTTTGCCATTGTTAAACGTAATAAGTGGAACCCCGAAGCTGTAAGCAGAATACAAGTCATATGAACACCCACGATATAAAAACGCATTGCAACGAGAACAGACAGAGGTTATTTGTTGAGTGTATGTGTATACAAAACCCTTGCAATAAATGTGTCTTATGAATGAAAAGCATACATGCTCTGGACACAGAGCATATATCGTGTGGGTGATATTACAGAATTTCACTTATTTAGTTTTACTAAATCAAAACGTTCCCGTATTTCTGCAATCTATGCGCAAAATAATAACGAGTTGAGTTCTAACAAAGAACCTATTACATGCTGGTAGGCTGATAGAGTAAACTATGATATGAATATGAATATGATATGATCATATAAATACTGGTCCGTCCGCGAGGATATCGAGGACTCGGATAGCCATTAAGCCATTTGAGAATATAGGCGGCCTGTAGCCTATACATATTATTTAATGTTTTCATAAGCGTAAAGATACAACAGCTAGATTAATGATCAAGTTAGTTTACTGTATGCAGGCTTCGCAGGGCTGTGTGTTATATATGCGCAAGTTACTGTTGCATAATAATGTAGGCTGGCTGCTATTATATGTAATTCATAGGCTACCTAATACCAACAACGAAATAGATTGTATCATATGCTTCTACACACATTATATTATACACATCATATTATATCTTGGTTCGGCAGCGCCTCTGTGAACAATCTCTCAGAGTTTGCTCCATCAATAAACGCGCATTTTGGCTGATAATGTGCCGGTGGCCGGAGTCTCATTCAGGCCTAATTGTATTTAATTCAATTGTAATGTTATTACTGGGGTATCTAAAACATCACAATGTAGATCAGGGTTATTCACTGAAGCCATAATGACTCTGATCAGAACCACGGGCTCATGACGAGCGCACACAATAGGCATTGTAGAGCGCAGAGTTGGCGTGCTGAAATTCATTTAATTTCAGTCATTACAGTGCTTAATGTCGGGTCATCTCTTGTCATTTATTTCTGTCAATGTGCTGGTTCTGTAGCAGGACTGGGTCAGTCAACATCCTTGGCTCCCGGCGCACCGAAGATTATACGTTCAAGTTGTTGGTCGGACCTCAGTGATCAATCTCGCTCTCAGTGAAGTCTCAGAGTTTGCTTGGGTTAGTCCACATTTCCACATTTCATGGGGGTGTTCCATTACGTATATGGTTAATCGGGGCGGTTCTGGTATGCAAATACGTGAAAGTGTGCACGAGCCTCGGCGTAGGACCAAGGTGATATTTATCATGACAGGTGTGCGTAGGACCTGTGTACGCACGTGTGATGAATCCCGTTTTTTTTGTGCGTGCACACATTCTAAATTCTGTGCTTAAGTATGGAAATAGAACATTTTCTACGTCACGTTGATGAATGAGGGCCCAGGTCTTTTAATGTCTGCAGCAAACTGCTGCAGATGTTCTACCAGTCTGTGGTTGCTGGTGCCCTCTTCTTCGCTGTGATATGCTGGGGGGGCAACACCAACACAGACAAAATAAACAAACTGGTCAAAAAAGCAAGCTCTGTGGTGGGAGCGGACCTGGACAGTCTGAATCACATTTTTTTTTCTCTTTTTTTTCTACCTTAAACAGATCTTTTTTAGATCCAAGTTTTAATACTCTTATCAACATGCGAGTCAACAAATGCTTGCTTTATGCAGCCATTTAACACAAAAGGATGACCCTCATGCATTGCAAATTTGCATAAAATTCAAAACAGAGTGATGCACAAAATAACTTAAAATAAAATAATAATTTAAAACAATGAATAAAGTGTGCATGAAATAATAGGGGAAATAAAACGTTAGGAACTTGTTACATTCACCCACACAAGGGCTGAGTAATCACACACCCCCCTCTCTCTCTCTCACACACTCTCCCAGATCTCTTTCTCTCTTGCCCCTTCCTCATCTCTCTCACCCCCCCTCTCTCTATATATCTCACACACACACACACACACACACACACACACACACACACACACACACACACAAACACACACACACACACACACACACACACACACAGGGCCGGACTGGGGAAATAATTCATACCGGGAGATATAGCGCGAAATATAGCCCCAGTCAGGCCACTTTTTAAGCGGGGGTCTGGGGGTCCCCCACCAGGAAATCTTTTGTTACAAAGACTTAATTTCCTGCATTCTGGTGAATTTTAGTGCATGTGAATCACAAACTAATGAGCCAACAATTGCTTAGTACAATGTACTGTTATGGACCTCAAATAAAACTGTTGTGGCACTAGCAATGCTACTCTCTCCACCTTCAAAAAGAAAAAAGCAAGAGCACAACATATTTTTCTATTTACTATTATAATACAGTTAACCACTCTCTCCTGTAAGGGCCTTTCTTTTTCTTTGTTTTATCCCTCTCTCCTCCACCCTTTCTCTTTCTTCCACTGTCCATCTTGACATCAACGTTAATTGACTTTCGCTCTACTGTATCTCTCCCGAGTCCCTCACTACCTGGCTCATTGCCTGGCTGTTATTCTGCATCTGAGTGCCGTCTGCCATTCCATTCGCCGCCTCCGCTGTCAATCAGTTGTATCGCCTGGTCCTGCCTCCACCAATCACAAGCGGCAGCACGGCTCCATTGTGTGTGTGTGATCCGCCGGCCCGTGAGAGAGAGAGTCAGATAGTTCTCCAACTCTGTGGCAGACAGTGAAATCCTGGTTGTTCCCCACCCATCTAGGTTATCTAACTATCGCGCCGCGCCGCCGCCACAACTAGAAACAATCGCCTGACAAAAAAAAATAAAAAAATTATAATAATACATTTTTTTTTTTTTTTTTTTTTTTTTATATATATATATTTTTATCTGTGCAGGCCAGGCCACCGGGAAAACTCCCGGTGCTCCCGATGGCCAGTCCGGGCCTGCACACACACACACACACACACACACACACACACACACACACACACACACACACACACACACACACACACACACACACACACACACACACACACACACACACACACACTTCAGAAACAAACATAGTATCAATGAGAGCATCAATAATACACCTGAGTGATGTCTAGTTAAAAAAAATTAAATAAAAAAGAATTGGGCCTCCCCCCCCCCCCCAGTGCTGGGCCCTTGGAATCATCCTAAGCCCCCCCCTCCCCAGCTACGCCCCTGTGCACATAGATAAACAGAGTATAACTCTACACTGAAGGAAGGCTTTTGGATTCAAGAAACTAGCCATTGTTGTTGTATAATGCCATTGTATAATGTGAGCCAGCTATTATGCTGAAGAAAGGCCTGTGAACGCTTTGGCTCCCCCGTTACAGTAGTATTTGCACATTATAACAAATCCTTGTTGAAATAGTTTTAGTTCTTTGCATTTGGTATGGTTAATCTGAGATCTGAGATCACATTTAAAAAATGTAAATGATTAATTTTAATATGAATAGAATCTTGAATCTTGATTACTTTTATCTTTTCCTTTATCCTGTAGTTGGGTTATTGAACCTATAAGATATCTATATTAGAGCTATGTCATTGCATAAACCATATATATGGGAAAATCAAAATGGTACATGAAGGAATGTTGAAGTGTTTGATGCATTCAGAGGAGACACAGGCCTCTGTCCAACTGAGAAGCCACAGCCCAAAAGGAGGGGGCCGCCATAAGACCCCCCTGGGGCCACATACCAGCCCACACGAGGAGGAAGACAGGGGCGGACCAGCCCCCAGAAGACAAACCTGATTGGACCACTTTAAAATATTAGACTGCTATTATTGGCTGAGGCCAGAGTATATAAATGAGAACGCATTGTTAGAGAGACAGGCCAGAACCCCCTGGGGTCTGCGTCCTCCTGCTCTACTGATCCACCACTCCAGAGGCTATGCGGTTGCCATTATGTGAGTAGACCATGGAATCACTGTTTTGTTGTGATATAGTGTAAATGTATCTTAGACCAGGTTTAACTATGTGATGGCAAAGGTATAGTCTATTTTCATTGATGTTAACAATGACTGTTGTATGTACATGTTGGGGTTTGAGAATGCAAACCTTGTTGATCCTTTGTACAAGACAAACATGTTAATGTACTCTGATAATCCTTGTATGTGAAAAGCAACCTTTTAATTCACTCTGAGCCGCCGAGGCAAATACATTGGTTTGAACTATAGTTCTTCTCTTGCCTGGCCTAAACAGTTATTTTCTCTATCAGTAGAGAAAGACCATTTGAATTACTAAATGACCCTTCTTTCCTCCTTCCAGATAGCAATCTCTGTTGTACTGTAAAATAACCTTAGATATTCATTTAAGAATATACCACAATCACAATAAGAGAGATCTCTCTCACATCATCACATCATAAGAACAAAGCCACACGACTCTCTCTCGATGGAGAAGGCGGGGAGGGGGGGGGGGGTGTATTGCATTGGGCCACGGGTAAAGTAGTCCTGCATGTATCGTTAAAAAAACAGCTCCACGACTTTGAAGGTCTGTGGCTCAAAACAAGCTATTGTGGTATCATCGTTGTTAATAAGACATATATTGAAAAGTATCCGCCCAAATTGTACAAGGGATGGCTTATTTTGAAAGTATGAACATGTACTTTCATATCATCTAAAGAAAAGTTCCATAAGGCCTCAACAAGTAGCCAAAGTCCATTCCTGGTCACATATATAATTACAGGTAAGAACGATCTATAAATGTTTTGACCCCCTTGTTTTTTTACCTCTTTTGGGGAGGGGGTTGTCTTTCATATCGGCTATATGAAAGACAATTGATCTCTTCTCAATATTGAGGGCCCCTGCAACCCCACTAAATCTACACCTATGAATGCAACTGTTGCTTGGAGACGACTACAGCATCGCCAGCAATAACGAGAGAGTTAAATGTTAAATAATTATTTATTTAACCAGGAAAGTCACGTTGAGATTTTCATGTTAGACCTGGTCAAGACAAGTTGCAGCAAAGGAATACAAAAGTTGCACATAAATAAAAACAACAACAACAACAAACTCTGTACTTACAATCTGTTGTGGAAGGACAGCACATTCACTGAGAGACTTACACTGCATCAGGGTAAGACATTTTAAGTAATTTAGTAAAATCTTTAAACTGAGACTTGATTGCTGACCTGACCAGCTGACTTGATTAAGGGGAGTGTTTAAAGTGGCCATTTTGTTTCCTTAAGTGACCCATTAAAGGCTGCTTCCTGTTTAAAGACATCACTTGTGTACTGAGTGTGCTATCAAAGGCCTGTATCCTGCTTAAAAGCAGAACCTCAGCCTCTCCTGGAATCACTCTGTACTTACAATCTGTTGTGGAAGGACATGCACATTCACTGAGAGACTTACACTGCATCAGGGTAAGACATTTTAAGTAATTTAGTAAAATCTTTAAACTGAGACTTGATTGCTGACCTGACCAGCTGACTTGATTAAGGGGCGTGTTTAAAGCGGCCATTTTGTTTCCTTAATTGACCCATTAAAGGCTGCTTCCTGTTTAAAGACAGCACTTGTGTACTGAGTGTGCTATCAAAGGCCTGTATCCTGCTTAAAAGCAGAACTTCAGCCTCTCCTGGAATCACTCTGTACTTACAATATGTTGTGGAAGGACAGCACATTCACTGAGAGACTTACACTGCATCAGGGTAAGACATTAATTTAGTAAAAAAAAAAAAAAAATTATCCACTTTTTCCCCTTTCGATTTTTCTCCCATCCCAATTTCGCCTCGCCAATTCTCCCTTCAATTCTCCCCTCCCCTGTCTCGATCGTTGCTAGACTATGCCTCCCACTGGTCGGCTGCAGTGAGGACCAAGCCTTGCATCACGTGTCCCCTCCGGTACACGAGGAGGCAGCTGTCTCATATTTTCACCTGTACAGCGCGATCTCTCAGTGGCAAGGAGTAACGAGTGGGAGGCTCACGCTTCCCCCGCTACTTCCTGATTCTGCTGCACGGGTGCACCAACCGACCTGTAGGAGTTGCTGTCCACAACGTCCAATCCCCACCCACCAGCTTTCCCACCCCTAACACTGCCAATTGTGTTAGTATGAACGACCAGCCAAGCTGGTAGCAACGCAGAGAGCTGGGCTCGAACCCAGCATCTCCTGCGTTAGTGGCGAGCGCCTTGCCCACTGCGCCACTTAGCCGCCCAGTAAAATCTTTAAACTGAGACTTGATTGCTGACCTGACCAGCTGACTTGATTAAGGCGCGTGTTTAAAGCGGCTATTTTGTTCCCTTAAGTGACCCATTAAGGGCCAGGTGTTAGACAGTACTAATTAGTGATCGAGATTTAAAGGCTTGCTGGCTTAGCGTCAGCGAAGCGTCGAGAAAGCTAAGAGGGACAAAGAGGAGTTCTCCGCCGAGGGATCCACCGATCCACCTAGTGCTAAGTACACCATAATCCTATCTTTCACCCCACTCTGAAAAATGTTCCTTTCCCTCCCACTCTGCTATTTTTCTACTACCTCGCTTCCTCCCTACTACCTTCACCCGTCTCCATGCCACTCTTGACACCACAATGTGTCTCATACCTATATCCACAATCTGCTCCTCCAGAACAGATTCAAACCACCCACAGCAGTTTGCTAGCAACCCGGCTAATCTCGCCTACTCTCCTACAGCCACTAATACACCTGTCACAGTACGGGGAGGCTTATGGAATTGTCAATCAGCAGTCAAGAAAGCTGACTTCATTACTGCCTACGCCCATAGTCAAAATCTGCAGCTCCTGGCTCTAACTGAGACCTGGATAACCCCCAATAACTCATCAACACCTGCAGCATTATCTACAAACTATAACTTCACTCACACACCTCGACCTTCCAGACGGGGTGGAGGCATTGGCCTCATGTCATCTCCTTCATGGGCTACAAACTTAACACCACTCCCAGAACTGTCACTCTCCTCTCTCGAATATCATGCAGTATCTGTCTCTAATCCTTTCAATCTCACCATTGTTACACTCTATCGCCCTCCAGGTCCGCTCGATCACTTCACAGATGAGCTGGACATGCTTCTAAGCTCCTTACCGGAATATGGTACCCCTCTCCTTCTATTGGGCAACTTCAACCTGCCTGACTCATCTCAGTTGGTCCCAGTGGTCTCCCTCCTACAATTGTTTTACCTGACTCCCACTGCCATGCCTCCCACCCACAAAGCAGGCAACTCCTTGGATCTCATATTTTCCCGTAACTCCAGCATCATTAACACCACGGTAACTCCCCTACATGTATCTGACCATTCCTTCATATCCTTCTCACTAATTCTCATGCTTAACCAAAAGGTCTTCACCCGAACTCAAACCGTCTCACTCAGACGCAACCTGCCCTCCCTATCCCCCTCCACCCTCTCCTCTGACATACTATCCGCTCTACCTTTGAGTGACACATTCTCTGCTCTCCCCACAGAGATGGCAACCTCCACCCTCCTCTCAGCCCTTGCAACCTCCTTCGACAAGCTCTGTCCCCTCGTTGAGAAACCTGCCCGCCGTTCCCCACCCAGTCCATGGCTGACGGATGCAGTGAGAGAACAAAGACAGGTCCTGAGAGCGGCTGAGAGGAAGTATAGAAAGTCACGCCTCACTGCTGACATCAACGCATATCACAACCTCGTGTTAACACTTTGAGTGCCACGCCGGGTTTTCCTTTTTACCCCCTTGATGCCACGGTCCACTTCAATGTTAACGTTAATATCGCCTAATCTATGTTTTAAATTATGGCTATGTGTCTAATCTGCCCGTCGCTTATCAAAGACTATTTTCCAGTCAGTGCTGTCAAGGCAGATTGGTTTTTTATCGCTTCATTTCCGTTTCAGAGTATTTTGAAAAGCACCCGTTTTGAAATAAAAAACAGTTCATTCTAGACCATTCTGTGATAATCGTCTTTTACTGGAATATTCCTGAAAGTTGATATTCGTCGGCCTATTTATGAATCATTTTCAAATAAACGCTAGGTGATCAATATTATACGTGCACGCAAGCACATTTGCGCCGCGCACGGATAATCGCCGTTTTCATTTCCTCTTGGACTTTTACAGTCAAACCGATAGAGCCCATTTCACAAAACAGCCTATATCTTCATAAAGATTTGTCTGATTATCCTAACACTGATAACATAGATTCCTTACCTGACATCAGATGGTATCCAACTGGTATATTCCAATTCCTGATCACCATTTGAAAAAATCGATAAGTGTATGGATCCAACGTGATACAGTAGTACACATGATTCCGCAGGTCTCAGAGGCTCCAGAATCTCAGTGGACTGGAAAATGTGGAGTACCGGATTTTTTTCCACATCCATTTTCATTGAGTCCATTCCAAAATCCCTTATGTCATCTGGGAGACGATAGGGGGCGCTTTTTTCCACATATGATCGCCGGCGGTGCTCGGGTATACTCGGGTAGGCTCGCGTGATGCAATATGATTTCAGATCGCTAAAAAATAAATAAAAAATTCAGAGAAATCTCGTGAGTGGCTTTCAACATAACTATTGGAAACCCGAGATATCTCGTGTGTGGCAGTTAAAGTGTTAACATTCTCCAAAACCATTACTAATGCCAAAGCTTCTTTCTTTCACCATAGGATCGAGGCCTCTGCCAAGAATCTTCGCAAACTGCATGCTACCATGTCCTCCCTCCTCACTCCCCCCCCCACCCCCTCCTCCCTCATCTTTCTCTGCCGAAGACTTCGCAATCTTCTTTGAGGAAAAAGTGGAGAACATCCGCAGCTCTTTCTCCCAACCCCCACCCATTCCAAATACTGAATCGAGAACCTCATCCTTCACTCTGTCATCTTTCTCTCCCATTACAGAAGCCGAGACCCTGACACTGGTAACGTCGAACCGTCCGACTACATGCCAGCTGGACCAGCTACCCTCCCCACTCCTCCAGTCCATAGCACCGGACATCCTCCCATTCCTAACTGCAACCATAAACTCCTCACTCAACTCGGGGGTGGTCCCCACCTCCCTAAAACAAGCCAGAGTCACACCGCTCATAAAAAAAAAAAACCCTGAACCCCACCGTCATAGGCAACTATCGTCCCGTCTCTCTTCTCTCCTTCCTTTCTAAAACACTTGCTGTATCCAACCAACTTACTGCTTATCTCTTACAGAATGACCTCCTAGACCCTAATCAGTCTGGCTTCCGGACTGGCCACTCCACAGAAACGGCCCTCATTTTGGTCACAGAGGCACAAAAGCGAAGGGCCTCTCCTTTGTCCTGATTCTCCTAGATCTATCTGCAGCCTTCGACACAGTCAACCATCAGATCCTCCTCGCGGCCCTCGCAGCAATGGGAGTGGTTGGCTCTGCGCTGACATGGCTGACATCATACCTCAATGACCGCTCCTACCAAGTGTCATGGAGAGGGACCCTGTCGGCCACCCGCCCCCTGCGGAAAGGTGTCCCCCAGGGCTCGGTCCTAGGACCCCTTCTCTTCTCCCTCTACACTAAATCACTGGGTAACATTATCACATCTCATGGCTTCTCGTATCATTGTTATGCCGATGGTACTCAACTCTTCCTCTCCTTCCCTCCCTCAGATATCCACGTCTCTGAGCGGATCTCGGCCTGTCTGTCCGACATCTCTGCCTGGATGACGACCAACCACCTCAAACTGAACCTAAGCAAAACAGAACTGCTCCACCTGCCGGCCAAATCCTCCCCCCTGACAACCTTTCCATCACAGTCGAGAATTCAGCTGTGACCACGTCCCCGACCGCCAAGAACCTTGGTGTTGTCCTCGACGACCAGTTGAACTTCTCTGCTCACATCGCAGCGACAACCAGAACCTGCCGATTCCTCCTGAGCAACGTCAGAAGGATCCGCCCCTTCCTGACAAAAGAAGCCACCCAACTCCTCGTCCAATCAACAGTCATCTCCCGCCTCGACTACTGCAACGCACTGCTCGCTGGCCTCCCGGCCACTGCCACCAAGCCTCTTCAACTCATTCAGAACGCAGCGGCCCGCCTGATCTCAAACCTACCGAAGTCGGCCCATGTCACCCCACTTCTTAGGGACCTGCACTGGCTCAGTCAAATGCAGCCAATATGCCCTACACAATCAGAGAGAGAGAGAGATAGAGATAGAGATAGAGAGAGAGAGAGAGAGAGAGAGAGAGAGAGAGAGAGAGAGAGAGAGAGAGAGAGAGAGAGAGAGAGAGAGAGAGAGAGAGAGAGAGAGAGAGAGAGAGCGAGCGAGAGCGGAGAGAGAGAGAGAGAGAGAGAGAGACAGAGAGAGAGAGAGAGACAGAGAGAGAGAGAGAGAGAGAGAGAGAGAGAGAGAGAGAGAGAGAGAGAGAGAGAGAGAGAGAGAGAGAGAGAGAGAGAGAGAAAGAGAGAACGAGAGAACGAGAGAGAGAGAGATATCGCAACTATACCTTGTTAAGTTGAAACGCACAGTGGTCCAGCAGGCAGAAGGGCTTGATAAAGTATATCCACTCCACTGTCCAGACTGTGTTGATGTCCATTGTCCATCCATGTCCGGCACACTGCATCCATATATAGCTTGTTGTTAGCCAACAAGAGTGTGAGTGAAGAGCTGTGTCTTTGTCCATTTCCGCGTCAAACAGCCTGCAAACTACCTGGTGTTCTTTCGCCATGCTCTAAGACAAACTCTAACCTTAACCAACTTTGAAAGAGTGCCTAAGCTTAACCGTCAAAAGAACTTGCCGTCACGCTCTAAGACAAATAGCTGCATCACAACCTATGATCACAACAACACAAGTTACACAACAGAACAGCTACAATCGTCGGCCAATCAGAGAGCGTCTCCGCGAAATGCGGCTACGGAAAAAATAAATGGCGTCGGCCAATCAAGTTCAAGTTTCAAGTTTCTTTAATAGTTGTCATACAGAAGTACAGAATACTTTTATACAAAATGCTTCTTACTGTTGCGCTCCAGAGACTGTGCAAGACAAGATAAGTATGAAATAAAATAACATAGTAAAATTAGAAGTAAAAAAAAATGAGGTCACAGTGTTCAGTTTAGACATATGTACAATGTTCGATGCAGAATAGACGTAGTTACCATACAATATACAATACTGTGCAGTGTACTAATATACAATACTATATAGTGCAAGGCAGAAATGGAGAAATGGGACGAGGTGCAATTTAGGTACAATTCACAGTAGGTGTACGAGTTGTAGTGCAAATCCTTTATCAATAAATATAAAGTGTAAGTGTGTTTGTGTGATCTAAAGTGTGGAGAGTGGGTGCTGCAGTGTGTTGTTTGTTTGAGTGAGTGTGGGTGTGTGTGCTGTGTGCATTTGATGGTTGTTGCATAGTGATTATTGTTCGTTTAGCAGCCTGATGGCCTGGGGATAGAAGCTTCTTCTGAGTCTTTCTGTGCTCGCCTTAAGACTCCGGTATCGCTTGCCTGACCGCAGCAGTTCAAAGAGGCAGTTGTTCGGGTGGCTCGAGTCCTTAATAATTCTCTTAGCCTTCCCCTTGCACCGCTTGTTGTAAATGTTCTGGAGGGTGGGAAGCCCCCCTCCTATTGTGCATTCGGCTGAACGTGTCACTCTTTGTAGTCTGCTACGGTCTTGTGCAGTGCTATTCCCAAACCAGGAGGTGATGTTGCCGGTCAGGATGCTCTCTATTGTACATGAGTAGAAGTTCCTAAGGATCTTCTGACTGACTTGGAACTTCCTTAGGCGCCTGAGGAAGTAGAGGCGTTGTCGTGCCTTCTTCACAACACTGTCAATGTGTGTGGTCCATGTCAAGTCCTCGGATATGTGGTGCCCCGTCGATGCTGAGGGGGCTGTAGTCCTTGACCCCCGACCTCCTGAAGTCCACAATCATCTCTTTTGTTTTGCTGACGTTCAGGGAGAGGCAGTTCTCCTGACACCACTGTGACAGGTTCTCTACCTCTTCCAGGTAGGCCCTTTCGTCGTTGGCAGAGATCAGGCCCACCACTACTGTGTCATCAGCAAATTTGATGATGGTGTTGTTGTTCCGCTGTGCTACGCAGTCATGTGTGTACAGGGAGTAGAGGAGGGGGCTCAGAACACAGCCCTGGGGGGCCCCTATGTTGAGCGTGATGGATGAGGAGGTGCAGTTGCCGGCTCTTACCACCTGGGGTCTGCCCGTCAGGAAGTCCAAGACCCACTGGCAGAGGTCATAGTTCAAGCCCAGGTCCCTGAGCTTGGCTATGAGTTTGGAGGGGACTATGGTATTGAATGCTGAGCTGTAGTCGATGAACAGCATTCTCACATAGTTCCCCTGCCTCTTGTCCAGGTGTGATGCTGCTGTGTGCAGCACATGGGCTATGGCATCCTCCGTGGACCTGTTGGGGCGATATGCAAATTGCAGAGGGTCCAGGTTGATGGGGAGGGAGGAACAGATGTAGCCCTTCACTAGCTTCTCAAAGCACTTCATGGCTATGGAGGTGAGGGCTACAGGGCGGTAGTCGTTGAGGCAATCGGGCGTAGATTTTTTGGGTACAGGGATGATGGTGGACTTCTTCAGACAGGTGGGGATGACAGCCTGTTCCAAGGACAGGTTGAAGATGTCAGTGAATACCGGGGCCAGTTGGTCGGCACAGACTTTTAGGACGCGGCCGGGGATGCCGTCCGGTCCTGCTGCCTTCCTGATATTCACTTTTTTAAAGATCCGTCTCACCTCATGCTCTGTTACCCTGAACACTGAGTCTCCATCAGCAGACCCCCCCCCCCATTGCCGTGGTTTGTAGGCTGGTGTTGTTATTCACAGCCTCAAACCTCGCATAGAAGGAATTGAGATCATTTGCTAAGGAGATGTCACTGTTCAGTTTGAGGGGGGTGCCTTTGTAGTCTGTCATTGTTCTGAGGCCCTGCCACATGCCTCTAGAGTCAGCCTGTTCAAACTGAAGTTCAACTTTATCCCTGTAACGCCGTTTTGCCTCTATTACTGCTCTCCTGACGTTGTATCTTGCCATCTTGTGTTCTTCCATGTTGCCTGTCACCAGCCCGGTGTTGTATGCTGATGTGCGCACTTTCAGAGCCTCACGGACGGATTTGTCTACCCAGGGCTTTTGATTTGGGTAGATTTTAATTTTGGTGGAGGGGATTGTTTCTTCTACCAGAGTACAGACATAGTCAATCACCGTTTCGGTGTATTCGTTAATATTGGCTGTGTTATCACGGAATACACTCCAGTCTGTGCATCCAAGTGCAGCTTGGAGTGACTCCTCTGACGTCACGGCCCAACGCTTAACCTCTCGCGAGACCACCGGCGTTCGCTTGAGACTTTGTTTGTACTTTGGCAAAAGGAAGATGGCGGCGTGATCGCTTTTACCGAATGGACTAAGAGCCTGTGACTTGTACCCATTCTTAAATTGCGAGTATACATGGTCTAATATGTTCTCGCCTCTGGTGGGACAGGTCACATGCTGATAGAAATTCGGCAACACCTTTTTAAGACGCGCGCTGTTGAAATCACCCAGAACCAAAATGGCAGCGTCAACATTAGCTGTCTGGAGTTTGTTTACCTCGTCATGAAGTTTTGAAAGTGCGACCCCAGTGTTCGCGTGTGGTGGAATGTACACTCCGATGAGGATGATGGACGTTAACTCTCTTGGGAGGAAGAAGGGTCGACATTTTATCGTGATCGTAAAACTCCAGGTCTGGGGAGCAGTGGTTAGACAGTTCCTTTGTGTTGCCTAAATCGCACCACTCCTTGTTTATCATGAAGGCAATGCCGCCTCCTTTCTTCTTTAGTGACTCTTCTGCCGTCCGGTCCTTGCGGAGAACGAAGAAGTGGTCTGCCGGTTCTATTGCGTGATTCGGGACATCTGGACTCAGCCAAGTTTCTGTGAAACAGAGGACGTTACAATCCCGAATGTCCCTCTGGAATTGGATCCGTGCTCTGATGTCGTCCAGTTTGTTTCCTATCGATTGCACATTGGCCAACAATATGCTGGGCAATGTGGTTCTGTGTCGTTTGGACCTCAGTCTGTTTCGGACCCCGGCTCTCTTTCCACGTCTTCGCGGCGGCTTCTCCTGGTCTTGGCCATGGCCATAACAAAGGATCTCGGCGGGCCATTTCTGCTGTTCAGCGATCCGATCCAGAGAGCAATCCAATCGGTAAGTTTTCCTTAATCCAATGTCAATGATTGACTGACGGTCATACACATATAATGCACCAACAGTTGGTGCAAATAAAACTCCTAATACTATAAAAAAAACTATCAGAGAGCGTCTCTGCGAAATGCGGCTACGGAAATTGCTAAGGCTGCTTGCCTAGACCGCTTCAAATCGCGCCCGGCTTCCATCATAAACATCATATTTCAACGCACAGCGCGTTACGCACTGATTGGCTGCGACGGATACAGCGATGAAACAGTGACGCGCACTCAGAGCGCTATTGCGTCTAGCCCGGGCCGAGAGAAATACGGCTAGGAGAAATGCGGCTATGCGACAGTGAGTCACTTCCTGTTCAGGAAAACGATTATTTTTATTTGATATATTAACGTTATATTGTGCATTGGAAACACAAACATACTTAAAATGAGTAAATATTATTCATTTTAAACATGTTTATATTATTTATAGGGCTATAAAACAAAAAACAAAACAAAAAATGTCTTGTTCTTCTCTCTTTTAACCAGGGGGGGCGGCGCCCGAGCGCCCCTAGTGGCGAGCCGCCACTGCAGTAGACTAAAGATGCCTATTGGTTGGAAAGGCTATGTCTTGTGTTGTTTGCCTACTGTAAACTGCCGATATATTTTCTATGGAAAGGCTATAGGTATATATTTTAAGTCTATTTTTGTTACTGAAAGCTGTGATGATGTCTGTTGACAGGAAATGCTTACACTGTAAATAAAACTCTACTTTAAGTGTAACTGCCATACAAATACAGTAAATTACTTTTGATCAAAATATTAACCATTAAATAAAGGTTG
Organism: Notolepis coatsorum; assembly: GCF_963971535.1. NCBI lineage: Eukaryota > Metazoa > Chordata > Actinopteri > Aulopiformes > Paralepididae > Notolepis > Notolepis coatsorum. Next base: position 106,592,173 of record NC_140171.1, read on the forward strand.
TATATTGATTTAATAAGAACTTATATATATTTTTATTATTATTATTCCATTGTTTAATTGTCTTGAATGTTAAATTACATTGAATTATACAGTATGTAAAAACACCAACAATAAACACATTCTTCTGTAAATAAATAGCTTTTCCACTTTACTTTAATTTGGGTATTTTCCTGTAATTTTACAGTAAGTATTTGGCAACCATTGCTGCCAGACATTACAGTTTTTATTTTTTTTACCGTTTTCTTTTACAGTGTATATTTTGTAAGTTGACTTGTTTGGCTACTGCAAAGTGTAGGTATTTCCTAATTTAATTTTGAATCATTCACATGCTTTAAATTTTTTAAATGTATACTTGTTATGGACATAGTCTAAAGCAGCGCTTCCCAAACTCTGGGTTGCGACCCAAAATGGGTCGCGGACCTGTTTTTATTGGGTCGCCAATAATAAAAAAAATTATAATAAAAAATATATATATATATATATTTTTTTTATAAAAAAGCTGTAGATGTGTTGATTCAGTTTGGCACCACATACTTATGTGAATCTGGGTTTTCTACTCTAGCATACCTGAAAAACAAATACAGAAACAGACTAAATGACCTCAGAATAGCACTTTAAAAAACCAAGCCCAGAATAGATCTCCTGGTTGAAAACTTCAACCAGCCACATACCTCTCATTAGATTTCATTGTGCCATAGATGAAATAGTATACCCCTTCTAGCATGACGTCAGGTCAGTAGAATTTTAAAATAAGTCATTACAAATTAATCAGAATGTTGGGGTTTAAGGTTGAGGGACTGAGGGAGGGGGTAAGAAATGGAGAGTTGAAAAAGGGGTGAGAAATAGAAAGGAGAGTAGAACATGTTTGTTCATTTAAAAGTGTTACAAAATTGTATGTACATATGTTATGAGGTGGTGAGCAACTTAACATTACACTCTGATTATTGCTGTGATGTACTTCTATAATTAAATAAATACATTTCATATACATTTGAAATTCATGGTTTGTTGTGTTCTTTATCAGTAGTTTATAAATGTATGTTATGGCAATTCATGATGTATTTTTGTAAGTTTGGGTCCCGGGGAAACACCAACTTTCTCTTTTGGGTCTCGAGCTGAAAAAGTTTGGGAACCCCTGGTCTAAAGTAACACAAATAATGAAAACCCTGTAAAACACTGATATGTCAGGAAATGTTTGATACTGAATAAATATGATCTGTTCTGCTCTTTCTCATACTCTCTCTCTCTCTCTTTCTCTTGGGTGCGTACTGCGTAGCCTACTGTGTCATGTGTTTGATTAATATCACTCAACCCATATCACTCATATACAGCACATTATGTGCATTAAGGAATGGCCATACCTGTGCTGTGGGGGTGTAGGCCTGGGGGAACATGGGGCTGAGGGAACATAGGGCCTAATCTTGATGGGAGGAACATCTGCTCTTTCTCTCCCTCTTTCTTTTGGGTGCCTATACTTAGTACTGCATAGTCTACTGTGTCTGCGTCACTCAACCCATATCACTCATGTACAGCACATTATGTGCATTAGGTAATGGCCATACCTGCTGTGGGGAAGTAGGCCTGAGGGAACATAGGGCCTAATCTTGATGGGAGGAACATTTATTAGAAATGGGGGAACATAAGGCTGTGGGGACATAGGGATGACCCCCTTTGACTTACCATGGTGGTGTGTTGGTCTTGACTTACCATGGTGGTGCAATTCATTTCTGGCAATTTCATTCAATGATTTTGTCTTTACCAGCCAAGAGCTCCCCTCCACTAAACAAGCCGGAGCATCGTGGCTTGCGCATGGTGATAGACAAGGCTGTGTGTGTAGCAACATGTGCAAGTCTTGTGGCTAACTAAAATGGGGTCAACACTATGTTCCCACAGCCCAATGATCCCACAGCCCTATGCTCCCACATTTCTAAGATTTTTCTAAACATTAGGTCCTATGTTCCCACAGCCCTATGTTCCCACATTTCTAAGATTTTTCTGAACATTATGTCCTATGTTCCCACATTTCTTTTGATTTAAACTTTTTTTTATTGCATTTTCCATTATTCATACAATCTTTTTACATGTTTTCCACATCATATGATACAAAAACAAAACTATACGGATTATTCATACCATCTTTTTATATGTTTTCTACATCACATCATTGTGATTCAAAACTAAAAGGGTAGGAAAACCAACCTGGAAAACAAAACAAAAAAACATATATATATCATATGAAATAATAATAAATAACAAAAAAAAAAAAAAAAAAAACGAAAAAAAAATAGAAAAAAATAGACACAGAAAGTTACAGTCTAGCACATCCCTCACCCTGATCATGTAATCAGTTGTTACATGTTACGGTTATCCATGGCCTATCTACTACTGTATAATTATTAAATGTACAGAGATTATACGTCGGACCTAAGATATCCTGACTTTTATTTACCTATCTTTCTCAGATATGGACCCCAGGTCTTTTTGAACATATTGTGGCAATTCCAGGTGTAGGGGTGGCAGAATAAACAACACACAGACAGGTTGCAGTTCCCAAAATCATACTCTTTATTTCCTATTAAATAATAATCGCTTGCTGGCATTAAACTGTCGGCCGGGCGGCGTCTCCGCTCTGTGGCCTCTCGCCTTGCGCTGCTACGGGGGACTGAGAGGGGGCTCCTCGGCTCCATTAAGTCCCCCCTCCTCAACAGGCGCACCGCGCCGTGATTCGATAATCACTCCTGATGATTTTCTAGCGACAGGTGCGTCCGGAAGCGGACGCCCCCAAATGGGCAGCGCCCAGCCATTGGGTCGCTACGTAACGTCCATCAATCACCAAGCCCAGGGGTGGCTTGGGGTTGCCACAATATGTACACTATTATTAATTTTGTGTATAAGTTGCTCAAAAGAGGCTAATCTAGCAATCTCATCATTCCACTCTCTAAAGCTGATTTTCTTTGTTAATTTCCAATGTCTCAATACTATCCTACGTCCTGTTATGAGGGCCAGCCTTATCCAAGAGCATACATACGAGGATAGTTCAGTCTCCACCGGCAATATGCCCAATATACATAATGCAGGCCCTTTTATGAACCTCGTTTCCAATATGTAGTTGATATATTTAATAATAGCTGACCAGAAGTCCTGAACCATCTCACATTCATATAGCATGTGAACCAATGTACCTCTATTTTTATTACACCTCCAACATATATCATCTCCCCTAAGACCCAGTCTTGACATCTTCGATGGAGTCCAGTAACTCCTATTTATTATCTTGAATCTAATTAAACGTGTCTGCATGTCTCGGGCTATAGAGTACCATGACTGTACTGTTGTTTTCCAGATCTCTCTAGGTATGGGCGTTCCACAATCCTTTTCCATGTTATCCTGGCCGCCTCATAATTTGGGAGTTTGTGTTTTCTAAGCATGTCATAGAACCTAGACGTTCCCCCTGGGCGCTTCCCGTTAACTCTCCATAATTCCTGAATATCAGTAATAGGGGCAATATTTTTCTTCCTATTTGCTGTCGTAATACAGCTCCTTATTTGTAAAGATTTCCAGAAATCTGTCCTGGGTAAGTTATATTTAAACATTAACTGCTCAAAGGAACGTAGGTGTATACCATCAAACAAGTCTTCTACTAACATTACCCATGCCCCCGCCCAGTCTTCCCATATTACAGCCTTTTTACCCATTTTAAATGATTTATTATACCAAATTGAAGATCCTTTTGTATAGTAGGGGTCCATGCTACATATCTGGTGAGCCCTTTTCCAACTCTCTCTAGCAAATGTCAGTACTGGATCTCTATGAGGAACTTCCCCTCTCATCTGGGATAGGAAGGCTTGCACTGATAATGGTTCTACTAGCTCTTTCTCTATCGCTATCCAAGCAGGTGCCCGGATCTCAGATAGGTTGACCTTGGACAGTTGGCTTAGTGAAGAGGCATAATGGTACCAGTCTATTCGTGGGCCTCCCAAACCCCCTTCCTCGACTGATGCATATAATTTTGTTTTGTTGAAAGAGGGTTTCTTACCTGCCCACAAGAAGCAGCTCAAGGCCCTATTAAACCTGGTTAGGAGAGGGGGAGGGAATTCCAAAGGCAACATGTATGTTACATAATTAATCTGGGGTACTACCATCATTTTTACAGTATTTATCTTTCCCATAAATGACAGATTAAGTTTTGACCAGTTCAATAGATTATAAAAAAAAATTTGGATACATGGTAATACATTCACCTGCATTATATCCTTCAATCCTGGAGTAATTGTGACACCCAAGTAGACCAAACCAGATGGGAGCCATTTAAATCTCCAATTCTTGCGGATATCAGGGGGGCACCATCTGGACAATGGCGTTGCCTCCGATTTATTCCAATTAATCTTGTAACCTGATATACGTGAAAAGGAGTCAATCACAGATAGAATCTCTGGTACCGCCGCCTCTGGATTGCTCGATAGCAATAGAATATCATCTGCATATAATCTTGTGTTCTTCTTGACCTGCCACGATGCCTTTTATGTTCACATTTCCCCTGATGGCCGCAGCTAAAGGCTCTAAGGCCAGTGCGAATATAAGAGGGGAAAGGGGACAACCCTGTCTGGTCCCGCGTAGAAGCTTGAAAGGGGCGGATATGTTCCCATTGGTAAGGACTGATGCCCTTGGGCATTCATACAGTAGCTTTACCCATGTAATATACAAGCTACCAATCCCATACCGCTCAAGAGTCGCAAATAAATATTCCCATTCAATTATATCGAATGCTTTCTCTGCGTCGAGAGAGAAAGCTACTACCGGTTCTGTGCTGTTCCTCGTTTGCCAAGCCAAATGTAAAAGCCTACGTAAATTATCTGCAGAAGTCCGAATCCTACTTGATCTGGGTGGACTAATATGGGAAGGCATCCTTCTAATCTTGTCGCTAATATCTTAGCCAGGACCCATGCATCCACATTAATTAAGGACACCGGCCTATAGCTTCCACAGAGCTGTGGGTCTTTGCCCTTCTTATGAATCAATGTAATAATTGCATCCTTCATACTTCCCGGTAGGCTTCCCCTCCGGAACGGATCTTCAAAGACAGTGAGGAGCTTTGGGGCTAACAGATCTGAGAATGCTTTATAGAAGTCTGTAGGAAATCCATCCCCTCCCGGAGATTTACCAGCATTCATGCCTCTAATCGCACTCTGAATTTCTTCTAAGGTAATACCCCCCTCTAGTTGCCCCTTTTCTGAATCTGATAACACTGGTATGCTAGCCTTGGAAAGAAAACTTTGAAATTCCCCCTTGTTCCACGTATCCTGTGATGTATATAAATTCTGATAAAATTATTTGAAAGTGTTCTGTGAGGATGGGGGGTTCTTGCGGAGCCCAATAGCAAAACACAGGAGGAGAGAATGGAGCGGTTTAGGGTTCTTTAATTATTCTTCCCAACCAAGCAGAGTATAACAGGAATGTGAAACAGGAATGTGAACAACACAGAGGTTATAATGTTCTTGGGGGGAAGAAGAATGAGAGCAGGTGCACTTCAGTGCAGCTGTCGGCAGCGAGAGAGAGAGGACACAGGTCTTGCGCTTGAGAGCGAGCAGGAGTCCTTTTTGCGGGGCTCGAGACGTCAGGGTGGAAGGATGCTGGGGCTCGAGACGTCAGGGTGGAAGGACGCTGGAGCGAAGTCCTCGGTAGGCAGTTTAACACTGCAACCTTGGATGACGGGTTCTGCCAGTTGAAGTAGGGAACGCTTGATGAGGTGATCTCTTGCAGCCGCGCTGATTGCTCCTCATCTGGCAGACACGAGCTCTGATCGTGACAATAATCAATTCTAGAGTATGTTGCATGGGGACTGGAAAAAAAAGTGTACTCCCTTTTTTGAGGATGCAATAGTCTCCATACATCCACCAAGCCTAGGTCCTCCGAAATAGAGTCCATGGCTATCTGGGACTTTTGGATTGATCTCGATCTACCTGTATTACCTGATCTATCCAGTACATTGTCTCTCACTTGATTAAAGTCACCTCCAATTATTATATCTGTATTACCTATATCTTGTATATTTTTATTTAAGTCATTTACATTTACATTTAGTCATTTAGCTGACGCTTTTATCCAAAGCGACTTACATGTTCTGTACGACAAGCCATCAGGAAGGGCACAACTCTATCAGCTGAGCAACAATGTTCATCAAAGTGTTGAGTGCTACAGTGTAGGTTAGTTTATTAGGACAAGTGCATGACAGTACGGTTAGTTAGGGTTGGATTTTATTTAAATTTTTTTCAGATAATGGTTGAAGAAGTGCGTCTTTAGTCGACGGCGAAAGATTGGACGTGTTTCGGCTGTCCTAACTGGGGTGGGTAGTTCATTCCACCATTGTGGGGCAAGGACTGAGAATAGGCGACTTCTCTTCGATGACCCTCCCGGAGCTTGGATAGGAGTAGGTCTGAGGCGGCCAGAAGATGCAGAGCGTAGGGGTCTTGAGGGTGTGTTTTTAGAGACCATTGACCGGCGGTAGGCGGGAGCGGTTCCCTTTGCTGCACGGTATGCTAGGTCGAGGGCCTTGAAGCGGATTCATGCAGCAATGGGGAGCCAGTGCAGGTCCCTAAGAAGTGGGGTGACATGGGCCGACTTCGGTAGGTTTGAGATCAGGCGGGCCACTGCGTTCTGAATGAGTTGAAGAAGCTTAGTGGCAGTGGCCGGGAGGCCAGCGAGCAGTGCGTTGCAGTAGTCGAGGCGGGAGATGACTGTTGATTGGACGAGGAGTTGGGTGGCTTCTTTTGTCAGGAAGGGGCGGATCCTTCTGACGTAGCTCAAACGTCATAAAAGAACTCGGGGGAGTCTACATTGGGAGCGTAGATATTTACTAGTGAGCATCTCCTTCCCATTATATCCAAGTCAAGTGCAATCCACCTGCCCTCAGTATCAGCTCTCTGAGCATGTATTTTAGTACTGACATTCTTACGTATCAAGATAATAACCCCTCTTTTGCTAGAAGAGAATGTGCTAAAAAAAGCTCTGTCCTACCCAGTCCCTCTGAAACTTTCTTGATTCTGCTACATCTAAATGTGTCTCTTGTAGGAGAGCTATGTCTGTTCTTATGTTTGAGATACATTTGTGAGGTTTGGTCCGCTCCCCACCCACACGCTCCGTTCCTTTAAGGTATTTTGTTGATTAATTGCATTCCCCACCACACGCTTCTGGAGCAATGATCAATTTCATCCCGCAGCTGTCACAGCTTGTCATCAGCGCCCTGTGGCTTTATATACCCTGATCCCCCTAATATCGATGTTGGATCGTTTTGAATATACTCCTGCATTTGCCTGTCTTTCCCATCGCTGTTCCCTGTCTGTTGCTCCCCAGGACTTTCGTGAAGTAATCCCTGTGGAGAACCTGATTCCCCGTACGAAGCTGCGCCTCGTTTATCTGCCCGCTTTACGCGTTGCGCTCTGGTGAGTTTTTGGAAACAGTTCTTTTTGGATCACCAGTTTTTGTGTGTTTGTGAAACACCGAAGAGATCCCGTTTTTGTTATACTGTTCTCACCTATTTTTTGTGTTGGATTTTCACCTTGGATTACCGTATTGTTTTTTCTCTGGACTCTGCTAACTGTGTGTGTTACACCGAAGATCAAGTCACTTGGATATTTATTTGGATCAGTCACCTCTCTGTTTCTGTTGTGCGCTGGGCTAACTCAGATTTCTCTCTCTCTCCGTTTCCACCTGGAGTGAAAGCTGGGAGGATCTGCAGAGCGGCTTCAGACGTCACAAGCTAATTCCTCACCACCACCTACTGGAAGAATCTGCAGAGCCGCAACAATCTTCACATGCCAGATTCCCCGTTTGTTCTGTTGCTCAACTTAATTCAACCTTGTGACTCTGAGAATAAATATGCCCTTGCTTTGGCTAACTCTGAAACAACTCTCTCTGTGCCGTTGCGCTTGAGGTCGGTTACAAACCCTAACAACATTAATATTTTCTTTCTCTTAGTGGCAAGATTAGCCCCCTTCACATTCCAGCTAACTATTTTAAGTCTCCCCGCCATAGTATCCTCTCAACTCTATATTCAAACCTCTCTGTGCTTGCAAAAATTAACCGTAGTATTGCTGTCATAACATAACTAGGTGAACCGGGATGTGCTAGACTGTTTAAGAACAAATTTAAATTAAATTTGAACAGTGGCCGTTCCTGACAGGTCAAACCAGCCCAAGGGTCCTGGTCTGTTGTCGTCCCTGTCTTCAGTGCGGTCACAAAACATTTCTAAGATTTTTCTAAACATTAGGCCCTATGTTCCCACAGCCCTATGTTCCCACATCTCTTAAGATTCTTCAACAAAATTAGGCCCTATGTTCCCACAGCCAATGGTCCCACAGCCCTATGTTCCCGGACAAACCCTCTACTACCAGAGGACAATTGGATAATAGGTTTGGTGTAATTGGCTACCAAATTAAGAGAAATGGGGATCAAATCCGATAAAATGTCATGAAAAAAGGAAATGTGGGAACATAGGGCTGTTGGAATGTGGTACTCTCAAGAATATGTGCATAATCTTGTGTAATTTTTGCAATTGTTTATATCTAATTATTATTATTAGAAGAATTGTGGTAAACTTCATGTTGCCAGCTACATGCTAATATAATTAACTAAGTTCACAGATAAAATCATTCACATCCCATCCATCCCCCCTCCCCTCCGGTGTTCCCCAGGGATCTGTCCTTGGCCCTATCCTCTTCATCATCTACCTCCTCCCACTCGGTCTGATTCTCCGTAAATACAGCATCAATTTCCACTGTTACGCGGACGACACCCAGCTTTATGTTTCCTCCAAACCCACTTCCACCCTCCCTCCCTCTTCCCTCTGTGCCTGTTTACAGGAAATCAAATCCTGGTTCACTTCAAATTTCCTCAAATTAAACAGTGACAAAACAGAGGTAGTCCTCATTGGCTCCAAGTCCACACTCACCAAGCACCCCAGTTTCACCCTCACCATAGACAACTCCTTGGTTTCCCCTTCCCCCCAGGTCAAGAGTCTGGGTGTCGTCCTCGACAGCACCCTATCATTCCATTCCCACATCAATAACATCATCCGGTCCGCCTACTTCCACCTTCGCAACATCAACCGCCTCCACCCTTCACTCACTCCCAACAGCGCCGCAATCCTGGTCCACTCCCTCGTCACTTCCCGCTTAGATTACTGCAACTCCCTTCTCTTTGGTCTCCCCCACAAACTCCTCCATAAGCTCCAACTGGTCCAGAACGCTGCTGCCCGTATAATCACCAGAACCCCTGTCATCAGTCACATCACCCCCGTCCTACGCCAACTACACTGGCTTCCCATTAAACACCGCATAGATTACAAGATCCTCCTCCATACATTCAAGGCCTTTCACAACCTCACCCCTCCATACCTGTCCGACCTCCTTCACATCAACATTCCCACCCGGTCCCTCAGGTCTGCCTCCTCCATCAACCTGACCGTCCCCCCAGCCCGTCTGTCCACCATGGGGTCAAGAGCCTTCAGCTGCTCTGCCCCTCGCCTCTGGAACTCCCTCCTGGATTGTGATTGTGAATTTAACTGTTTTTAAATTGTTGTACGGCGACCTTGAGTGCCTTGAAAGGCACCTTATAAATAGAATGCATTATTATTATTATTATTATTATTATTACTGTGAGGAGGAGAATAGTTTATAGAGGAAGTGAAGGGCGGAACCTATTAGTTCAGGTGATGTGTCAGGTCCCCCTAAGGTGACGGTTTCCGCCCTCTCCCCAGAGGAGATTGGAGTAGAACGTGAACAGGTGGTGTCTTCATTCCTCTTGACCATCACTCTGTTGTTTCAGGTCAGTACACTGTGAAAAGTACAGGAAACACTACTGTTAGAAGGTATAACGTTAGGTGATATGAATATAACGAGAATTGTGAAATAAGTTGAATGGTTAATAACGTCAATAAGAATGTGATATGTTATGTGAGCGCACATTGCGACACATCTCGACCATGAGGGGGAAGATGGTGTTTTTCACGTTATCAGTTACAGACGGCGCACACGTGCCGCTGGGTTATAGAAGACATTATGATCATAATGTACATTGTAACATGTTTATTCAATGCTGGGCCCTAAACACTTGACAATAATGTGGAATAAGGTTAATTGCTATCCGTGAATTGAGTTCTAATGTTGAAGGAAGCACATGTCACAAATGCACCAGTCAGAGCTTAACGGTTCCCGGTCGCGGCTCACGGCGACGTGATGAAGTGACGTCATCAGTTTGTGCCTCTCTGTATCGAAAACTTTGTCCATTTCCGGGTTTTTTTCGGCGTGGCATTATGACGTGTCCTTGAAACTACACGCTACTTTTATTTTGTCTTGATAAACCAATAAATGAATGAACCAGGATCATTTCAATTCGATGCTAAATAAACTTTTACGCACGCGTAAAATGTGCCAGATATAATTTTACATGCGTTACATTTTTATCAATATCTTGGTCATTTTTTGAGATAGAATGAAACGGAAAAGTTTGGGAGGAAGTGACGCAGGAGGCGGAAGTTTACTGCCAGAAAGCAAGAGTAGAAGAAGTCTCCATGTGCGCGTAAAATCTGTCCAAAAGATAATTTCTGTGGGACAACACCGTTTTTTTTAGTAGTTATAGTTTATAGTTAGTAGTTCGACTTGTATAGCAGTAGTAGTAGTTGTAGTAGTAGCAGTAATAGTAGTAGTAGTAGTAGAAGTAGTAGTAGTTGTAGTAGCAGTAGTAGTAGTAGTAGTAGTAGTAGTATTAGTAGACTTTAGTAGTAGTAGTAGTTTGAGCTAACATGCGTCGAAGTCAGCGTGTTAGCAATGTGCCCATGTGGAGGTCCCTCTACGCTGGAGATCAAGACATGAGAGATCTATTTGGTGATGATACAGATGAAGAAGTATCTTCAGATGGTTCTGATCATGATGACGTTGATGATCCATCGTTTGTTGGTGATGGTGACGAAAGGTCCACTGATCATGACGACAATGAAAGGTAAAGACACTTATTTTGGACTTTGATTGCTTTTGTTTTTGTCAAACTTGTTGGGAAAGGCAAAGAAAGGCTTTCACATGATAAGTGCACATGATGAATGCACATGATAAGTGTACATGCTAAGTGTACATGATGAATGTACATGACAAGTGTACATGCTAAGTGTAAATGCTAAGTGTACATGATGAATGTACATTACAAGTGTACATGATGAATGTACATGTACATGACAAGTGTACATGATGAATGCACATGATAAGTGTACATGCTAAGTGTACATGATGAATGTACATGACAAGTGTACATGCTAAGTGTAAATGCTAAGTGTACATGATGAATGTACATTACAAGTGTACATGATGAATGTACATGTACATGACAAGTGTACATGATGAATGTAAATGACAAGTGTACATTATAAATGTACATGATAAGTGTACATGGTGAATGTACATGATAAGTGTACATGGTAAGTGTGCATCAAGAGATTCCTTGTTGAATGTTGAAAATAATGTGCTTTTTATTGTTTTCTACAGTGAGGAGGAGGAAGGAGCAGAAGGAGCAGAAACTCTGCCTTCAACCAGTTCTGTGAGACATGGAAGGAGGGCACAAGACAGGTGAGAGACTTATTATTATTATTATTATTATTATTATTATTATTATTATTATTATTATTATTATTATTATTATTATTATTATTATTATTATTATTATTATTATTATTACTGCTTTTGTTTTAGTTATTACTCTGTTCATAAAAGTTGAAAATAATGTATTTTTACATGTCATTGTCGACACAGCAATGATTTGCCTGGGACATCTAGGGGGGCAGGGCGTGCCCAAGCCCGGTCCAGGTCAAGAAATGACCCAGACAGGTGAGAGACTTATTATGGATGTGTATTGCTTTTTTATTATTACTAGGTTTGCAGACGTTGTACGCAATATATACAGAATGGAATATTGAGTGTATATACAGTGTGTGTGTGTTGTATGAGCAGTGTTTTATATGTACAATGTGTGTGCCATTTATGTGCAGACATGATGAGCAGCCTGCTCCACGCCGACCCAGGACAACCCGGGCCAGGCCAAGACGTCCAGTCCAGGCAGGAGATCAGACGCCCTGGAAGACGGACAATGATCCTGATCCAGCCCCTCAGCCCCTCCGGTTCATGCCGCGCAGACCCCCAGGACCGCAGCTAGACCCCCATGCCACGTATACACCCAAGGAGCTCTTCATGCTGTATTTTTCCATGGATACCATGAAGACCCTGTGTATCAACACTAACAAGAACGCGGCAAAGAACCAGGCAAGTTTCAAGTTTCTTTATTAGCTGTAGTTTTATATGAAATGCTTTTTCCTGTAAAATGTGACTAACTGAGTTACAATACAATATACAGGCACGGGGGCAAAAGACCAAGTGGGAGGATGTCCAGGCCGATGAATTGTACAAGTTCATCGGCCTGCTGCTGTACATGGGGCTCGTCCCACTGTCTGCGCTCCAGGACTTCTGGAGGGTCAAACACCTTCTCTCTGTGCCCCTACCAAGAATGGTCATGTTCCGGGACAGATTCAGGTATAATATATATTCCTGTATAGTGTACATCGTGTCCCATATGTTACTTATGTTTATAGTGTCGTTATATGACTTATAATATGACTTTGACTTCAGGTCAATCTTGTGGAACCTCCACCTGAGCGATCCCGAGGAGGATGCCATGAACGACGCCAGGAAGCGAACACCGGAACACGACAAACTGTTCCGCATCAAGCCGCTCATCCTCGACATCGGTGAGGCCTGCAAGGTGCACTACCACCCTAAGCGGCAACTGGCAGTGGATGAGAGGATGGTGGCCACGAGGGCACACACCGGCATGACGCAGTACATGAAGGACAAGCCGACCAAATGGGGGGTCAAACTGTTTGTGCTCGCTGACTCGGATAACGGCTACACCATCGGCTTCAATGTTTACCTAGGGAAGGCACACGTTCATACAAGTGAACACGGCATCACATATGATGCTGTTGTGGACCTCCTTGATACAGGATGGCTTGGGACTGGATATCACATTTATGTTGATAACTACTACACCAGTCCCAAGCTGTTCAAGGACTTGCTGGCCATGAAGCTGGGAGCCTGTGGAACCTACAGGGAGATCAGGAAAGACGTTCCCAAGGGGAGACCTAATGCCCTCAGGATGAAGTGTGAGAGAGGTCTCATCCGCTGGATCAGAGAGGGGTCCCTGGTCTTCGTGAAGTGGATGCACACAAAGTTGGTATGTATGTGTGTGTATGTATGTATGTATGTATGTATGTATGTATGTATGTATGTATGTATGTATGTATGTATGTATGTATGTATGTATGTATGTATGTATGTATGTATGTATGTATGTATTTGTTATTCTTATTCGTGACTTTGTTCTGTCTAAATGTCTACTGTGAGCAATTTGTAGTGTCAAATTTCTAATGATTCATTTCTATTCTATTCTATCTAGGTGTCTGTGTGCTCCACCATCCACCCAGCAATCACACCTCCTGGTCAGAAGGTCAAGAGGAGGGTCAAGGCGGCCGATGGGACCTGGTCGGTTGTCTGGTTTCCGTGCCCCACCCCTGTGATCGAGTATAACAAACACATGGGCGGAGTCGACCTATCCGACCAGCTGATCCAGTATTACTCGACCCACCGGAGAACTGGCCGGTGGTATCGCACCATCTTCTTCCACTGTCTCGACATTGCTACCACCAACGCCTACATTCTGCACTGCGAGATATGTGAGGCGAAGCAGGAAGCGCATCTCTCCCACAAGGAGTTCATTTCAGTGATGATGGGGGAGCTGTGTGGACTGGACAGCACAGGAGCTCCTCTTGACAGGACCGCAAGCCATCTCCCTGTTCCCATCGCCCCTCCCGCAGCGGGCGCGGACAAGAGCCAGAAAGCCACCGCTGGCCGTAAGACCTGTGTCCGGTGCACCAAGGAGGGGAGAAGGAATCTGACCGCGTGGAAATGCCAGAGATGCGATGTCGCCCTCTGTCTAATTTTAGACCGCAACTGTTTTACAGAGTGGCACAATTGATCATGGAACACAGCCTCTCCTCCTGCTGGAACACAGCCTCTCCTCCTGCTGGAACACAGCCTCTCCTCCTGCCTCTCCTCCTGCTGGAACACAGCCTCTCCTCCTGCCTCTCCTCCTGCTGGAACACAGCCTCTCCTCCTGCTGGAACACAGCCTCTCCTCCTGCCTCTCCTCCTGCTGGAACACAGCCTCTCCTCCTGCTGGAACACAGCCTCTCCTCCTGCTGGAACACAGTCTCTCCTCCTGCTGGAACACAGCCTCTCCTCCTGCTGGAACACAGTCTCTCCTCCTGCTGGAACACAGTCTCTCCTCCTGCTGGAACACAGTCTCTCCTCCTGCTGGAACACAGTCTCTCCTCCTGCTGGAACACAGTCTCTCCTCCTGCTGGAACACAACCTCTCCTCCTGCTGGAACACAGTCTCTCCTCCTGCTGGAACACAGTCTCTCCTCCTGCTGGAACACAGTCTCTCCTCCTGCTGGAACACAGTCTCTCCTCCTGCTGGAACACAGTCTCTCCTCCTGCTGGAACACAGTCTCTCCTCCTGCTGGAACACAGTCTCTCCTCCTGCTGGAACACAGTCTCTCCTCCTGCTGGAACACAGCCTCTCCTCCACGCCTTTGTCCCCCATTGTCCTTGTGCTGGTCGATGTCCCAGGCAAATCATCGCTCTCGTTGTCGAGGACAACGGATGGGTCCTCATCCTCAATTTCGTCCTCCGATTCTATGTCCGACTCCGACTCCACTCCTATCATCCTGTATAATAATTCTTCGTCTTCTCCAAACATACTGTGTCTGTGCAGCTGGGACACACACATCACACGGGGCTCACCTCGCCTCATATTCAGCCTCTCCTCATGCTGGAACACAGTCTCTCCTCCTGCTGGAACACAGTCTCTCTTCCTGCTGGAACACAGTCTCTCCTCCTGCTGGAACACAGCCTCTCCTCCACGCCTTTGTCCCCCATTGTCCTTGTGCTGGTCGATATCCCAGGCAAATCATCGCTCTCGTTGTCGAGGACAACGGATGGGTCCTCATCCTCAATTTCGTCCTCCGATTCTATGTCCGACTCCGACTCCGACTCCACTCCTATCATCCTGTATAATAATTCTTTGTCTTCTCCAAACATACTGTGTCTGTGCAGCTGGGACACACACATCACACGGGGCTCACCTCGCCTCATATTCAGCCTCTCCTCCTGCTGGAACACAGTCTCTCCTCCTGCTGGAACACAGTCTCTCCTCCTGCTGGAACACAGTCTCTCCTCCTGCTGGAACACAGCCTCTCCTCCACGCCTTTGTCCCCCATTGTCCTTGTGCTGGTCGATGTCCCAGGCAAATCATCGCTCTCGTTGTCGAGGACAACGGATGGGTCCTCATCCTCAATTTCGTCCTCCGATTCTATGTCCGACTCCGACTCCACTCCTATTATCCTGTATAATAATTCTTCGTCTTCTCCAAACATACTGTGTCTGTGCAGCTGGGACACACACATCACACGGGGCTCACCTCGCCTCATATTCTAACGTAAAAAAACAGCTCCAAAGAACTCCAAAAACGATTGTGCTGCTGCTGTTCAAAAGATACGTCTGCTTCTTTCTCCTGCTGGAACCCAGCCTCTCCTCCTGCTGGAACACAGTCTCTCCTCCACGCCTCAGTCATATGTGTACTGTATATATGTATATTGAATATCCCACAATTTAATTATTTAATTATTTTTTACTTTTCTACTGTAAAACTTTTTTTTTAACTTTTTTTTGGAAAAAAATTACTTTTACTGACTTTTTGTAAAAAAAAAAAGCATACTGGTGATAATTTCCAGTTGAGAATCAAAATTTCGTCTGTGTTTATTACCTGTGTATGGAGAAAATAATGCTTTGTAAATTGAATTCTGATCTGTTCTCTCTTGTTTATGTAAATATACTACCTGAGGGTGCATATCCACTGTTTTATATCCTTGATTTGATATGTTTGCATTGGTTCATACTAAAAAGAACACATTTTCTAAATCCGATTTTGTGTTTTGTGTTGTACATTATGCAGTATACAGTATATACAGTATTATACAATATGAAAACTAACTGTCAGGTCATATATGTGAGGCTGTGCTGAAAAAAAGATACAAAACATACCATGGTAAAACATTTTAAAACATTTTAAAATGGAAATTATACAATTTAAATCAAAATTAGCCAAAACATTGAAATATCCCAGGACCCAGAAGGGTTTAACGCTAATGAGACGCCATTTTGTAGTTTGATTAGAGCTAATAATTCGGGTAAAGGAATATTTACCATGAAGTTTAAGAGCAGTCTTAAACTACGACAAGTAAGTTGAATGGTAAAAGTATGTTCATCTATGGTGTTCATTGAACTAGTGGGATTTGTGACGTGTGACGGCCTGTTGTTTCAATGGTACCATGTGAAAGAAATCTGTGTTTTTCAATGTATATTTGGTTTATAACTGATATATAGAGACAAGCTTTAAGAGGGTAATACCATTATCATCACGGGTTGAACGGTGGAGGAATAGCGGTCTAGTGGCTGGCAGTCAGTGTTAGCAGAGCAGAATGTTTGCATTCCATCAGAACATCAACAAGCTGATAAGAACGGCAGCAGGCACAGGAGCGAGATCCTAGGGTTGACATGAATGAAAACAGACGTTTTAATGTGTGTTAGAGGTTATTAGCAGTTGCTATGACAGCGCGTCGCATGGCAACCAGGAGAGGGGCGAGGCCGTCGTTGCTATGACGAAGATCCTATAAATCTAACAGTGTTTCCGGGTGTAAGGCAGACTAGGACCAAGAGTGACCACGAACGACTAAGAACGACTGAGGAACCATCAGAGACTTTGAGACGGCTCCCTCCTCTCATCACAGAGAGGGGGGGGGGGAGGGCAGCATGAGAGAAGTGCCACGACGACAGGCTTCTGGAATAACCACCAGGCCACGATGACACCCCGAGTGGGGAGAGAGGAGAGATCATCAAAATAGACTTTTCAAGGACAATACAATGTGATAACATCTGAGCTGAGGCTTTATGTAATAAACAACGCTCTTTCGAGAAAGGTATTATGCTGTAAAGGGTTGAATTCTTATGGAGGTGGTGAATACTTATGCCTGCGGATTGCATTAACGGGGGATGATAAGGATTGTACAGCCAGTATGTGGAGACGTCGGAGAGATAACAAACACAACGCAGAGTCAGTGGATGGAGATGAGAACACAAGCCAAACAGACGAAGACGTGATACTGGCCGATTGATCAGAATCCAACACGTGTGATAGTACTGACACTACTAATACTAACTGAACGGATGTTTTTTCAGCGCTGTATAACGGCGTTCAAAAGTGCGTTCATTCTCAGTCAGCACTATATTATAACAGCGTTCAAAAGTGTGCCAGATTTCAGATGCCTTTCAGCCGAAAACCCAGTTAAAACACACAGTAAACAGGCTTTAAAATAATGAGGAAAACCACCTAATCTGGCAACCGCTCTGGGCGGGGCTTCGGGGAGTCTGGTAGTATAGCAGCAGCACTCGCACTTTCAGAAGGCTCTGCACTCCCAGAGTCAGACTCTACGCGGCGTCGGCGTACAGTATGAGCATTTAAAAGAGTTTTAGTTAAAGTCAGTAAATGTTTTGCACTTTGAATATTGAACTTTGAGGTACAACCTTAGTTTCATACCTCAGCCTGGTTCCTACCTTGTGTTGTGTTAGTACAGAGTTATGTCGGCACATGTTTATATGTTTGCACAATGACTACTTTCACTTTTGGTACTTTAAGTATATTTAGATTATTATACTTAATAAAGACCATTCAAGCAGCACGTTTTTCCTCATGTTTTTGAAAATATACTGTAGAGATGAAAGCTGCAGCTGCTACTAGTGTGGACTGAATGGGCGGCAGCAAAGCGTTATGGAAATGCCAGTATTCTGTGGTTCTATTATGGGTTGTGGCAAGAAATACATTTGACAAATAATAGCTCGCAGCAACGTATTGAAAAAATAACTATAAACTATAAATTTGTTCATTTTTGAAACCATGAACTTTAGTTCAACATTTTTAATTATGAACTATGAACTGAACTAGTTCATTTTAAAATTTGTGAACTGTGAACTGAACTAGTTCATGTAGAAAGTGAACTTTCCCAACACTGCTAATACTGTTATACCGGTGGCACAGACGCCAGCCACTAAAGGAGAAATATGTCTAGATCACCTCTCTGTCTCCCTACTTCTCTCTCTTTTCCCAAGCTCTGATAAAGGAAGAGGGGGAGAGACTCTCTCCCCCTCTTATCACCTCTCTCATCTTTCCCCCTCCTTCATTCTCTCCCTACTTCTCTCTCTTTCCCCCAGCCCCCCCTCTCTCTCCCTCTTTCTTTATCACATCTCATCTCCATCCCTTTCTCTCTCATATCTCTCCATCTCCTTCTCCCTCATCCCTCTCTCTCTTTATCACCTCTCATGTCTCTCCTCCCCCCCTTTCGGTCTCCAACCCCTCTCTAGATCTCTCTCTCTTCTTCGCTCTCCCTTTCTCATCTCTCTCTATCTTCTCTCCCCCTCTACCACTTCCCTCGCTTCCTCCTTCAAAGGTGTGATCTTACACTGTCAATTATCAGGAAAAGTCACACATGCACGTGTAGAGTGAACGTTATCGGTATTGCAGCAAAGAGACTGAAACCAAAGAGAAATGTATATATGTCGCTAATTATGTAAGTTAATATTTTGACAACCATTGATATTGAAACAAAGGAGAAATGTAAATGAAAGTATATGATTTAAGTGAAGGTTTTGATAACCATTGCCAGTAGTACCAAGAACAAATGTCTATCTGATTCAGAATGTAAATGTTTTGATAACCATTGACAGTGATACTCAGATGTACTGAAGCAGACTAACAAATGTAAATGATTGTAAATATGACGTTTTGATACAGAAATTATTCTGGATTTGTAATAAAATTCAGAGAGGAGATTGGAGTAGAACATGAACACGTTGTGTCTTCATTCCTCTTGACCATTACTTTATTGTTTCAGGAGGGAATGATGACATCGGCCGCAAACATGATTTGTGAAGGTACCCGATAGCCTTGGGACCCGTAACAGGAACATAGGGCTGTGGGAACATAGGCATGCTCCTGCTAACATAATGCTTAGTGGCTAGTAAAGTGAAACTAGTATTGTATTATTCTTATACATTCATGTGATGACACGTCCAGGAATTCATTACATGATGAGGCAAAACACACCCAAACACACACAGTGCCACTTGTGCTGTATTCCTGTGTGTTTCAAAGCTTAGCATGCCTGACGTGGTCATGCCCACTTCTCAACTATCAAATCAAATTCCTCCCAATGTTATGTCTCGTCTGCCTATTTCCACTCGGAAATATGTCACAATACAGAAGCTAAATACCCTCGTAATGCTGGTTTAGCTAGAATTTAAGCTAGCTCATAGCATGGCACATGGAGAAGTTTCAAACAGAAACTGGGAAATACACAAAGGTGTTGTGGGTTGGCCGGAGTAACTCCTCTGCCCTCTACCCCTACGGACGTGCAACGCGGGCAGTGGCGCACTGGCACTCAATCAGCGCAATCAGCCATAGACACACCTGCCATTGATGAGGGACCTGCGCTACAAGAACCAGCCAGATCTGCAACACGTTGCCAGAACATAATTAGAACTAGGTACAAGTCGTAGAGAAAATTCTTCTCTTCTTTCCACACGTATTCCCGAGAAAACAGTCTGACCTCATTTTTGTCTCCCCTCCCAGGATTCCACGGACGCTCGATCCCTTGTGTTTCACCACCCTGACTCTGGCTCCCCTCACTCCCGTGGACGGACCCCACGGTTAACACCTCTCGCTTGCCCCTCGGATATCCTCTGGACTGGACAATTTAATTAGGCGCACGCACATCGCTGCAACACCCCGCTTAGCCATTCACTTTACAACACCGGTAAGTAAAACACATAGTCTTTAATTTTGCATACACATACAGTAGGTTAGAGACACACTCCACAAACATTCCAAGGACACACCATACACTTCCCGCAAATCCCTTCCCTACGTTTATAATAAACGTGCCCACAGGCTTCTTTGCTTACAACTGTTTCAGAGTCACCTACTTGGGTCCCTGTATCATTCATCGTAACACAAAGGTATGCATATGAAACAGGGAATAAACTTGCTCTACAGTTGAAGAAACAACGAGTAGATCCTCACCTTATCACCGACATACACAAATCACACAGGACAAGTTGACGTGGGTTAATTGAGTTGTTCTGAACTGTCACTGCTGTGAAGCTGTCTCAATGTGCACATACCCGACGTTCACACCGGAGTGCAACGTCCCACAGAACGCCTCTATTTTCAGCACTCCAGTGTGATGAGCCACTGAACATTCTCAGGATAGGAAGGGTGGCGAGGTTCATGCATATACAATGTCAAGGAGTTTTACCCTTTTGAGGCTATTGACCCATCCACTACTCGTTAGTAATTATCTCTGTATGCGATCGGTTGTGTCTGTCTGCAAGTGAGTATGTGTGTGTGTGTGTGTATGTGATTCATTGATTATTTAATGTTTGTGTCATGCACAACCCTCATGGGATTATAGGACACCGAGAATTTAGTTCCAGTGTTCCATTATTTCATTACATTTAATTACATAATTAGAGATTATTATACAGCTTGTCATTTAATTAATTAATTCATTTTGTTTAGTTTAGTTTGTGCGTGTGCGTGTGCGTGTGTGTGTGTGTGTGTGTGTGTGCATGCATGCGTGTGCGTGTGCGTGTGTGCGTGTATGGAGCATCTCTCCAACTAAAAGGCTGAGGTGGACTGACATTTAGATTAATCTGTCTAGTTTAGTTAGGATGTCTATTTTCTCCCATGTCTGCTTTTCTGCAGACATGGGAGAACCTTTTAACCTCTGTCTCTGTCTCAACCGGTCCCATGGAACAGCTTCATACCGCCTTCTGTCTGGCCTGCAGTGCTGAACCTTCTGAGTTACTCCTCCTGCCCCCACGGGGCATACGGCCCTGAGCTATTGTCTTGTATCTAACCCTGTATCCATACGCTTGCAGTAGTTCTATCTATTACTCTATTTCACAATTTTCTTATATACTATGATTCTACTGTCACCATGTATGCATATGCTCACTACATGTACTGTATTTATTGCTCCATCTCCGCCCACTACAAACATGGGAACTATCTAACCCCCCCCCCCATCTCTCTGAGTGCTTGTCTCGTAGTGCTGACCAAGGTGGTGGATGTCTCGGGGTCTTGGCCAAGATTGCAGCGACTGTTCTACGTGCACCACCGAGGCCATGGATCAGCTTCTTACCGTCTTCTGTCCGTGGTCTGTCAACGTGGTTTCATTGCTGGGTTAAGTACTTCTATTCTATTCACATAATATGCTTACTTCATATATCTATTCTATTCACATATATGCTTACCACTTGTATCTATTGCTATGTCCGCCCATTACAATCACGCAAGCTGTCTAACGCCTGTCCCGTCTCCCTGTCTCCCTGTGAGTTGCTGTCCCGGAGTGATGACCGGAGTGTCGGACGTCCCGTGATGAAGACTGGGAGGATGCGACCCTCTCTGCGTGCCCTCCTGTCTCCCTGTCTCCGGCTGTCTCGTAGTGATGACCGGAGTGCTGGACGTCCCGCGATGATGACGGGGAGGTTGCGACCCTCTCTGCGCCGCCCCCTGTCTCCCTGTCTCCGGCTGTCTCGGAGTGATGACCGGAGTGTTGATCCTCCCGTGATTAAGACGGGGAGGACGCGACCCTCTTTGCGCCGCCCCTGTGCCTCAAATAGATCCGCTATCAGCTCTATCTTTAATCTTTCAAAATGTTCACTTGCTATCGCTATCAGCTCTATCTTAAATTTTTCAAAATGTTCAGTTGCTATTGCATGCTTACCAACTGTCCGTCTGCAACACTACTATCACCGACATCTAAGAAGGGAAATCCCCCCTTGAATGGCCCTTCTAAGGTTTCTCTCCTCCACATTGCCTGTGGTGCATGTTTTCCTATTGCTAGGTTTTAGTGAGTTTTTCCTTACCTTCGTGTGGGGTATGTCTGGGAGTGTTGCATTCATTTATTTTGCATTTATTTTAAATTGGTTGGACCTTATGGTGTTCTTGTTTTGTTCTTGACTTATTGTGATGTTTCTTCTTGACTTGTTTAAAGAAGACGTGTCCGGTCCATGGGGACATTAATGTGTGTTGTCAGGCCTTACAAATACATTTGATTTGATTACATTTGATTTGTGGAGGAAACATTGCACATAGGCAGACAGCAGGCTATTTTTCAAATCAGTCAATGACAAGTATTTTATTGGAATTAATTTCCATCATTGTCCATTCAAATGGATATTCAGTATAAAGTTACACCTTTTGAACACAAGAGGGCGATACTACACAGGTTCGCTGCTCAGAGCCTCTGGGAATCGGCTCTCTGACCCCTGTTTACAACATGGAAATACCATAGTGAACCTATTGTTGTTGCTACACCTACTGTATGCATACATTTAATCCTATCATTGTCCAGTGAAATAAGCCCTGCCCCCCAGTGCATGGAACCTGTTTCTAAAATGCTTCCAATCACCACCCGTCGGCGGAGAACAAAAGGATTTTTTTTTTATATTATTTTTTAAACAAACATATAAACAAACATGACAACACACGATAAGATATACAAGCATTAATTAACAGTGCACATCCAATGAAATCACCAATTAGTTAAATGTCTTATACAGGATATACCCCTAATACCTGCTATCTAATACCCTACACACATATGCTCTAGCTCGTACCCCCCCCCGGACCCCCCATTTGGATAATCCATCCATTATCCCTCGCTCCTAACCAGACACTACCATTATATGCTAGCTTTTATTCTCTCCACCACTTCTAACCACATTGTCATTTTGGATTCATTGAGACCCAAAATTCTTGCTGTAGATATTTCTTGATAAATCACATCGAGATATGTAAGAATCCAGACCTTCCGGCAAATTTTTTCCGGTTGAAACCATTGTGATGCTATGAGCTTTTTAGCCACTGTGATACCCGATAAAACCAATCTCTTTAGCTGTGGATGTACTGCACACTCAAAAACATCATTCAGCAGTAATACAGAGGGGTGTACAGGTATATTCAGAGTTAAGAGATTTGATAATTGCTGGGTCACTTCTTTCTAGAATATCTTAACTGGTGGTCAGTCCCAGTACATGTGCATAAATGTCCCCTCGTCCCCATTTGTACACAAGGAGCATTTGGAGTCTTGTTTAAGACCCATTCTGTTCAGTCTTATAGGAGTCAAGTATGTCCTGTGAATATAGTTAAGATTGATTTGTTGATGGTCCGTCCGGGTTCCTTGATGTAAATCGAACATTTGCCCAGGCTTCTTGCCAATCAAAATCTTTTTCCAGGTCTGGTATATCCCTCCTCCAGACTGAGTCTAGGTGGAGGGTTTCATACGAGGACGTTAGTAATTGATGATAAAAATCTGAAACAAAACCTCTCAATGTCTCTCTTTCATAGAAGAATTTGTGGTATTTGTGGTGTACAATTGGTATCCTTAATGGAACACCGTGAGCCTTCAAACATAACAATAACTGTGCGTAAAAATAATATGTGGAATTGGTGAGATTAAATTTTTTGTGTATTTCATCATAACTACAAAAAATTTTGTTGAAAACATCTCCTAATGAGTGTATGCCTTGCTTTTCCCATATAGGGAATCTTATAGTTCGTTTTCCAATCAAGAGTGCATTGTTATTGAATAAGGGAGCATGATTATGCCATTTATGTGGGTTAGAATATTTATTTTGTGTTTCACGCCATATCCGGATCGCATGAGTAATTATGGGGCCAAATTTCCGTTCGCATTGCTTAATTGATAATTTGGTGTATGCTATGTCCTTCAGTCTATGTGGAGCTACTATATTTTCTTCTAAATTTCTCCAGGATACTAGTGCTTGGGGATCGAACCATGTTGTCAGTGGTCTTAAAGTGTACGCCTTAAAATAGTGGAAAAAATCTGGAAATGCCATACCACCGTCTGCTTTGTTTCTCTGTGCGGTAGATCTTTTTATACGTGGTGGTTTGTTATTCCAAATAAATTTGTATGTGGAGGAGTGTAATTTTTTCCAGTAACCCTCTGGAGGGGGTAACGGTAGCATTGAGCTGAAGAAGTTGATTCTAGGTAGGACGTCCATCTTAACTATTGATACCCGTGCCTGTACTGAGTTTTTAAGTTTTGACCACCTGTCAAGGTCGTCTTTGATTTTGTTTTGGATTTTTATGTAATTGTGCTTCACCGTTTGGCTTATGGTAGGGAATATTTCAACTCCCAAACATCTAAAGTGTTTTACCATATGTATCTCTTCTGGGAGGGTTATATTTTTTTTTGCAGGGGCGTTAAGAGGTAGGAAAGCCGACTTCGGCCAATTTATCTTAAATCCCGATAAATCTCCAAAGTCCTCAATCAACTTGAGCAGATGAGGCAATGTGGTGTTGGGGTTTTGCATGAACAGTATTACGTCGTCCGCATATAAACTAATTTTATGTTGTGTGCCCTTGATTACGATTGGTTCTATGGATTGGGATCGTCTTATATATTGTGCTAAAGGCTCTAATGATAGATCTAATAGTCCGGGACTAAGAGGGCAACCCTGTCTAGATGAGCGTGATACCGGAAAGATTCCAGAGGTGATTATACCTGTTGTAATCATGGCCGATGGGTCTTTGTATAATACTTTAATCATATCAATGAAACCTTTTCCTAACCCCATCCTTTCTAATACTGCCCATAGATACGACCATTCCAACCTGTCAAAAGCTTTCATTGCATCCAGGGACAGCATCGCCTTAGGTGTTGTGTCGTCCTTGTTAGCATCTAGTACGTGTAGTAATCGTCTTATGTTATCAGTGATCAAGCGGCCTCTTATGAAGCCAGTTTGGTCCGGATGAACTAAAGACGTCATATGCTTTTGTAGTCTGATGGCTAATACCTTAGAGTACAGTTTGATATCAGTTCCGAGGAGGCTTAAGGGTCTAAAACTACCGCACTCGGTGGGGTCTTTGTCTTTTTTAAGGAGGACTGTTATGAGTGCAATATTGTCGTTCTTATGGAAGTTCCCCTCCTTGACTGAGTATAAAATCATATTTAGTAATAAGGGTCCAATTATGTCCCAACAAGAGAGGTACATTTCTGGTGGGATACCGTCTCTTCCAGGAGCCTTACCACTTTGCATTTCGGATATGGCCTTCTTGAGTTCCTCTAGTGTGATCGGTGTTTCTAACTGTTTAGCGTCATCCTCTGAAAGTTTAGGGAGGTTAATTTGATTAAGATATGTGTCCATTTTGTTTTGATCGAAGGTCGTTTCTGATTTATACAAGTTGGGGTAGAATTCTTTGAATGTCGCGTTTATTTTTTTAGGGTCTGTAACAAGTCCTTGTTGTGCTTTAATGGTAGTTATATCTGCAAATTTTGTGTTAACTCTTAATCGCATAGCTAATAGGTGACTTGGTTTGGAACATTGAGAGTAATGCTGTTGTCTTGCGCTACGTATTTGTATTTCAGATTGTTGTCTGTATATGGCGTTAATCTCTTTTTTTAGTACATTAACTTGAGTTTCCAGTCGAACCGAGTTGTTGTATTGTAAAGAATTAAATAACGTTGAATAAAGCGTTTCCAGTTCAGCCAGTTTTGAGCATCGATTCTTGCGTATTTTGGAGGAAAAGCGAAATCCTTGATCATTCCCTTTACAGACATCCATAATATTCTGGGGTCCTACACCGAGTTCGCGTTCATCCGTAGGAATACTGTAAGAGCTTCTTTGATTTGTGTAATGAATTCCTTGTTATTAACAGCATCGAGTTAAATCGCCATCTTGGGGCTCGGGATGACAGTATACCAAATGTTCCTTTTAGGAGTAAATAACAGTGATCTGATAATGCATTGGGTATCATTTCCACATCATAGTTATCAAATAGTCTCGGGGATGCAAAAACATAATCTATTCTGGATAATGTGTTATGTCTCGCAGATTGACAGGAGTACTTCCGGGTCGTGGGGTTGAGTGATCACCATAAGTCATTTACACCTGTAATCTTCGACCAATCCTTTAATGCATTAGATGGATTTTTTTGTTAGTTGGAAAAGGAGGGGCAAGATTTGTCCATCCTTGGATTCCAAATGGCATTAAAATCCGCACCAATTATAAATGAGTATTCGGGAAGGTCTAACATTGCTCTGGTAAGTGTAGTGAAGAAACTAACTTCGTACAAATTTGGGGCGTATACCGCTACCAACGCTATTTTCCTGTTCTTGTGTACAATCTTAGCTATAGTTACCATCTGCATCAGACCATACTCCCTTCAATTCAATATTCAACTTCCGTCTAACGACTATGGCAACTCCACGAGTTCTCGTTCCATAGGAAGAGTGGCTAATGTTATGATATGTGTTGTCCGCTAACGTATCTATGTCTTTCTCTAAAATGTGCGTTTTGCTTAGCAGAGCCACGTCAACCTGTTCTTTTTTCATCAGTGTGAGCACGCTTTTGCGTTTGTGTTGATTATTTATTCCCCCAGTGTTCCAGATCATTATATTCAAACTAGCCATAATCTATACATGTTGTTGTGTAGTTGTTGGTAATGCTTCTGGAGTGCGAAGCTACAATAGATATACATCCAACTATTGAGGTCCCGTTGAGAGCCGAGCTTAAAGGATAACTCCACTATTTTGGGAAATTAGCTTATTTAACATCTTCCCTGGAGTTAGACAAGAAGATGCATACCTTTTTTGTCTCTGTGCGTGCATTTTAGCTTTGGGAATAGATGCTCCGTTAGCATAGCTTAGCTTCATCACTGGAAGTGAGGCAGGACAGTAGCCTTACAGTGCCTTACAGTGTATTGCAAGGTCTGACATTGACCAAACTTGATATGCATGACCTTGGTGGGCTCTAGGTCAACTCCTGAAAAGGGGGTCAATGTCAGACCTTGCAATCAAAAGTTAGGGGCGCACTGAAATTATGGCAAGGGTTATTAGCCCCCTAACTTTTGATTGCAAAGTCTGACATTGACCCCCTTTTCAGGAGTTGACCTAGAGCCCACCAAGGTCATGCATATCAAGTTTGGTCAATGTCAGACCTTGCAATACACTGTAAGGCACTGTAAGGCTACTGTCCTGCCTCACTTCCAGTGATGAAGCTAAGCTATGCTAACGGAGCATCTATTCCCAAAGCTAAAATGCACGCACAGAGACAAAAAAGGTATGCATCTTCTTGTCTAACTCCAGGGAAGATGTTAAATAAGCTAATTTCCCAAAATAGTGGAGTTATCCTTTAAGAACATACATATATACAAATAATAATCCCCTATTTCCCCCTCCCTCCGAGAGTCGTACAGGACTGTGTTCCATAGACACATCCTACGCGTATGACTCCCTCCCTTAAGCCACGGGTTGCCCAAAATGAGCTTTCTAACCCTAATCTTCCTATGCTAATTGCCATAGGATCTAAAACTTTCATTCTAATTCAATAGAATGTCACTTTTGGTCTTGCGCCTTCCCATTAATGTAATAACAATAGTGTGAAAAATGAAAAATATACCTTCATTGATATATTCATTTGAACCTTCTACTAACTTATGTTGGAACCATCAGAAAAAAGAAAAGAGTGGAGAAAAATACTAACACCATAAAAAAAAGTGAGAATTAAAATAAAACTCAACAGAGAAAAAAAAAATAAGAAAAAAAAAAATTGAGCTAAATTATGCAAATCCCTAAAGCAGTGGAGTAATTGTTTAAAATATTATAATAACCTTGTCATGCTTATACCTTTAGATGTGGCTGATGTTTTTTAAAACCTTATTGAACTTCCGTCACTGGATCATATGCTTATACATACCGGATGTTAAAGTTACAGGCCTTCATTGTATGAGTGCAGTATATTCTAGAAGGTTGAAGAATACCCTTGTAAATTCGTAAACACTGCTGTTATGTTCCAGAATGATCTTCCTGCCCAGGAGTTATGACCTACTAGTGTTTTCCAGCATATTCCATTGTGCCCCGAGTAGTCGAGAGAGGAGTCCAGAATATTCCAGAGTGTTCCCAATGTCAATATTGGATTATTGCCTCCTCAGAGACCAGAAGTCTATAAATATAATGCCTATCGATCCGTATTAAACACTTTGTGCCTCAGTGTTGCCAACATGCATATCAGCTGTTGCTTTTGTTGAGCCGTGGTAAAGTCATTCTAATAAAAATTATAAAATACAAAGAGTAAAAAAATTGAGAAAAAGAGAGAGATGATTAGGCTTATCTTCTGATTCGAGCCTATGTTGCGACCGGCCCCGGGGAACCAGTTTCATGTTGCTTCATGTATTCATCGGCATCTTTAGGCAAGTGTAATCCGAGCCTATTGCCATCTTCCCCCAAGATGGATAGAAGGGCCGGGTACCGAAGGCTTGGCTTAAGATTTCTCTTGTATAATCTCTGCAGCACATCTTTGTAGGGGACACGTAGAGCAATGGCCTCCTTGCATAGATCCTCATAGAAAAACACTGGTTTGTCACCATATTTCAGTTTCCCCCATTGATTGCGTGCCCCTCTGATGATCGCATCTCTTATTTCTGTCTTGCGCAGAGTAGCAATGATAACCCTCGTCCCGTTGACTTTTTGGTCTCGTGTACCGACTCTGTAACATTGGTCCACCTACGGCGCTGTGGGTAGGATATGTGTACCTAGAATTCCTGCTAACACAGTTGGAAATAAGTCGTCTGTGCAATTGACTGATTCATCCAATCCCACAATACGGATATTATTTCTACGGTAGTAGCGTTCGGTCTCGAGCCGCCTCTCCCTTGCTTCCTTTTCGATGTCTTGTATTTTCTTCCGAAGCGCTTTTTCCACCTGTTTTATCTCCTCCGCTACCTCTGTGAATCCATCGTTAACAGTTTTCTCGTTCTCTTGTACTTTCAATGTAATTCCTAGCACCGTGTTCTCCACTGCAGTGATTCGCCCGGCCTGTTCCGCGGCCGCTTTTATAACCTCTTCGAATTTAGCATCGATGTGTACTTTGAATTCGTCGATGTGTAATTTGAAAGCGTCCATCTGATCCTTCCCTGCTTGTATCTGATCCTTTATCAGGCTAGTCAGAGACTTGAAATCGGGTTGTGTAACTTCCCTGCTTGTATCAGTTGAGGTTGTAGGAGCATTGGGGGACACAGTGGATTTAACGGATATTTTCTTCTCAAATTCCACTGCTTTCTCTCTCACGGTGTTTATCCCCGCCGTTACCGTTATATCGTCGTCTGCTGTCACCCTCTCGGGGCTAGTCGTCGTCGGTCCCGGTGTGTTATCCGCTACTTTCTCCCCGACGGGGCTAGTCAATAACGGTACTGTAACTGAGGGGTACAATTCCCTGACTGTATTAAATAAGTATGGTATCATTAAACCACTACTGTCTTATGTACATTACTACTGGCCATACAGTACACAGGTATATGATATGAACACCTCCACAATGACACGGTTCCACACAAATCTGGGTTATAATAATATTTATTAGCAGCAATGATAGTATACAACAATACTTTACGTAGGGTCGCGCTTATAAGGCGAAGAATGTGCGTGAGTAAATCAAGAGCGTAAGTCCATTAGAATAGTACGCAGGAGATAATAAATACCACCTGTATCTTAGGAATTATATCTATGGTACACTAGTAGGGCAGCGGGAGATACTGGTAGGGTCCCTCCGGTTGTAGGCCAGCAGGGGGAGGAAATGTTCGAATGCAAACTCTGGATCAACGGGGAATCAATAAGCTCCAGCTACGGGAGTCGGTACATTACTCCCTTGATCGGCAGACGAAAGCAGCAGCTGTAATCCAAGTATGCGTGCAGCATAGGTGAAAGCCAGCCAGCCTCTCCAAGAGACGGGCTCGAGTGATGGTCCTCACGGGTAAATCCCACACAGTAGTGGGTGTAGACGATTCTCCTCCGCTCCAACAGCCACAGGACCAAAGCAATAATAATAATAATCCAGCCGGAAAATGGCTCTGCATTCACCGGTGTAGATTCTCCTGTGCGCGGTACTTCACATTAACTAGGTCGAACTTGACGTTATTCCACTAAGCTCTGACACTTTTACTG
The DNA here is from genome assembly GCF_963971535.1 of Notolepis coatsorum. NCBI lineage: Eukaryota > Metazoa > Chordata > Actinopteri > Aulopiformes > Paralepididae > Notolepis > Notolepis coatsorum. The sequence goes on from NC_140171.1 coordinate 106,622,409, forward strand.
TCCTATTCGCACGCGGTTATAAGTGCTCTATTTAGATGCACGGTTGCTCACTTCACTTGGTCGTTGACTCGTGATGAAGGCTTTACGTTTGAGGGTAACGCGTTTCTAGGTTAACTTGACTTTAGGCTAAGTGCTGCTGTATCCACCTGCGACGTATTTATACGTACGGCGAATAATCTAGTACCAGCCTTATTCCTGTCTCGTATTCTTGCGCAGAACCGGGCATGTCCAGGCAAGCCTTGACGGTGACTTTGAACTAGACCTTGGGGGTATGGCAGTGGCGCCTAGGGGGGTCGCTTCCAATAGGAGAACGAAATATTATGGTCTGTACTAGGTAAAAGGGATATTCCGTGTATATGTACAAAGAATACACAAGGGATATCAGACGATATACAAATATTATGCAATATATATCAAGTAGTAAATATATATATTCGGTTTAATCTGATCCTTCGTAACAGGTACTGTTGTACTGGCGGCTGCTGTATCATGAGAGCGTGTCATGACTTGCGCCGTTGTACTGTCTATTCCGAGTTTCTTTCCACTCTTTTTCTTGTCCTTAGGTTCCATGTTGAATCTTTATTTCTTTTGATATAGTTAGTAGAAGGTCTTATTTAATATATACGATGTGGTTTAATTTCATTAGTGTTGTTCAAATAAGGTTTTTAAATGAAATTAACGTTGACGGGAGCGGAGCTGTAACCAAACGCGCCTGCTACATATTGCTGTCAAACCGGAAAAAAAAGGATTTATAATGTCTCCCAAATGCTCAAAAAGTACCTCTTTTCAGAAATCGGTAAAAATTATCTCCGGTTGCCAGAGAACTACATCGCGTCAAGAAACGCACATAGACGCATGCGCGCACACACACAAGAGCGGTGTGTGCGCTGTGAAAAGGTGTTAGACCCCGCAGAGGTGAGAGGTATCAGAGCCTACCCCCCATCCAAATTCTAAACAACAGATTGGCTTTTCATAATATGTATGAATTATCTCTTGCAATAATATCCACAGGACTCGACTTTTTGCAGTCATTGTGTATGTGTGTCACCAACACATGCCAACTATCTCCTACGTGCGGACCCGCGGACATTCTCTCACAGCTGAAAAAAAAGGCTACATACTTTTCCGGACTGATCATCTGAGCTCCTCTCCAGTTGAACTGCTACTGTGTTTAAATCCAAAATATTGATAAATCCAAATGCCATTGTGTAACACAGACGTGCTCTCACAGAATCAGTCGGAAGTCGCAATGGCAAATCTACATAGGAATGCCTTTTTATCTCAAATGACGGATTTGTGTTAGTTTTGGGCTTTTAACAGATTCAAATAAAACAACACCTTGGCTTTCATAATACGTATGAATTATCTCTCATTTAGACTGGGAAATATCATTTTGAAGCATAGAAATGAGAGATGGTTCTGAAATGTATTTGTTTACAGACGATTATCGATGCTATAAAATGCTGCGACGCCATTTTGTTTTTTTATTTCTCTTATTTCTCAGGATTATCTATCACAAAACTGAACGTCATTGGCATATATCGGAGCGCAGTTATTGTGTCTACCTTCTGTGAAAGTTTAGCAACAATCCAAGTTGAAAAACCTATCCAAAATGGCCGAGCAATGTCCATAATTATTATTTATTATTTACAGATTTCATTCACAGTTCTTGTGATACTAAATCCAGATTGAACTCTACCATTGGAAATATTAGATTTGTCCCGATCCATAGATATGCAACATGGCTATAATAAAGTCATTTATATAGCCTGATATTCTATATTCTATAATATAATGTGTCCGGATGGCAGAATTCAGTACTGTATCTACAAAACCTTCTGTTTAATCATCTTCCCTTTATCCATTTGCTTAGATGTTTTGTACACGTGATCTCAAGAAGGTACTGAACTATTATTCATGTCTGGTCATTTTTAGCATGGTGTTATTCACTGTCAAAGATGCAAAGAAAAATCATAATTCATATTCTCCTTTGTTTCATCACAATTTAAGCAAGCCTAGTAATAGACACAATATTTCTGACACTGGGAATACATTCACTGAGGTTCATAGATTTCCCTAGATACCAAGAACATGCTAATTGTTCTACCTTTACCACTTTACTTTTTCACTTGAGCCAAAAAAATTGTTTGTCACCTGTCATCTTTTTTTACTCAGTGGATGCCTGAACACAGAATGACACCAGTATCACTGACTACCACGGCAAGCCTATAGAAAATTATTCTATTTAATAATAATAATTACTATTATTATTTGTTACGGACTGTGTCCTTACGTATATATATTAAAAACATTTCTTTTTAACAAGGCTTTTGCCTGAATTTTCTTTTACTTTTATTTTTTTTTACTTCTATTAATTTTACTATTATTTTTATTTTATTTTACTCTTAGGTTCTTCCAATTTACTGGTTGTTAGTCTTTTTAATTGTTTTTATTAATTTTAAATTGTTTTATTCACTTAACTTTTGTATTTGTCTCCTGTAAGCACTCTGAGATTCTCGCGAATGTGGAGCGCGGTACAAATCGAATCCATTATTATTATTATTATTATATAGAGGGAGTAATGTATAATAATATGTTGTATGTGTAGAATGGTGGATTATCCCTGCTTGTGGGAGTAGTAGTACACAGACACTGGGTAGTAGGATACTATAGTATTGGACCTATATGTACCCCCGTCTTTGGCCCGGAACGTCGTTCTGGAGGGCTTGCAGTTGGAGTGGATGGGGCCCAGGATTTACTAACCTGGGGATTGGTACTCTGGTCTCCCTCGCCTTCCAAGGCGGTCAGCAGTAGCTCCCCACACACCCTCACTCCCTCAGTACCTCCGACAGCCCTCCCACACCCAGTGACTGTCAGTTCAATAGGATTATTGGGCTTCCCTTTAAGCAGTACCCTTCCTTGACCACCTGTATAGACCCTTCAAATGCTATTCTGTAAATGGGGTGTAAGGGTTAAATAATTATGCAGTCACAATATTTACCCAGAGGTTAGAATAGCAAATGGCACTCAAAGAAACAGACACACACAATGATCCCAATTAGGTCTACTTTAGTGAAGCCTGGGCAGGTTATACATTACAACGTTAATTCTTAATATATGGCACCGGGTGCTCTTGTTATCAATGTAGGGGAAGCTCTTCCCACCATAGGCACCGAGTGCTCAATACATTAAACCACCCCGCTTGTACTGGGGGAACCCAGGCATAGAATGTAGACACATTGGGCATTCAAGAATCAAACAATCAAATAAACAAATGACAAAATAAACCAATAAATGTGGGCCCACGTTACCAAAGAAAACCTAACCTAAGCCGACTTAAATTGTTTGGGGTACCCCTTAGACACTGGTTGTTAGCGTTCACTTCAATGGACGTTGCTGTTGATGCACATGGTACTGTTAGTACTTAGCCAAGATGGCGGACCCACTCTTGTCACCGCTCGTCCGGGTGACAAGATGGCGTCGGCGATCTCGCGTGCACAGCCAGTAGGCTGGGCGAACAGCAGGCAGTGGTTAGCTGGCGAAGCTTGCTGTATGGCGTCCTCTGCTGGTGGGAAGATGCGTCCTCTGCACCGTCTGGGAAACGTCCACCGCTGCTGTTGCTGGCTTGCTTCTGTCGCACGTGCTAATACTTTGGCTACCTTAAACACAGCTAAGCTTTGGGTCTCGACGCACCCTCCTGCTATTCGGTTACACTGCTAACGCAACGTGGCTGGCTATACCACCGGTCTCTTCAGCGACTCGCGCCCGGTAGTCTACTCAAGTCAGACGGAGCCGTTAGCAGCATACTACTATACCGCACACAGTAACTACTATAACCTGATAACGTTAGACGTTAGTCTCGTTAGCTCTAGACGTTAGTCCTTGGGTTCGGTTTCTCTTACTCACACACTATCGCTGATACTTCTAGGATAACCCGTCACTAGCAAGTATGTCTCATCACCCGCCGCTCGCTCCGACGGGGCTCTCCTTCACTGACTTCTTCAACGGGGCTATTCCAAAGCACACGCCCGTTGTGGCTGTGACCGTTCACGGCCAAGTCCAATGCCGAAGAGAGCTTCCTGCTCCCCTCGCCTCCAGGTAACTCCCTCTTCCTCGTTCCTTGCTTCTCTCCACTGCTCCACCTGCCACCACTGCCACTCCGCCCCTTGCTGGCAACCTCCACTGGTCCCACTCAAGGACCGCTCCAGAAAGGGAAAAAGGGCTCAATGTTATTGCTAGTAATCCATACTGCATCCGGAGAAGAGTAGCACCTCACCTCGTCGTTAGACTGGGCGAGCTATCCAAAGGAACACTGTTAGGCTATCCAAAGAAACACTGTAAATCACACGTTATACACACACAGGGAAAGTAACAGTTAGTTGGCACTACTGAATACTTTGTAGAATATTCAGGCTGCTACATATGTATAGGCATGTGTTGTTTGTTTTCTTTTGTCTCCCTCTTGTGTCTACATATCCCCACTCTCAGGTGTCTCAGTTCCAGCAACAACAGCAGCAGCAGCAGCTGAGGCTCGTCAGGCAATCAGGCTCCACACTCCTTCATATACCCATTTGTGTGCAGTGTTAGTTAGCTCCCTGGTTCGTTTGGTTGTGGTAACTATGCTGTGTCTGTGTGGGAGAGCTCTTTGTGTGTTCTGGTAATAGAGCTGGTGAAGGCTCTGGCACTTTGTGCTGTTAGTTAGTTTAGGAGGTATCTTTAGTGTTGTGTATCTTTATTATAGAAACTGTATCTTTAGTGTTGTATCTTTGGTGTAGAGCTGGTACCTGAAGCTCTGGTTCATTGTGTTGTGTTTAAGTCGTTATAGTTTGTTGCACATTTCTGTTAACCCGTGTATTTTGTTCTCTTGTGTCACCCAGCCTATGGTGATTGCTTTTCTTTTGTATTCTTTTGTTTAGCACACAGGGACATTGAGGACAGGAAGATACACTGGGTCTATATCGTAAAAGGTAATAAGGATTTTCCCTTAAAATCCTCTCTCTCATCTACTCTGCGGTGTGTTCTATATTCACCTTAAAACATATTACTAATAATAAGACCACCACGGTCTTATAGGACGGCTGAGGAACAGGAGCATCAATGAGGAGGAGAAGTTTTCTATTTCCCAGATCTGTTTTTATTTCCAACAGTGATTTATCAATGATTTCAAACACTATGCCGTTTGTCATTAATATTAGACTAATCAAATACAATTAAAAAGAATGGTCTTCAATGGTGGAGCCTTGTTGATTGTTGATGTCTTTGTTGCTCGGAGACAAAGAGATTCTTGGTCTCGTCCTCAGCTTCAAGCAGTTCCTCTGTTCCCGTTCGCTGTCCTCTGCATGGATGGTTCCAAAACGCGTGTGTGTCTTGTGTTTCCCACACCCCCCTTTTATCAATGAGCCGAAAAGCCCTTCACGTGAGGTCATCAGTGACCTCACACAAATTGTTTCATCCAATCACCAGCATTCACAGTTCAAATCTCAAGGGAGGTGGGACTTAGCCCAACCGGTTCATTTTTCATTGTTTCAAATCAAATTAATATAACTAGTAAGAAATAGACTTAATACTTTTGGTATTAAGTCTCAAAACATTCATGGTAGAATTCTGCTTAATTCCCTAAACACATACATTCTATTTTTGTCTCACAAGCATTTGGTTCTAGATGAGAATCACTGTTTGTCTCATTCAGCCTAGTTTTATAGCATTGTAATCATTTCTTTTAGCTTAAGTTAAATAGCTACTAACAGTTATACTTAGTTTATCATTTAAAATATGTCCAACTTGATTCAACGAAGGCTTAATTGTATCGCTCAATAATTCTTCGCTTATATACAACATTGTTTCATATCATCCCATTCATCAGCCTTTATACAGTTCAACAGTAATAGTTGCAGGTTGTTTTACATTAATATAAGTATATTAACAGTTAAAATAAGTCTAAGTTATTTAAAGATAGTTCCGCCTTGAAACCTCTCAGACCAGCTGTCTGCCTCTGTGTCACAAGGCAGCTAGATAACAACTACATGATATATGCTCATCCTTTGTTCAACATTTGGCCCACACCCGTTGTAAACAGTTTCTGTTGACCTCCCATTGTCTCACGCTCACATTCCAAGTCGCTTCACACACACTAACCTGAGAACAGCCCTTGATTACATCCTGTTCCCATATACTTTACTGTCTCCCTTATTAATCATTAACTTTTATTAAACTAAAAGTGTATTATAGTCATTTTGCCCCTAGTATAGCTTACTTTAATTAACTGACTATCCATTATAAAATACCTATCCTCTGCATCCAGTATCTGTTTCCCTGTACCTTGAAAAACCTCTATCACTTTTTGCACTTAATATCTTTTGGGGAAAGTTCCACAGTATGTTTTTATGAGCTATATTTATCAAATTATACGACATCTACATTTTGCATCACGTAGGTGACCTACTGTTAAAGACACCAGCCTTAGAAGTGAGCACCGCCACCTGTACTTTTGGGCGTCCGCGCCTGTAAGGGGGGGTGGGCTTTAATTTCCTTTTGCTATTTCATTTGGTGCCACTGGTAGGTCCTCCTTGCTCTCTGTGTTGCTAAGTTTTGTGTTTTGTAAAATACATATTATTATTTTGCAAATTGTCTCTTGGGTTTTGTGTCACTGCACCCTCACCTACCCTGTCCTGTGGCCTTGTGTTGCGTCTCCCTACTGGGCAGTGGATGCTGCTGACCAAATTTTTAGGTGAAGCACAAATTATTATATTATATTTATAAAACATCCCCCAATGTGTGTGTCAGTAGTGGCTGGTGAGTTCAAAAATTGGGGAGGACGGGAGATAAAAAAATTTAATAAAGAAGTAAGACACAGTGTGGTTATGAAGACAGCAGACAGACACTACAGTTAAAGACAATAGGTAGTAATTTATACCTTTTAGTAACTCTTGACACACACCTCACTTACACACATCACAACAATAGCTTAGTCAGGAAGGCAAATCAAAAACTATTTGTTTACAGCAAGATCAGACCATTTCTCATCCTCACTGTTTCAAACACATCTACATGCAATTTCTTTGCAATTTCATGCAAAAAGAGCTTATAAAATGCATGGTAAATGTCCACCCTGGACTCACCACTGTACTCACAGCTTTACTGCCAAGACACAATAGGCTACAAGTCAGGAAGTATCACCACATCAATCCCACATGCACTCATTCCAGTACACACACACACACACACACACACACACACACACACACACACACACACACACACACACACACACACACACACACACACACAGTATAAACAAACTATACTGCTGTGACGATTTCAATAAAACAGACCATTCTGAGTCAATGGTACAGAAAAACTGTACATTGGAATATTGGTAAACATATCGGTCAATCCCATTGTCCTGTGGGATTATGCCCCCCCCCCCCCTCCCCGCGGCGATATTAATTAATATTTGATTAGAAACGCAAGCAGGGTGCAAGCTACCCGCTGCCCGCGACATGGTTCTTGGTGTATTAAACAGGCAATGCCACGGCCGGCTATTGAGTTCATATGCCATAAATGTCATGTATGTTGTGTATGTCATAAATGTCAATATAATTTGAAAATGGGGGACCCTGATGTAAACAAGACAAAATTCTTTCTCTGGTCTGCATCCCCTTAACAATTGTGTGTATTGAGCCGTACTGTATTGTACCCATTCTGCAATCTGTTAAATAAAGTTTTCATTCATTCATTAATTTGCTGTCTCGTTATAACACAAACAGCTCACCATGAACCATGACCAGCTTAATTACGTTAGTTAGCATCCAAGCTAGCGTGATAACATTAGTAGTTAGAAACGGCTAGGCTGCCTGCTTACCTGCAATAATGTTGTCATTATTGTCAACGGACCGTGCTTAGATGACGTTAATAGCCTATTTTGATTGGCTATTATTTATTATTTATTTAATCCTGGGTCAACCTGTGCAGCCATCTGCACGAATATTTACTGCAGTCATTACTGCAGTGCAGTGGAGGTTTCTCTATGACAACACGTGAAACACAAATTCACTCATAATTCATAATTATTATTAATTTACATATACCTATATATATATATATATATATATAAAAAATAAAAAAACGATATATATATATTTTTTTTTTAATTATTATTATTATTTTTTTATTATAAATGTTTTCCTCTGTAAAAGAAATGCCAGTGAATTTTTTTTTCTTCAAAAATGGCCAAAATTGACAGCTCTGAGCAGGCCTGCACTTCAGTATTGCCTGCAGTAATTATTCGTGAAGAAAACTTCACAGGTGTGACCCATTGTTAAATAAATAATAAATAACAGCGAATCAAAATAGGCTATTAACTTCATCTAAGCACGGTCTGTGCAGTTAAACTCTTGCCATTGAATGGAGGATTGATTGATTGACAGCCCTTGACATCCAATACACGGAGGTTGAATATGATTGGCAGCCTTGCAAATCCAATCAGAGATTGCCGCATTGCAAAGTCAAAACGGGTCCAGCTGCATGTCCGGAGGATAGGTTTAGCTCGGGCCAATCTCAAGTTTCTCAAGTTTCTTTATTAGTTGTGTCATACAGAAGTACAGAATACTTTTATACAAAATGTAACATAAAGAAGCATTTTGTATAAAAGTATTCTGTACTTCTGTATGACAACTAATAAAGAAACTTGAGAAACTTGAGATTGGCCCAAGCTAAACCTATCCTCCGGACATGCAGCTGGACCCGTTTTGACTATGTGAAAGTTGAGACTATGAGAAAGTTGTTGTTTAGTAGTTAGTAAGCTGTACAGCTATAACAAGTCAAGTCAGGCTAAATTAAACTTTGAGCCAACATTAGGACCAAAGTATAAACCAGCAACTGAGCAACATGAAAAGTGGACTTATGCATCTGGATCAGAAAAAACGTTGTGGATGAAAAAGTAAGTAGGCTACAGTGCTTGTATGCTAACAGTAGCTAGCCAGCTTAGCCTACATCACAATGATAATCACCGAGCTAACTTACTGTACACACTGTAGGGCTGGGCAATTAATCGAAACAGAATCGCGATATCGATTCATAGACCTATGCAATCTCATTTCTAAGTTATGACTATTTTCTTTTATTAAAAATCTTTTTTTTTTATTTTATTTTTTTTACTTTTTAAATTATTTTATCTGGGTTGAACATGATTTGTGGAACTCCCTCTGGTGTTGTGGTCGTGGTATTCACTGACCTTTGGGAAGTATTTCGACATGCACATGGGTATCTTAGTGGTGTAGTGTATCTTGTAGACCAGGCCCATTGCAAGTTGCTGTACTCTGTCGTCTACTCTAAGCCATCCTACAGTAGGTTGTCAAAGTGGACAGGGGTGAGGTGGGTTTTAGGAGTAAGGTCAAGCAGTAGTCTGACCAGTTTGTTTTGTGATGTTTGTAATCTTGTTTTTAGTGCCTTTGAGGTGCTTTGGTACCATGAGGTGCAAGCATAGTTGTAGTACCCTTGAATGAGTGCTCCTGTTAGAGTCTTCAAGGTATTCTTGTTTACCAGAGAGGAGATCTGGTACAGGAATCTAGTTTGTTGGTTGACTTAGTTTTATTACATTGGATCCCATTTTGCCTCTATAGGATGGAACCCAGGTAGGTAATTTCATATTTCCTTTTAAGATAAGATAAGATATTCCTTTATTGATCCCCTTGGGGAAATTCAGGCATCATAGCAGCATGGGGGAAGGGGGGGGGGGGTACAGGTAGTGAAAACAACACAAGCAGTGTAAACAAATAGGTCAATATAATTTACTATCTAACTAACTGAAATATACATTATTCATTATTCACAGTATCACAGTATCCACATAAGGTGCAGTATGCATAAGGTAGTGTTATTGTCCTACTTGGGTTCCTATTAGTTCTAGGTCGATGTCTGGCAGCAGTCGCTGCCCACTGTTGTGGAGCCTGATGGCCACTGGTATGAAGGACTGTCCGAGGCGGTTAGTTGAGTGTCGGGGGGGTATGAGTCTGTCGCTTCCTTGTCACCTTCACCTAATATGTTTTGATCTGGTCAGGTGCGCTGTCACCTAAAATGTTTTGATCTGATCAGGTGCGCTGTCACCTAATATGTTTTGATCTGGTCAGGTGCGCTGTCACCTAATATGATTTCATCTGGTCAGGTGCGCTGTCACCTAATATGATTTCATCTGGTCAGGTGCGCTGTCACCTAATATGTTTTCATCTGGTCAGGTCCGCTGTCACCTAATGTTAATATGTTTTCATCTGTGTCCACTGACCACTGACACACAGTGGGAGATGTTTTAAAAATATTATTTAATATATAATATAATATAATAATTTGTGCTTCACCTAAAAATTTGGTCAGCAGCCTCCACTGCTGCAGTGCAGGCATGCTCAGAGCTGAAAATTTTGGCCATTTTTTAAGAAAAAAGATTCAATTTTTACAGAGGAAAACATTTCTAATAATTTTTTTTTAAATAAAATAAAATAAAATATATATATATGTAAATTAATAATAATTATGAATTATGAGTGAATTTGTGTTTCACGTGTTGTCATATAGAAACCTCCACTGCTACTGGGGTACGTAACATTATTATTATAAAAGTCTCTCTCTGTCTATATCTCTGTATCTCTCTCTCTTTCATTCATTCATTCTTTCTTTCTTTCTTTCTTTCTTTCTTTCTTTCTTTCTTTCTTTCTTTCTTTCTTTCTTTCTTTCTTTCTTTCTTTCTTTCTTTCTTTCTTTCTTTCTTTCTTTCTTTCTTTCTTTCTTTCTTTCTTTCTTTCTTATGTATTCAGGTAAACATCGATCTATCTAGTCTAGTGTGTGTACATGGCATCAAATTAAAGTGTGTCACTGTAGGCCTGCCTGTGCCCAGTCATTGGAATAACAAAGTTCAAGTTTCTTTATTATTTGTCATACAGAAATACAGAATACTTTGCATGAAATGTTTCTTTCTGTTTCGCTCCTGAGAGTGTGCTAGATAATAATAAGATAGTATAAATAAGTATAATAAGTAAGAAAATAAATAGAAAGTCAAGAAGTCAAGTAAACACAAGTGTAAACAACAATTGTTCAGTATACCTCTATATACAGTATGTACATCTGGTACAAAAATGGTGAGGTATAGCTTAGCTTGTGGTGCCACCTTGTGGTGGTGAGGTGCAATAAGGAATACAGAAGAGGTGTGCAATTCTCTTACCAATAATATAAATATAAAGTGTAAGTGTAAAAGTGTAAAGTGGGTGCTACAGTGTGTTGTTTATTTAAAGTGAGTGTGTGTGTGCTGTGGGTGTGTTGATGGCTTGTTATTGTTCATTGTTCAATCATTGTTCATTGAGCAATCATTGTTCATTGAGCATCCTGATGGCCTGGGGATAGAAGCTCCTTCTGAGTCTCTGTGCTTGCCATGAGACTCCGGTATCGCTTGCCTGACCGCAGCAGTTCAAAGAGGCAGTTGTTTGGGTGACTGGAGTCTTTGATTATTCTCTTAGCCTTGCCCATGCACTGCTTATTGTAAATGCCTTGGAGAGTGGGAAGCCCCCCTCCAATTGTGCGTTCGGCTAAACGGGCCACTCTCTGTAGTCTGCTGCGGTCTTGTGCAGTGCTATTCCCAAACCAGGAGGTGATATTGCCAGTCAGGATGCTCTCTATTGTGCATGAGTAGAAGTTCTTGAGGATCTTCTGACTCACGTTGAACTTCCTTAAGCGCCTAAGGAAGTAGAGGCGTTGTCGTGCCTTCTTGATAACACTGTCAATGTGTGTGGTCCATGTCAAGTCCTCGGATATGTGGACTCCGAGGTACTTAAAACTGTTCACTCTCTCAACCGGTGCCCCGTCGAGGAACAACAGACTATAAACTGGGCCTTTGTTTCAGGTGTGAATTGGTCTAGTGACATTGACATTGACATCACATTGCATTCTGGGAGGGAGTGTAGTTCTCTTATCAAATAGCTGAATTCTCTGAATCCTTTCAAACCCATGTGCCCCAACTTGGTAAGGATTTTACCAGCATGTTTCATAGGACAAAAAAACGGCTCAAATTTTACAATTGATGGCTTATTTTGAAGGTATGAACCTGTAGTTTCATATTATGTAAAAAAAAGAATAGTGAAATTTCTTAGGGAGGCGGAGCTCAGTCTCTGGAGGGTTAAGCTTCCTAGTATCCTCCCTATGCTTCCTAGCATTCTTCCTATGGTTCCTAACATCTATCCCATTTATTTATTTACTCAGTTTATTTGATCAGGTACATATCAATCAACAGTTATACATTTATGAATGAATAAAAAAACTGTAAATATGCCAACATTAGCAGGGTTGCTAGTTTTCAGTTGTAGTCCCTGGGCTGTTTAAGCCAGAAAAGAAACAGAAAAATAGAAGGACATTAAAGCTAATATAAATACAATTTAAAACACATTCACTCACTAGGCATTCATGCATCTATAAAAACATTGTGTACATGGACAAATCAAAGCCCATACATGGACAAGCACTGTATAGGCAGGCACACATATACACAATCAGGACAGTCAGGCTAGTGGGCAAGCATACAGGGGTTGGGCAGCTGGACTGCGACGTGACTTGCTAATCGTCACAGACCTGATTTTCTAACAGCCATCCTTTGAGTGTGTGTGTCAACGACCTGAGTGTATCAGTACTGCAGATGTGTGATGGGATGGTGTTCCAGAACTCTGCAGCTCTTATCGAGAAGGCTGATTTACTAAATGCGCTTTTCTTTCCTGGGATGATGCAATTTCCCTGTTCTGGTGAACCTGCTGCTTTCTGTTAAGAACTGTGAGAGAGGTGGTGGGACCAGACCATGTTGGATTTTAAATATCAGGCTGGCATCTCTGTGTTTCAGCTTGTTTTCCCAGCTCAGCAGGGCATGTTTTTTGAGGATGGTACAGTGGTGGTGGTGAAAGGGTTTCTTGTCCAATACCGTCAGGGCCTGTTCATGAACTGAATGAATTGGTGTCAATGTGGTTCTACAGGTCTGAGACCAGCTGGTTATACAGTATGTCAGATGGGACATAATTACTGAATTGAAGTCAAGTTTGGCTGTTTCCATGTTGAGGCAGTCTCGGATGTATTTGAAGTTGGCTATGTGACTTTTTCCCCCCTGCTCTTTGAAGGTGAGGTTTAAGTCCAGGGTTATGCTGAGGTATTTAAAATCTTTGACTACTTCAAGCCTCTCCTTTGCTGCAAACTAGTCTGGGTCAGGTGTTACGGATGATATTTTTTCAAAGAACATGCAGACTGTTTTCTTTGTGTTGAGGTGGAGACCGTTTTCTGAGAGCCATTTGACTATGCAGGCCATTATTGCCTTCAGTTTGTATGCTACCTGGGTTTTGTTGTTTGCATGCATGTAAACCACTGTGTCGTCTGCATACATCTGTATCTGGACTGTTGTGCCAGCGCAGACAGAGGCAGGGCCGGATTAACGACCGGGCTGTCCGGGCCGTGGCCCGTGGGCCTCTAGTGCCGAGGGGCCTCAAAATAAATTATTTATTTAACATTTTTTATAAAAAAAAATTGAGGCACCTCGTCACTAGAGGCCCCAACTTTATTTTTTTATTTTTATTTTTTTTAGGCCCCTCGTCACCAGAGGCCTTTTGGAGGCCCCTCGTCACAAGAGGCCCCAAATTATTATAATTTTTTTTTTTACTTTTCTTTTTTCTTTTTTTGGAGGCCCCTCGTCCCTATGCCATAAATGTCATGTATGTTGGTGTATGTCATACATAAATCAAATCAAATCAAATTTATTTATAAGGCCCGACAACACACGTTAATGTCCCCATGGGCCCTACATGTCTTCTTTAAACAAGTCAAGAAGAAAACATAACAATAAGTCAAGAACAGAACAAAAACACCATAAGGTCCAACAAATTTAAAATAAATGCAAATAAATGAAATAATGCAAGCACTCACCAGACATACCCCACGCGAAGGTAAGGAAAAACTCACTAAAACCTAACAATAGGGAAAAATGCTCCATAGGCAGTGTGGAGGAGAGAAACCTTAGAAGGGCCATTCAAGGGGGGATCTCCCTTCTTAGATGTCGGTGATAGTAGTGTTGCAGACTAACAGTTGGTAAGCATGCACTCAAGTGTGTAGTGAAACACAGATGAGTGCATGCAATAGCAACTGAACATTTTGAAAGATTAAAGATAGAGCTGATAGCGATAGCAACTGAACATTTTGAAAGATTGAAGATAGAGCTGATAGCGAATCTATTTGAGACACATGTCACTATGAATTGAAAATGGGGGACCCTGATGTAAACAAGACAAACGTCTTTCTCTGGTCTGCATCCCCTTAACAATTGTGTGTATTGAGCCGTACTGTATTATTTGTACCCATTCTGCAATCTGTTAAATAAAATGTTCATTAATTCATTAATTCACAGACAGTAACACAGGGCAAAAACACATTTCAACCCCCTCCCTTCCATAATTATAATTTAAATTGACATTCACGTAAAAGTAAGCTTACTATTATATTCTTGTCTCCAAAGTTTGTGCATGTTTTTCCTGAGGATGGCGCCATCCCCCCATCTAAACATGATGCGTTTCTTTTCTCTTCTTGATTGATTGATTGAAAACTTTATTAACAGATTGCAGAATGGGTACAGTACAGTACAGCTCAATAATTGTTAAGGGGATGCAGACCAGAGAAAGACTTTCGTCTTGTTTACATCAGGGTCCCCCATTTTCAATTCATCATAACATATATGACATACATGACATACAGATAGACAGTACTGCTACATCTATACATTTATGACATACCAGATTTGCAAATACAGTACTGTTTGTGTTACGAAAAGAGTCCAGAAAAGAGAGTATATACATTTGACGTAGAAACTGTACATTGGAGGAGGTTGGGTAGGTGGGGTGGGGTTGGGGGGGTGGGGGGGACTGTACATTGGAGGTGGTTGGGTGGGGGGGGGGGGGGGGTAGTAGGAGGGGTGGGGGGGTGGGGGACACTGTACAACTGTACAAGCAAAACTGTACATTGGAATATTGACAAAACCATACTTGGTCATTTACTGTACATTGGAGGGGGTTGTGTTAGGACATTTACAGGGGCCAGTTTCGAATTGCAGTCTCCCGTAGGTGTTCTTTGAGAGTGTTTTTGAAAGTGGGTAGTGATTCACATTCCTTTACAACTTTGGGTAGGGCGTTCCACATTGATGTGGCATAATTGCGAAACGTGTTTAGTCCCTTGTTTGAGCCGAATCTGGGTTTAACATGATTTGTGGAGCTCCCTCTGGTGTTGTGATCGTGGTATTCACTGACCTTTGGGAAGTATTTTGACATGTACATGGGTACCTTGGTCGTGTGGTGTATCTTGTAGACCAGGCCCATTGCAAGTTGCTGTACTCTGTCGTCTACTCTAAGCCATCCTAGGTTGTCAAAGTGGGCAGGGGTGATCAAAGTCCTTTTAGCTTGGCCCTCAGAGCCCACCACTTCTAAATATTCTATATATTTTTTAAAGTGACATATAAAAACGCCACTGTGCGTGCGCGTGCATGTGTATGTGTGTGTGGGGAGGCCTCCACAAGAATCTGGCCCAGGGGCCTCTGAAGTCTTAATCTGGCCTTGGACAGAGGGCAAGTCGTTTATGAACAGACTGAACAACAAAGGTGCCAGGATCGATCCTTGAGGCACCCCAACATCATATTTCAAGGGGGGTGATGTGATGTTGTTAATCCTGACATGTTGTGTCCTACCCAGTGTTGGGACTAACGTGTTACAAAGTAAAGCGTTACAGTAACGAAGTTACTTTTGGCGATAACTAGTACTCTAACGCATTACTTTTGAAATTCAGTAACGCTACTTACGTTACTGAATGGTTCGTTAATGCGTTATTTGCGTTATATACGGCGTAGATTGATAGCGAGCGGTAGTGATTATTATTATTATTATTATTATTATTATTATTATTATTATTATTATTATTATTATTATTATTATTATTATTATTATTATTATTATTATTATTATCCTCATATCCGGTTGGCTGCGGGGAAACGCTATGCTGGGGGCGTGTTTTGTTTACTATTCCTGATCCTGACTGATGGCAGCGCCCACTCAGCTACTCGCGTATTTCTCTTTTGTCGAGCGAAAAGAAAATAACGTTTTAGTTATGTCATTTGTGTTTTGGCTCAAAGATACTGGAGTCTAACGTTAACTACCAGGACTCATCCAAATCCACTCGCCACCCGCGTAGAATGATACCAGGCGACACACAGCAAATGGGACGGAAAACTTTTTTCAACTACTTGGAGAGAGAATATACAGTACAACATGGAAATGAGATAAAGAAAATGTTTAAGGGGCTGCTGGACTAACGTAACGTTACATCTCGACAGACACTGGTGAGTGCAGTGATGTGAATGTAAATGAATGGAAACTCAAGTTGATCAACGCATTTTGACTACAAATCTGCCAGGGAATCTCATCAATACTAATCAAACAATATAAATATAGTCCTTTTATGCACAATTGATATCCTAACTATTCTAACGTTGCAATGCACGATTGATATCTTAAACAACGTTGCAAGACGGTTATAATGAAACGCTCCGGCGACAGATATCAAGGCTGTTCCTCAAGCACTTATTTTCAACCTAGAACCTAAACGTGCATGCGCGCAACCTAAACGTGCATGCGCGCAACCTAAACGTGCCTGCGCTCAACCTCCCCGAGCAATTAGGCATGGTGCATTTCTTATTACGTCGGGACATTTGTGTTTGTGTCAGATTTGTGTTTGTATCTAGACCACAACATTGCTTAGCAGAGTTCAGTGATGTGAATGGAAACTGTCAAGTTGATCAACCGATTTTGAGTATCTGCATGGGAGCAATTTTTTTCTTCTTCAAGTAACTAAATAGTTACTTTTCACAGTAACGCATTACTTTTGGGTGTAAGTAACTAGTAACGTAACGGAGTTACTTTTGAAATGAGTAACTAGTAAAGTAACTGAGTTACTATTTTTCAGTAACTAGCACAACACTGGCTGTGTGTATTAAACAAAGGTGAATAGATGACTGGGCCATTTTGTTTAATGCTTGTTAAGATTGAAAGAGGAGCTAACAGGGTCTGATAGCTAACGCTAGCTTACGTTAGCCAGCTGCAGTGCTCATGCAATCGGTAATGCTAGCAGAATGAATGGATATAAACTTTATTTAACATATTGCATAATGCAATACGGCTCAATACAAACAATTGTTAAGGGAATGCAGACTGTTGTAACTTGGACTGGGGTCCTTATAACAATAACTTGACACCACATGGTAGCTGCAGCTATTTGGGACAGCTCTGTTGTCACCGGAAGGGCACGCAGATGGTATCTACTGCGCATGGGCGTTGAGCAACAACGGCTCTGCGCAGATTACACGACATGTTGTCGGCGAGTTTTTGGCGCTATTCCAAAACGGAAACACAATTTAGCGTTTTCAGTAGGGCCACAACGTTTCCGGCAAAAAAATCTAATAGGGACAGCAAATGTATTCAAAAACGTATAAAAACGAGCACAAAAACATTGTGTGTAACAAGGGCCTAAGGTGAGTGATGAGTTGTTCTGCTATGCACTTCTCTGTTATCTTTGACATTACTGGAGAGAACCATTTTGGGTCGGCCGTTCATGCCGGCCAGCGAGCCGGATGTCGGGATATGTTGTTAGCACAATAGCTACCAAGCTAAGCTATGTTATCTACTAACGTTATAAACACAATATGTGTACAACGACACAATGATTTACATTATTACAAATATGGTAACGTGGTTGTGGCTTTTACAAATAGTGGTTAGCTTTAGAGATGGATAGATGGCTATAATCACGGAGCAATATTGAGGTGAAACAGATACATTTCATTCGGCTAGTAGTAGCAAGCATATATCTATGGTAGCAAGGCTCTCTGCCTGCCACTAGCTGTGTGACTCTTAGCGCCCCCTGGTGAACCCCCTGGTGCCCTGCACCTGTTGTGACGATCATTTCGATTACACACGCACGTTATGAACCATTGATTAAAATATGCACGTGCGTGGTGATTGTGTTGGGCAGACAAAATGTTTGATAAAAACGCTAAAACTGAGTCAATTTCAATACTTTTTTTTCCCTTCTTCATGAAAGCCACTGTTGGCCTAGTCCACATTGTTTATTGAACAAAAATACAACGTGGAGGTTGACCTTTAACAGGGTTACCTGTTCAACTTGGCCGTATCAAGGGTAAGGTAGGAGGGGTGATCCCCCCGGTTTCCCTGGGGCTTCCCCACCCTCCTTATTGTTGTTACAATATATTGTGTCACTGTGTTTGTGGGGATACGATGTAACCCTTAGCTTAATTGCTGGGGTTGTGCTAACCGCTTGAGAAACTATATTTTCCTAAAGAAAAGATTGTTTGGTCGCTTATCGTGTGTGCTTAGCAAGGCCTGTGGCCGATACTAATCGAGGATTCTGTATTCTCTCGTTTCTCTCCTCTGTAGCAAGAGTGTACTTGCCATTTTTTGTTGTGATAAAGGCTTGTGATCTACAACTGGGTTAGGTTGGCCACAGAAGCACATGTGTAAGTCTGGTACCGGGGCTCTTAAAGGCGCCCTCTCTATTCTGTGTTTTTTCCTTAGTAAAAATCAGATAGCAGGTTAGCACATGAGCTGTGTGAAGCTGTTAGACACTTCATGTAGCTGACTATGACTGTGTCATGGTCTTTTTTGTCATTACATCGTATCATGGGTGTGGGGTCGTAAAGGGGTGAACTGGTAATCCTTTCCTCCCCTTTTTGATGGGCAGGGGTTAAAACCTCCTGTCCTTCAAGGTTCCTGTCACGTTGCTGTTCGGCACGTTACAGGGTAAGAGGGGGGGGGGGGGGGGGGGGAGTTTCCTGGTCCCAGGCCCTGGAAGATTGGGCGTGTGCACCGCAGAAATTCCCCCGCCATAGAGTACGTCACTGTGCGCGTCTCTGTTGGTAAGACTTCCGTGAGTTGTTCAGGTCCATGTGATGGAT
Source organism: Notolepis coatsorum (assembly GCF_963971535.1). Taxonomy (NCBI): domain Eukaryota; kingdom Metazoa; phylum Chordata; class Actinopteri; order Aulopiformes; family Paralepididae; genus Notolepis; species Notolepis coatsorum. Next base: position 106,641,424 of record NC_140171.1, read on the forward strand.
CTGTTTCAGGGAGTTGTCAGAGCTCCTCCTCACGAAGCTCCTCCTCGGGCCTTCTGTGAGTTAGGACTCTCCTTCCCTGTGAGGGAGCCTCCTCAGAGTTCAGAGCCTCCTCCTCAGATTGTCAAGGTGAGTAGAACTTCGAAAAAGAGTTCTGCTCTATTGTGTGTGTATTCGATTCAATTCGAGTATTGAGTGTGTATTGGTTCAGTGCCTCCTCCTCGGAGAGCCCTAACCCAAATATTACATAGCTCAATGTTGCAATATATTCTTTTCAATCTATACAGCTTGTGTGGGAAGTCTCTCTGGGGATTTCCGTCTCCTCCCTATGGGAGGGTGGTGGGATGTAAAAATGTAAAAAAAAATTACCCTCAGCTGCGTCACGAGGGATTCATGTCAGTCTGTGTTCTTTCTTTTTTGAATAAAAAGAGGAAGGTACATGAAGCACGACGGCTCCGTGTCGTTCTGCCAGGCGACTTGGAGGAACAATGTTTGGTGTCTTGCTAGACTATCCATTGATGTGTTTGGGTCTCGACGCATACATAGTGCTGGCTCGGTGTGTTTCTGTTGAAGAATCACACAGGGGCTAAGTGTGCCTTGGTTGCTTGTTAAAACAGCGTTTTTATAGGGCAACTGGGATGGAGTTTTGTCTCTTCCGAGCGCCAGTTTACTAGGTTGTCTCGATGAATTCTCGTTCATATCTGGGGGATGTTAACGGAATAGATCTGAACATAGGTAGAGGGGTCTCACGCCCTTGGGGTGGGCCACTGAGCACGGTCCAAATGGGACCGTCTGGGTGGCGCCCTCTTTTCATGTTTTAGATTGACACGCATACCTACCCCCTCTTCTGGAGTGGGCATGTCGGCGTGGTTAGGACACGGGACTGGTCTGGTCACGCTGGTCCAGGTCAGTTAACCCGTTGTCCACCGGGGATGCAGATCTGCTGTTCTGGTACCCTGAGGGACTTGTGCTTTTTTCGGGGGGGAAAATGCCGGGTCGGTCCGGGTGTCACAGGGTTAGGCGCTATGGAGACCCTTTGTTGGGTACATATTGTACTCTGCACTATCGTAATGGCTTATGGCCATGCCAACCTGTACACGCCCGATCTCGTCCGATCTCGGACGCTACGCAGGTTCGGTCCTGGTTAGTAAGACCACCCGCATTTCATTGTATACTTGTATGCCGTGACAAATAAAACTCTTGACTTGACTTGACTACTTGGTTGGGAGACCGCCTGGGAATACCAAGTGCGGTGTGCTCAGGGCTGGTTCTCCATTCTTTTCGCCCCTCTCTCACGCGTGGCAAAGAGGGGGCTGTTGGGGTGGTCTTGGACCTCCTCTGGTAACCCTGTGCTTCCCGTGCCGCCGGGCCGGTCCGAAGTAAAGTTTCGTTGATACCGTAGGCCTGGGATAATTTTTGAAAACTGAAACACTTGTACTGCGGTATAGCCAGTGTATGCCCGCAGGTGTGTTTTGGAGTTTTTTCTTGAGGGGTTATAGGAACAACCACCGTCGGTACCAAGAGGGTGGTTGATTCCCTGGTATGTTGGAGCAGTGTCAACTCCCGGGTTACCCGGTTGAGTGTGCCCCTGCACGTTCATGATGTCTGCCAATCATGTCAGCCTTCTCTGCCTCGACCCCTCTGGGTGTTTTTTTTTTAATGGAGGCTTTGTCATGCAACAACGCCAGCATACGCCCCTTCCGCCGGGGGGGCTGTTTTCAGCTGACTCCTTTGGCGCCTGTCTCGTCCGCAGTGCTCCAGGCTCAGGTTACAGCCTGTTGCCTGGTTTCCCCGGTGCGCTGCCTGCTTCCGTTGGTTAACCTTTTTTGTGTGCTTACGGCCATGCTGACTGCCTGTTCTGCAGGGTCAGTGTGCCAGGCGGTGTGCTATTGGGGGGAAAGGGCCCGCTCTTGGAGGGGCCTTATCCGAATACGCTGGCGATGTGGGGGGCGGTGTCACTAAGTGACCACCTGGTGGGGTCTTGATGCCTGGCGTCATTGACCTCTCCGGGCCCCCGTTTTCCAGAGGATCCAGTCCCTTCAGTGGGTCTGGGTCTTCCTTCGCGCTCCGCTGCTACGGCCTTGCCACGGGGTTGGGTTTGCTCTTGACCCCGTAATTTCTGGGGGCAGTAACGAGGTTGTTCCTTCCGTTCGTTCCCAGGTGGCATGCGGGTTGTGCGTGTGTGTAGTCGTGGGGTCAAGCCACGGTCTGCTCACCCTGTGCGTTGAGTTGCTTGAGTGCCTCTTCGCACGGTCGGATCCGTCGCCCTCCCGTGAACCTCCAATAGGGGGGGTATCCTCCATTAGGGAGGGTCGGGGGGGCTCGGTCCTCCCCGGTCTGATGGTTGTGGGGGGCCTCATCGGGGTACATTCGTCGGGCTATGGCTCCGCTCAGCCCCTGTTATGCAGACAGGTGCTGAGCAAGCCATAACGCTACAGAACGAAGGGTTATGTATATAACCCAGTTCTGTGAGTTATGGTGCGCTCAGCACCTGGACGCCGCTGCGGCCCTTGATTTTTCATTGTGGTGAAATTTGTTGGGAAGGAGATGAGTGTGTGGCCCCACCCCTGCTTATGCAGGTAAGCGGATGGGGGTGTGGCCAGATGAATGCTGGCATGTAAAGGTACATGGTGGAATTTTTTATTCAGTGTATATACGCTGAAGCGAGATATATGCAGACAGGTGCTGAGCGCACCATAACTCACAGAACTGGGTTATATACATAACCCTTCGTTAGCATTAAATGATTCAGTTTCTTTTCCCCCCTTTCCATTTCTAAATACAAACCAGAGAAGCAATCTACACATCAAACCCTTCAGGGGCTTGTTAGTAGCTTTCCCTTATACAACAGCATGAAAATGTAATACTTCTGTTCATGCAATATCACTTGTGTGATATGCAATACCACTCAACCCATATCACTCATGTACACACATGTTAGCACTGGGTCCAAGGTTCAAACCCAAGCAGGGGGCTTTTCTGTGTGGAGTTTGCAGTCGTGGCAAGTAAGCATTTTTATTCAAGTACTTTACTTAAGTACAATTGCGAGCTACTTGTACTTGACTATTTTCATTTTAGATAACTTTATACTTTTACTCCACTACATTTCAAAGGAGATATTGTACTTTTTACTCCACTACATTTATCTGAACCCATCAGTTACTAGTTACTTTGAAGAAAAATATTTTGCATAGAAAACATGGTTCAAATATATGAAGATTATATACTTTCACAGAGGACATAATCAGAGCAGCATAACTTGATGGCATACCGTTAACAGAACCTATAGAGGTCAATGGATCAAGGCTTGAATGCTCCCAAGCACTGGAATACACAAACGTCATGTAGAATGCATACTTTTACTTTAGATACTTAGTAATTCAATAACAAATACTTCTCTACTTTTACTTAAGTAGAATTGAGGACTTTTACTGGGTACTGAGTACTTATTTATCTGGGTATTTCTACTTTTACTTAAGTAAAGGAACTGTGTACTTCTTCCACCACTGGGAGTTTGCATGTTCTCCCTGTGTTTGCGTGGGTTTCCTCTAGGTACTCCCGCTTCCCCCCCACCATAAAGACATGCATGTTAGGTTCCCTGCTGTTTCCCTTGACCAAAGTACTGGCGTTACAACTGGAGTTGGCCCATTGCTCCTAATAGTTAAGACGGTTCAAATGCAGAGGACGTATTTGGGGATTAATTCAAGTATATTATATTATTTTCTAAAATCAACCACTGTCTAAATCAGCAAAGAATATAGAGATTTCCTTAAAGAATATAGATTAGAAATATATTAGAAATACATAGCCAATACAGAAATATATTGTTGACCCTTATTTGAAAACCCATTCACTCGAAGCTTTTATTTTCTTTTTTTTTTACTTTCTCTGCCCACCAATCATACTCACAGATTGATTACTTTCTAATTAGGGATGGGCGTGAGTAATTGATTACTCGAGTACTCAACCGTTTCAACAGAACTCGGTTGGTTTTTGAGGGTGCTCGATAATTATTTTTGTTCCAATGAAACAGAAATCCCATGCGGCGTGAATCATTGCAGGAAGACAACACTGGTCAGCTGTGGAGCATGAGAGTGTTCCACGAAAACCTTGTTGCGTTGAAAACTAGCTTAGCGTTATCTAAAAGATTTGTGTTTGTGCATTTCCAAATTGTGCTAACAACATGTCGCCCACTTTGCATAATGCTCATAGACTATTATAGAGTAGAGTATTATACGGACATGCTGTTCCATTAGCGGATAGACCTGTTGCAGTCAGAATGGAGGTAATGTAATTATTACAAATGGTAACAGTTTTGACTGACAATACGCATTAACTCATTCTGCGTCATTGACGTATATATATAGTTGGGTCATCTGTGGCACTTCCGTGACTGTGGAGAGCGAAGGTCCATTTCTCAATGGATTTGTCATCTAGGAGGGTTAATAAACAAATTTAGCCGGGGTGTATTTTTTAAAAAGGCGGTGACAATTTGTGAGAGACCAAAATCCAAAATGGCTGCTGTGGAAATGAACTTTTTAATGGTTTGACCTACAATGATGCACAATACATGGTTTCAGAGCTTATTTTGGTTAAGGAATACATATTTGGTGTTTATATAATGATTTGACCTATTGTTGACCTTCAAATGCAAGATGGCTGCCAATTTTTAGCTCCAAAAGGATTTTTTTTCAAAATCGTCACATAGCCTTCATATTAGGCTCTAATGAAAGCTCTGCTCATGATGAGTTGAATAATATACAGTATAAATACACAGAAGTAATCTCTCAGGTCAATAAAGTCAATGTTTGTGTGTAAACAACAGTTGCTGATTTGCAGTTTTCCATTATATAGGGTAGGCTACTGAGAATATGGTATCCACCACACAGTCTTCAAGACAGATGATGCTATGCATCTCCAGAGAGTGTCTCTCTCAGAGGCAAAGAATTTGTTCTTTAGACACATTGATACTGTCATCTTTGATGAGCGCAAGATCCGTTCACTGCAGTCTCTTTTAGCAGACTACAGACGCATTGTCAGTGACTATGGCTATCCAGTGGGCGATGTCAAATCATCTTACGTCAAAAGTCTGTTCATTAAGAGTATAAAGATAAAATTGGCTTCAAAGACAGGAGTGAACTTAACAAGAGCGAGTGGGTCTATGATGTTGAGGGTGGTGGTGACTACATAGAGGCTGCAGTGTCATCTCTTGGCATCAGCAATGAGCAGCTCCTCCAGAACTTGGCACCACGGCTATCAAAGAAAATCAAAAATACTCCTACTGTTCCCTGGCCACCTCGCATTTATCATCTTGAGGAAGGCGAACAGTTGTGTGAGTTGCTGTTGAAGCTTTTGACTTGGCTAAAACAGCCGGAGAGAAAAACTGCTGACCTCAGCCCAGCCACACTTAGTCTGGCCTCCATGATCCAGTACCACATCACTGGACAGCGCACTACCACTGCTATCAACCTGGGCGTAAATGTCCATGGCATTACAAGGAGTAAAGATCTGGTAGACACTCTGTACAAGAGTGGTGTCTGCATCAGCTATGCAGATACACTGCTCCTCTATGACCACTGGGCTCTGATGGATGTGGAGGCATCAGCAACCTGCCCACAGGAGATCGCAGACAGCAAGCCAGCTATCGTGATCATCGACAATGATGACTTCAAGATTGACACTATGACAGGTGACTCTACAGGAGCCCATCGAACAAATGTCATGTACGTGCAGCCAGAGAGCTATGAAAAGAAACCAGGCAAAGAGACTACTGAAACGCTCACCAAGAAGGAAATCTCTGCACAGCTAAAGCAGAAGTGTGCAGAACTGACAAAGGTTTGCCAGTACAGATGCCCCCCTGGTAGCAAGAGTGAGCCACCTGCTCGTCCCAGGGTAGATCCACCAGTGGATGGGTCAGCTCCGCAGCATGCTCGCTCTGTGATACATGCACTGTCTCGTGTAGACAATCATGGTACAAGACCACCACCTGAAGAGCAGCGAGTTCCAGGATACAGTGGTGCCCAGTGCTGCGGTCATCCACCACCCAACAAGAGCAAGCCTTACTACCACACAACATACAATGAACCTCCAAGCAAGTCAGTGGTGAATGACATCATGGTGAAACATGTGGAGGCCCATGTGGCTGAAGAATATTCCATTCTCCTTTCTTGTTGGTGACCTGCCCACCTACAAGACAATCACTCAGCTCAAGGCGGAAAATCCAGAAATGTTCAAGGACATCATCTCAATCCTCTGAGCTTTCCACCAGCTGATGTCCTACATCTATGCCATCTACAAGAGATTCAAGGGCTCTGGAATGGCACAGTCTGGTTACAGCAGAGGTAGTAGTAGAGGGGTCGGTAGACCAAGCACTACGAGGAAAACACTACAGATGGGGCATGCGGTGCATCCTGCTCTTGAGAGAGGTTCTTATCCAAAATCAACTTTCAAAGATTCTTGAGCACAAAGAACTATCGGAAGACATCAAGGAGAACCTCAACATTCTGTGGAATGCACTGACTGAAACTCAAGAGGCTCTACAGACAGCTTACTGTGATCTTGAGAATGATGGCGACATGAAGGAGCTGATCAACAGTTTATGAGAAGCCTGGCACAGACATGGGGGACTTTTGAGTCTCATTCTTGGAGATGTCTGACCCACTTGTACAATGTCTTGATGCATGTCATGCAAGAAATGGCTTCTAGTCGTCACCTATCGTCAACCTACAACATGCTTCCAGGTCTTCCAGATGGCCAGACTACTGGGCAATGCTCTCTTCACTGTCGGATGAGCAAATGGAGTTCTTCAACGATCACTCTACCCAGTCGATGACAGGGCTACCCTACTCCTGCCAGGCCCTCGATCTTTGGATATAAACAACTATGAATCTGAACTCAAAGCTAAAGCAAGGATGGACTCAGCTTTTACCGAATGAGAAACAACTGTTCTCAACAACAAGGAATGCAAACAACGTTGCAAGGTACGTGAACTTGAAACATGAAACTTGAAGGGTGAAGTCTACTGTGAAACGGGGCCTCCAGTGCCAGCGTCGTCACAGGAAGCATGTCGAATGCCAGCCAGCGAGGATGAAGAAGGATGAGCAAGCAGTTCAGGACCTGCAGGCATGCATGAGGGATTTTGAAACTGACCCATTTGACATCTCCTCACCTACACTGAGATCACTACAGTCTGGCCTGGTCACCTCACCAGAGTTACTGCATGACCTTAAGACTGCAATTCCAGATGGCCAAGCTCAGGTTGAGATTTTACTGCAAGAGTGGGTGTTCACCAAACAGAAGCAAACAGGGGTGATCATGTCTCCAACTTTCACAGATGGATGGAGTATAGTGGAAGATACCCACCTATACCCTGTGTCCATAACTCAACTCATCATTAGCAGAGCTTTCATTAGAGCCTAATATGAAGGCTCTGTGACATTTTTTAAATAAATCCCATTTGGAGCTCAAAATTGGCAGCCATCTTGCATTTGAAGGTCAACAATAGGTCAGATAATTATATAAACACCAAATATGTATTCCTTGACCAAAATAAGCTCTGAAACCATGTATTGTGCATCATTGTAGGTCAAACCATTAAAAAGTTAATTTCCACGGCAGCCATTTTGGATTTTGGTCTCTCACAAATGGATGGACTCAGCTTTTACCGAATGAGAAACAACTGTTCTCAACACCAAGGAATGCAAACAACGTTGCAAGGTACGTGAACTTGAAACATGAAACTTGAAGGGTGAAGTCTACTGTGAAATGGGGCCTCCAGTGCCAGCGTCGTCACAGGAAGCATGTCGAATGCCAGCCAGCGAGGATGAAGAAGGATGAGCAAGCAGTTCAGGACCTGCAGGCATGCATGAGGGATTTTGAAACTGACCCATTTGACATCTCCTCACCTACACTGAGATCACTACAGTCTGGCCTGGTCACCTCACCAGAGTTACTGCATGACCTTAAGACTGCAATTCCAGATGGCCAAGCTCAGGTTGAGATTTTACTGCAAGAGTGGGTGTTCACCAAACAGAAGCAAACAGGGGTGATCATGTCTCCAACTTTCACAGATGGATGGAGTATAGTGGAAGATACCCACCTATACCCTGTGTCCATAACTCAACTCATCATTAGCAGAGCTTTCATTAGAGCCTAATATGAAGGCTCTGTGAAATTTTTTAAATAAATCCCATTTGGAGCTCAAAATTGGCAGCCATCTTGCATTTGAAGGTCAACAATAGGTCAGATAATTATATAAACACCAAATATGTATTCCTTGACCAAAATAAGCTCTGAAACCATGTATTGTGCATCATTGTAGGTCAAACCATTAAAAAGTTAATTTCCACGGCAGCCATTTTGGATTTTGGTCTCTCACAAATTTCCCCCGCCTTTTAAAAAAATACCCCCCGGCTAAATTTGTTTATTAACCCTCCTAGATGACAAATCCATTGAGAAATGGACCTTCGCTCTCCACGGTCACGGAAGTGCCACAGATGACCCAACTAATACATGTTTGCTCGCCAACCGTTGAATGCCAATCACGCATATATACGTTATTTGGTCCGTTTTCCTTTTTTTCAATTTTAATATTCTATTCTGTCTCACGGACCTCTATCTTACCATTGAAAGCCATACTGAGACCCAGAGAGTGCAATACCGTCCAGATCCTGCTAGGTGGCAGTATTGCCCACCCTTTGAAACCCTGTTCCAGACTGTGTGTCACATCTAATGTCGTCCGGCCAGAGAATTTTTGCCCAGGCAAGGCTAGCGGTTCATCCGAGCACATTGGAACACGTCCAGGACACTCGATGCATGTGTTGTGCCAGATTATGTCGGGGACATCAATACTGGAAATCGCAATCAGACAATTAGAATATTCTTTTTGGAATAACCCCGATCAAAGGTAAGGACTATTTGACGTCAATCCCACCATGATGCTACAATGATTTCATATTGATCCAGCCAATCAACGTATGTAGTATTCAAAACGAATGACATTGCTGGCGATCAGAGCATCAAAAAACTACCCCCCCCCCTTTGATGCATTCATGATGAAACATAATACCTTTTATATACCCTTGATTTGGAAACAAGAAGATACAGACCTTTATAAACAGCTGTCTGAAACGCATCTTTGGGATCCGGTGGCCAAACAAAATCAAGAATGAGGAACTATGGCTGAAAGGAAGACAGGAACCAGTGGAGAAGCAGATCCTGAGACGAAAGTGGGGATGGATAGGCCACACTTTGAGGAAACCGGCTACCAGTACTACACGCCAGGCCCTGACTTGGAATCCCCAAGGGAAGCGGAAGAGAGGGCGGCCTAAGAACACCTGGAGGCGGGACACTGAGGCGGAGCTCAAGAGACAAGGAACTACCTGGGGGGAGGCAGAAAGGACAGCCCAAAGCCGTGTTGGATGGAGAAAAGTCGTAGATGGCCTATGCTCCATTGGGAGCGATGGGCCTAAGTAAGTAAGTAAGTGATTTGGAAACAGTAGCGTGTCCAGGCGAGCAACGAGTACGCATTTAGCTAAATTCACATATCGCTCCATAACGCAGTTTCCAGGAATTAGCCAGGATCACTCTGAAACTATACAATATTCACGACGGGATAACACGCGAACGTATACATGAAAAAATCTATAATTTTTTACATGTTGGACAAGGGATAGTCAAATGAGCCATAGTATTGTCTCCATAGCTATAATATAGAATATAGATATAGCCCTGCAAACACCGCGACGCACAGTGAAAATGCCTATCTTTTAACGGGATAAGGATAATAGCTGGCAGTGAATGAGTTAAGCATCGGGTATATTACTGTGCATTGTTATGTATGCGGTAGTGTGTGTGTGACTCCGTGCAATCTTTATCTCATTTGCAAATTATCTCGTTATTGCTGCTGGCATGCTCTTTAACACTTTGGGCACCAGCCGGTCTAGCCATCTTTGTACTCAGTGTGCCACCACTGTAAAGGATAGGGATTTTCACTGTGCGTCGTGGTGTTTGCAGGGCTATATCTATATTCTATATTACATCTATATTTAAATCTAGGCATATGTTACTGTATGCGTCTAGATGTGATAGGTATGTATATATATCTGTATATATCTGTATATATATATATAAGCGTATAAGACTATTCATGCAGGAAGTGTATTCATGTATTGTACACTACACAGGCCATTCTCTTCCATCTCAATACTGCAGGGCCTTTTCCTAGAACATGCAGTAAGGGAGTTAACCTTAAGAATGTGGCCTTGGAGACAGCTCCGACCGGCTGCTCTGCACAAGTCAGAATGAAAACAGCAGGTTGGCACATGTTAACCCTTGCCTGTCCTGCCTGCATAGAGTAAAACTTGTAACCAATGATTAGTACAGGTATGTGTATATATATGTATATACTATGTGTACTATATATATATAGTGTATATACTATATATACTATATACTCATGCAAGAAGTGTATTCATGTATTGTACACTACACAGGCCAGTTCTTCCCTCTCAATACTGACTGGAGCCCAGAGGAATGTACGGAGCCTCTCTGCTCCAGAGGGACTTTCCACAATATCGTATTCTGTTCCAGCAAAAACGTACTTTTTCAAGTTACAATCCAGTGGAATAGACGGCAGCCAATGACAACTAGGAGGGGAGGAGAGTCAGTCTTGATGTGTGAGATGTTGATTGGCTAGTGAAATTACATCACTGTTTTTGGACCAATGGCAAAGAGGTCCTGATATGATATAAAAATGACTGCTCCTACTTCGAGAGCTCAGAATTTTCAGATTTTGCTTGCAGACACTTTCTTCTAGCGGCCGATACCGTAAGGAACGGAATCGGTCTATTTTTCAAAGTAGAGTCCCCCGGACAAAGCTTTGTTTTTTAGCTCATTTGCTCTTTTGCTCAAAATGACAAAGAGAGTTTTTTGCTATGAGACAGATTTTTGAGATGTTGAGATTTTGAGTGAGAGACACCAGGCGTGTTAGACTATTGCGATCTTAGAGATGAGATGTTTTTGTTTTATATAATCTTTTAAACTGTAATGGACATTTCTATACAGTCCTTTTTTGTAATTTGAAATAAAGATGACTTTCTATAATTATCCATTGACTTCGTGGACTGATTCCGGCCAGCAATGTGCCACGATGCCGGCCACGCCCTGATTTCCTATTGAAGGTGACTATATACTGAAAGCATGTAATACAGATTGAATCAATTGCTGGTTAATGCTTTTCATCTAAAAGTTATATATTATATATATATATGCTATATACTGTATAAATACTATATATGGCAAGTACGCTAATGTTATATTATTAACAGTGGTAATACTTATTAAAAGAGTAGTAATACAACCAAGTTTTTCAAATGATCAGCACTATATGCCTTCCCTCACAAATGAGGACGGTGATGATAATGATAATAATAATATTATTGTTATTATAGGCAATGAGAGTTCTCCTAGACATACATTTGGTTTATTACAAACAAGAAGAGATTAACAACTCTTCATGCTTACATTTCATATCAACTGCATATAACTAGACCAGTGACTATGAAGTAAACTTGACAGAAATAATAATTGACTCAAGAACTTGGCGAGTTTAGCACCTCGCTGGGGGATATCGAGCGGCCAAAGGGTTATATCTCAAGTAAGTGATCTGAGATAATTAGAGACAAGCCCATCGGCTCTTAACATGGCGTCCCTGGCTTAGGGCTGAGATCGGTAAGATAACAGCCAAAATAAAATAAAATAGAAATATTGAAAAACGGAGAACCGAGCTTTAGAATACACCAGACAAAGGATATTGATCTGTATGGCCCTCAGTGAAAAGCAGTGGCAAATTAAAGGCATCTGCATAGTGGGGGCATTGCTGGTGGAGTGGTTGAGGCTGCAAAATTGGATTAAAGAAAAAGAAAGTAAAGAAAACCCTCTCTCTAAAATGTCTGGCAGTTTAGAGAGACATCAGCGCAGCCATACAGGCTGGCAGCGCCGGCTAATAAGCTGGTGCAAACTGGAGGCTACCTAGCCCGAGGCTACAGGAGGCTACATAGCCCTAGTCAACAGGAGCACCGGCTAATGAGCTGGTGCTAACAGGAGGCGACCAAAACGGAGCCCACTGGAACACAGGCTAACTAGCCACAAGTGAATTGAATGCTAACATGAGGCGACCAAAACGGAGCCCACTGGAACACAGGCTAACTAGCCACAAGTGAATTGAATGCTAACAGGAGGCGACCAAAACGGAGCCCACTGGAACACAGGCTAACTAGCCACAAGTGAATTGAATGCTAACATGAGGCGACCAAAACGGAGCCCACTTGAACACAGGCTAACTAGCCACAAGTGAATTGAGAGCTAACTGGAAATGAGCTGGCCCTAGCCAGACGAGAGCTAACTAGCTCACCATCGGCTAACAAGCCAGAGCTAACTGGAAATGAGCTGGCCCTAGCCAGACGAGAGCTAACTAGCTCACCATCGGCTAACAAGCCAGAGCTAACTGGAAATGAGCTGGCCCTAGCCAGACGAGAGCTAACTAGCTCACCATCGGCTAACAAGCCAGAGCTAACTGGAAATGAGCTGGCCCTAGCCAGACGAGAGCTAACTAGCTCACCATCGGCTAACAAGCCAGAGCTAACTGGAAATGAGCTGGCCCTAGCCAGACGAGAGCTAACTAGCTCACCATCGGCTAACAAGCCAGAGCTAACTGGAAATGAGCTAGCCCTAGCCAGACGAGAGCTAACTAGCTCACCATCGGCTAACGAGCCAGTGTTAACACATATGAGCTGGCCCCAGCCAGACGAGAGCTAACTAGCTCACCATCGGCTAACGAGCCAGTGTTAACACAAATGAGCTGGCCTTAGCCAGACAGGAGCTAACAGCCGGCTACCAAGCCAGAGCTAACAGAAGCTAACAGCCGGCTACCTAGCCAGTGCTAACAGATGGCTAACTAGCCAAGAGCTAACTAGCTCCCAACAGGCTAACTAGCCAAGAGCTAACTAGCTCACAACAGGCTAACAAGCCAGAGCTAACGGAAGTGAACAGGATGTCTCACAATCATTCCCACATCACAGAGGATGAGGAATTACCCTCGGATGATGGATTGGGAGTTTCTACACCCAGCAGGGGGTTAGACTACCCAAGAGAATGGGGAACACACCCAGAGTCCCCTGAGACGCTTGCGAAAAGGGAGGAATCCAAAGCCCGGAAGGAGAATCAATAGTATCCTTACCTTCTGGGGCCCTGACACATGACACTCAAGCAAGTGCACACTGCGCTTGACATTCAGCTCATCTGTCGAAAGGAATAATATATAGTGTTATTATCACTTAGGAAGAAACATGACATAGAATACTACATTAATTTTGTATATATTTTAAGTATACTATGTAAAGAGTAAATTTGTAATCTATTTCATTCAGAAGGGATTTCCTGACAGTAAATATTTGGTAGGTTAGCACCCTACCAACCATATCAGCTGCATGAGATGTACACTCACCAGCGCCTATGGATAAAAATTAAGACTCTGCAAACTCTCATCAAGCTTAGCACCTTGACGCGGGGGGACAGAGCGAGCATCAGGGTCTCTATATCCGACGGGTCTATCAGATTTGTGGGGGCTCGGAAGCTTCAGCATACAGGACGCTGTAGTGCTGGGGCGGCCAAGTCACTGGTTTATAGGTCTGTCAAAACGGATTGGAGGTTCTGGGGCTTAGAACATGAGTTCAAGTGAGTTGGGCTGTATACTAATTGGATAGGTATTAACAGCCGAAAGAATATTAACTGAAATAACTGCTGTCAGGTGCCTCTGGAGTAAAATTAGTTACAGATTTGAGTCAACCTTACTCAAGATTGATCTTATCAGCAGAACCTCTCCAACCAAGACTCTTCCTAATGCTCGAGATCTGGAACAATAAGTGACGTAGATGGTCTGCAGAGCGCAGCAGACAGCCTAATAGTGAATTGGTAAAAAAATCTATCAGGAACAAGAGAGGGTTGATAAGTAACAGCTTGAAGTAGCGTTTACTCACGACTAAAGGGTAACGTAATGTTTACTTACAGTCGAAACCTAAGTAGAAGGGTCTACTCAAAGAAAAAATCACACTTAAAGTATATGTTTGTGATTAAAGTAAAAGTTTACTCACGACTAAAGGGTAACGTAATGTTTACTTACAGTCGAAACCTAAGTAGAAGGCTCTACTCAAAGAAAAAATCACACTTAAAGTATATTTTTGTGATTAAAGTAAAAGTTTACTCACGACTAATGTTTACTTACAGTCAAAACCTAAGTAGAAGGCTCTACTCAAAGAAAAAAATCACACTTAAAGTATATTTTTGTGATTAAAGTAAAAATTTACTCACGACTAAAGGGTAACGTAATGTTTACTTACAGTCGAAACCTAAGTAGAAAATTATACTTGTGAGTAACAGGTCACCTGAACTTGAAGTAACATAATGTTTACTTAGAGTCAGAACTTAAGTAGAAAAACAGGTAACAGGTCACCTGAACTAGAAATAACCTAATGTTTACTTAAAGTCAGAATAAGTCCTGCATAAGTCCTGCTACTGTGACGGAAGTGGAACCAGCGTAATCATACAGGCTGGTGTTATCGGCAGGAACCGAGTCTATAAGAGGCTACATAGCCTGAATCTACAAGCAGGCTAACTAGCCGGGGCTAACACCAGACATAACAGTCACTAACTACCCAGTCTGGACCGAGACAAGCACAACACAGGGTTGACCCCCTGTGCAAGAAGGAAATGGATGGAAACAATCACGGAATTGGAACAAATGGGCGTATTGACTATGTTGGACTCTGCTCTAACAAATACCCCTGTAATGGGAGTCCCCAAACCCGATGGATCATGGAGATTAGTGCACAACCTAATTGTCCTGAATGCAAGAACTTGCTCAGACAGGTACATGATAACCTTGGACATGTCGGAAGTAAGAGGATGTTGGTATACCTGAGAACTAACAACATTCTCATACCTAAAGCCAAACAAAGAGCGAGAACAGTCCGAAAGGCCTGGTAACAATGTGCGATGGTAAGGGGGACAAAACCTGAACCAGTGCCATCGGGACGAATAACAGTATCTGAAAGCAGGACTGAAACTACTGGAGGAAGCGGGTGTAATGGCCCAATACTCTGTACCCTACCTGGAATGAACCGACCTCCCTCCTTAGGATACACCAAGGAGACCGACAGTACAGTTCGGACCGGAAGGATCAGAACCTGCCCTATCTCGGGCCAGGAGCATTCTTAGACGGGGGGGGGTCCCCCGGAGTCAGTGGACGACGCAGCGAATGGCAAAAAGGAATATACTGACCCAGATCAGAACTCAGAAATGGAGGAAGACCGGGATAGGTCAAGCTCCAGAGCATCCTCAAGGTCCTCATCTAGATCAAGATCTAGGGAGAGAGTTCGGTACCCAAGGGACGAACCTCCTAGACCGAACCTCCTAGACCTCCTAGACCTCCTAGACCTCCTAGACCGAACAAGAGAGACATCGGCCTGGACCCAGGTTACAGGGCGACGAGAGCCCTGAATGGACCTGAAAGAGAGAAAAGAAATGAGTCCTCTGTGGACTATATCTGTGATGTCCTGCGTGGCCTACGGACAGGGTCACACGACCAGGCCAACCACACTTCAATAGAGGACTGCTGCTACAATTCTCGGGGACCCGTGGGGTCGCCCGAGAAGTGACAATTCAACCTACCTCAAACAATGGGAGAGATCCAAGAGGTCAGAGGGGGTGACCACAAGATGACCACCAGGTGTTGTCTTCAGACGACAACACCTGGGTGCATTGGCCGGGAACAACAGATGTAAGTCTTCCCGCCGGATACCAGGGTACCGGGGAACCAAGATGACAGAGGGGGTGTGGAGAGTCACAGCCACGTGACCCCGCAATCGCCATCTCGTCCCCCAGTACAGACGCTATTAAGACAATGGAAAATGACCGACCAGGATGACAGAGGGGGTGTGAAGTGTCACAGCCAACTAGTGACACTGGTTATTATGACATCCTGTTCTTATGTTTATTATATATGATTATAAGAAATGTCTGTATATTCTTCCTCTCACTTGTGTAAAACTGTGAGAACTATGGACTGTGGACTCTGGAACAGTAACTTGTGTACACTACAATATCTTGCGTGATCCTGGAGAATGGAATAGGCCTATGATATGACGGAGTGACACTAGTTAATAATGACATCCTGTTCTTATGTTTATTATATATGATTATGAGGAATGTCTGTATATTCTTCCTCCTACTTGTGTAAAAATACATCTGTTTTAAATCTAGGCATATGTTACTGTATGCATCTAGATGTGATAGGTATGTATATATATCTGTATATATCTGTATATATATATATATAAGCATATAAGACTATTCATGCAGGAAGTGTATTCATGTATTGTACACTACACAGGCCATTCTCTTCCATCTCAATACTGCAGGGCCTTTTCCTAGAACATGCAGTAAGGGAGTTAACCTTAAGAATGTGGCCTTGGAGACAGCTCCGACCGGCTGCTCTGCACAAGTCAGAATGAAAACAGCAGGTTGGCACATGTTAACCCTTGCCTGTCCTGCCTGCATAGAGTAAAACATGTAACCAATGATTAGTACAGGTATGTGTATATATATGTATATACTATGTGTACTATATATATATATAGTGTATATACTATATATACTATATACTCATGCAAGAAGTGTATTCATGTATTGTACACTACACAGGCCAGTTCTTCCCTCTCAATACTGACTGGAGCCCAGAGGAATGTACAGAGCCTCTCTGCTCCAGAGGGACTTTCCACAATATCGTATTCTGTTCCAGCAAAAACGTTACAAGTACTTTTTCAAGTTACAATCCAGTGGAATAGACGGCAGCCAATGACAACTATGAGGGGAGGAGAGTCAGTCCTGATGTGTGAGATGTTGATTGGCTAGTGAAATTACATCACTGTTTTTGGACCAATGGCAAAGAGGTCCTGATATGATATAAAAATGACTGCTCCTACTTCGAGAGCTCAGAATTTTCAGATTTTGCTTGCGGACACTTTCTTCTAGCGGCCGATACCGTAAGGAACGGAATCGGTCTATTTTTCAAAGAGTCCCCCGGACAAAGCTTTGTTTTTTAGCTCATTTGCTCTTTTGCTCAAAATGACAAAGAGAGTTTTTTGCTATGAGACAGATTTTTGAGATGTTGAGATTTTGAGTGAGAGACACCAGGCGTGTTAGACTATTGCGATCTTAGAGATGAGATGTTTTTGTTTTATATAATCTTTTAAACTGTAATGGACATTTCTATACAGTCCTTTTTTGTAATTTGAAATAAAGATGACTTTCTATAATTATCCATTGACTTCGTGGACTGATTCCGGCCAGCAATGTGCCACGATGCCGGCCACGCCCTGATTTCCTATTGAAGGTGACTATATACTGAAAGCATGTAATACAGATTGAATCAATTGCTGGTTAATGCTTTTCATCTAAAAGTTATATATTATATATATATATGCTATATACTGTATAAATACTATATATGGCAAGTACGCTAATGTTATATTATTAACAGTGGTAATACTTATTAAAAGAGTAGTAATACAACCAAGTTTTTCAAATGATCAGCACTATATGCCTTCCCTCACAAATGAGGACGGTGATGATAATGATAATAATAATATTATTGTTATTATAGGCAATGAGAGTTCTCCTAGACATACATTCGGTTTATTACAAACAAGAAGAGATTAACAACTCTTCATGCTTACATTTCATATCAACTGGATATAACTAGACCAGTGACTATGAAGTAAACTTGACAGAAATAGTAATTGACTCGAGAACTCGGCGAGTTTAGCACCTCGCTGGGGGATATCGAGCGGCCAAAGGGTTATATCTCAAGTAAGTGATCTGAGATAATTAGAGACAAGCCCATCGGCTCTTAACAATAAGCCTGATAATAACAGCCACCGCCCACCAGCATGGTACAACACGTGAGGTTGCGTTCTCAGACACGCTTTGAAAACGTGACATGTGACGTCACTCCCAATGCAAGAAAAACAGCAACAAATTTATTTTTGACTGTCGCAAACGAAAGAAAATACTGCATTCTGCCTGCATTATGAGATAGTAACGAAATAGTAATGCACAGCCACTTGGACAAGTAACTGCAATCAGATTCAGTTTGAAACCTGACAGTCTTCCCTCCTGTTTGATACCCACTTTGACCCTTCAAACCTCCCTCTCAGGGCGCAGTTCCCTCTCTCAGGGCGCAGTTCTAGGCCTGGGTCCCCTACACAGTTTAATACCTGACAGTTTAGAACCTATAATAAAAAGTAAAATAGAATGGACAGAGTAAAATGATGCAATACTGCAGTGCAATACAAATTTTCTGAATTACTGTTCAGTTTACATACACAGTTTAAAACCGTTTTTACCTTCCCTACCTTTAAACTAATCATACAACTTTATAGAAATGGCTTGAGATAACTAGCTAACGGAAGGTTATGTATATAACCTAGTTCTATGAGTTAAATGGTGCGCTCAGCACCTGTCTGCATATATCTCGCTTCAGCGTATATACACTGAATGAATTTCAAAATGTACCTTTACATGCCAGCATTCATCTGGCCACACCCCCATCCGCTTACCTACATAAGCAGGGGTGGGGCCACACACTCATCTCCTTCCCAACAAATTTCACCACAATGAAAAATCAAGGGCCGCAGCGGCGTCCAGGTGCTGAGCGCACCATTTAACTCATAGAACTAGGTTATATACATAACCTTCCGTTCTATGACGTTAATGGATTGCTCAGCACCTGTCTGCATGACAGGGGCTGAGCGGGAGCCATAGCCCGACAAATACACCCCGCTGAGGCCCCCCACAACCATCAGACCGGGGAGGACCGAGCCCCCCCGACCCTCCCTAATGGAGGATACCCCCCCTATTGGAGGTTCACGGGAGGGCGACGGATCCGACCATGCGAAGAGGCACTCAAGCAACCCAACGCACAGGGTGAGCAGACCGTGGCTTGACCCCACGACTACACACACGCACAACCCGCATGCCACCCGGGAACGAACGGAAGGAACAACCTCGTTACTGCCCCCAGAAATCACGGGGTTAAGAGCAACCTAAACCCGTGGCAAGGCCGTAGCAGCGGAGCGCGAAGGAAGACCCAGACCGACTGAAGGGACTGGATCCCCATGAAAAACGGGGGCCCAGAGAGGTCAATGACGCCAGGCATCAAGACCCCACCAGGTGGTCACTTAGTGACACCGCCCCCCACATCGCCAGCGTATTCGGATAAGGCCCCTCCAAGAGCGGGCCCTTTCCCCCCAATAGCACACCGCCTGGCACACTGACCCTGCAGAACAGGCAGTCAACATGGCCGTAAGCACACAAAAAGGTTAACCAAAGGAAGCAGGCAGCGCACCGGGGAAACCAGGCAACAGGCTGTAACCTGAGCCTGGAGCACTGCGGACGAGACAGGCGCCAAAGGAGTCAGCTGAAAACAGCCGCCCCGGCGGAAGGGGCGTATGCTGGCGTTGTTGATCACCATGACAAAGCCTCAATTAAAAAAAAACCACCCAGAGGGGTTGAAGGCTGACATGATTGGCAGACGTCATGAACGTGCAGGGGCACACTCAACCGGTAACCCGGGAGTTGACTCTGCTCCAACAAACCAGGGAATCAACCACCCGCTCGGTACAGACGGTTGTTGTTCCCATAACCCCTCAAGAAAAAACTCCAAAACACACCTGCGGGTATACACTGACTATACCGCAGTACAAGTGTTTCAGTTTTCAAACAAGGGTTATCCCAGGCCTACGGTATTAACAAAACTTTACTTCGGACCGGGCCCGGCGGCACGGGAAGCACAGGGTTACCAGAGGAAGTCCAAGACCACCCCAACAGCCCCCTCTTCGCCACGCGTGAGAGAGGAGCGAAAATAATGGAGAACCAGCCCTAAGCACACCGCACGTATTCCCAGGCGGTCTCCCAACCAAGTACTAACCAGGACCGAACCTGCGTAGCGTCCGAGATCGGACGAGATCGGGCGTGTACAGGTTGGTATGGCCGTAAGCCATTACGATAGTGCAGAGTACAACATGTACCCAACAAAGGGTCTCCATAACGCCTAACCCTGTGACACCCGGACCGACCCGGCATTTTTCCCCCCGAAAAAAGCACAAGTCCCTCAGGGTACCAGAACAGCAGATCTGCATCCCCGGCGGACAACGGGTTAACTGACCTGGACCAGCGTGACCAGACCAGTCCCGTGTCCTAACCACGCCGACATGCCCACTCCAGGAGAGGGGGTAGGTATGCGTGTCGATCTAAAACATGAAAAGAGGGCGCCACCCAGACGGTCCCATTTGGACCGTGCTCAGTGGCCCACCCCAAGGGCGTGAGACCCCTCTACCTATGTTCTGATCTATTCCGTTAACATCCCCCAGATATGAACGAGAATTCATCGAGACAACCTAGTAAACTGGCGCTCGGAAGAGACAAAACTCCATCCCAGTTGCCCTATAAAAACGCTGTTTTAACAAGCAACCAAGGCGCACTTAGCCCCTGTGTGATTCTGTCACAGAAACACACCTGAGCCAGCACTATGTATGCGTCGAGACCCAAACACATCAATGGATAGTCTAGCAAGACACCAAACATTGTTCCTCCAAGTCGCCTGGGAGAATGACACGGAGCCGTCGTGCTTCATGTACCTTCCTCTTTTTATTCAAAAAAGAAAGAACACAGACTGACATGAATCCCTTGTGACGCCGCTGAGGGTATTTTTTTTTTACATTTTTACATCCCACCACCCTCCCATAGGGAGGAGACGGAAATCCCCAGAGAGACTTCCCACGCGAGCTGTATAGATTGAAAAGAATATATTGCAACATTGAGCCATGTAAAATTTGGGTTAGGGCTCTCCGAGGAGGAGGCACTGAACCAATACACACTCAATAATCGAATTGAATCGAATACACACACAATAGAGCAGGACTCCTTTTTGAAGTCCTACTCACCTTGACAATCTGAGGAGGAGGCTCTGAACTCTGAGGAGGCTCCCTCACAGGGAAGGAGAGTCCTAACTCACAGAAGGCCCGAGTAGGAGCTTCGTGAGGAGGAGCCCTGACCACTCCCTGAAACAGATCCATCATATGGACCTGAACAACTCACGGAAGTCTTACCAACAGAGACGCGCACAGTGACGTACTCTATGGCGGGGGAATTTCTGCAGTGCACACGCCCAATCTTCCAGGGCGTGGGACCAGGAAACTCCCTCCCCACCCCCACCCCCCCCCTCTTACCCTGTAACGTGCCAACAGCAACGTGACAGGAACCTTGAAGGACAGGAGGTTTTAACCCCTGCCCATCAAAAGGGGAGGAAAGGATTACCAGTTCACCCCTTTACGACCCCACACCCATGATACGATGTCATGACAAAAAAGAGCATGACACAGTCATAGTCAGCTACATGAAGTGTCTAACAGCTTCACACAGCTCATGTGCTAACCTGCTATCTGATTTTTACTAAGGAAAAAACACAGAATAGAGAGGGCCCCCTTAAGAGCCCCGGTACCAGACTTACACATGTGCTTCTGTGGCCAACCTAACCCAGTTATAGATCACAAGACACACACAACCCTTTATCACCACAAAAAATGGCAAGTACACTCTTGCTACAGAGGAACGCCGTTTTTCATAACGAGAGAATACATAATTCTCGATTAGTATCGGCCACAGGCCTTGCTAAGCACACACGAAAAGTGACCAAACAATCTTTTCTTTAGGAAAATATAGTTTCTCAAGCGGTTTAGCACAACCCCAGCAACTAAGCTAAGGGTTACATCGTATCCCCACAACACAGTGACACAATATATTGTAAACAACATGTCTGAGAGGAGGGTGGGGAAGCCCCAGGGAACCGGGGGGAACACCCCTCCTACCTTACCCTTGATACGGCCCAGTTGAACAGGTAAACCTGTTAATATGTGAACACACTGTTCATTGTCATTACAGGCTGAGAAAAGAATTCATTCTTCACTCATATGTCACTAAGCATAGCTTTATAGGTTAATTAACCCCCTTAGTTGTGAGTACACGGTACATGAACACACATGATGTTCTCAACACAACTAACCAGATCATTTTTACACATGTAACAACAACCCGATTTGTATGGAGAAGCTATACCAGTGACAAGACAATTCACACACAACACGCGTCGTATCCTCAATGTATTGCAGCAACACCCGTTTTGGAAAACATCGTTATTACAAAACATTTAGAAGGGAAGGAAGAAGACGTGTTTAAGGTCTGGTCGGGACCTTCCTACCGTGAGCGCAGGCCAAGCGAACTGCAGTCTGGCTAACGGGGCACCGACGGTAAACACAGCATTCCTGTGTTGACGACAAGAGCAGCGTCGCTGCGCCACCCAGCCGCTACGGTCCATGTTGACGCAGTCCTCGCCGGCCGGGCTCCCGGTAGGTTCAACTAACATCCTCTGTCAAAGATAACGTCGTAGTCAGTGTTTAAGGCATGTTATAGTCACAGAAACGTTCAACAGTGTAGCATTAAGCTAACAGCCGATCGGCTGATAGCAACAAGCTAACGTATACCAGCCTGGTAAACACAGCGAGCTAACGCTGCAGCTAACAGCTGTGCAGCTAACAGCTGATTGGCAGTAGTCCATAACTAGCACGCAAGCTAACCAGCCATCACCTGAACTGCATACAATGACATAACAAGCCACACTTCAGACAGGCCGCTGTCCCAATCCCTTCCCTAACAGGGAAAAGAAAAAGAAATGTCAGAACACAGTTGTCAACGGTGATCCAGACACACACGGGGCCCTTTGAGCATGGAACTTCCGATAAAGAAGATCTTATGCCCACATTTCCTCGTTAGGGTAAACTTTAATTTGTATATGAAAGATGGGGCCTACACGGGACAGAGAAGCATCCGCTCTAGAATCCTGGGAACACCAGAACCTAGCGCGGGCCACTAGATTAGCCATCATGGGCGTCAGGCCAAGATCCTCCGACCACCGTTTTAAGCCGAGCAGAGGACCCTAGCCTGGGGTCGGCGTTTCGTAAATTTTTGGCTAACCCCCATAGCATCAACAACAACCAGAGCTCGCAAGCAAAACAGTACATACCCAACCTGGAAACCACCGCTTCTCACAACAGTCGGTGCGTCCTACAGTCCAGCTGTGTTGCTGGAGGGTCTTACCCCATCCAGCCGCAGCAAGGAGGATTGTAGTTGGGAAGCATGTCAGCGACATGAGCTCCTAATACGAAAAAACCGGTGGAGGTTTAGAATGATCATCATCTTCCAGATACTCCAGTAACGAAGACAATATCGCCGTATTTTCTTGAAAATAGTGAGAGAGAAAATAAAGATATGATGTCAACGTATCTCCTTGTTCTTCCTTTTCTCAGACTAAATATTTTTTCTCCACGTCAAGTGGGCATGTGAGCAGCACGTAGCTTGTGGATGAAATTTGAGAAGGAGATGAGTGTGTGGCCCCACCCCTGCTTATGTAGGTAAGCGGATGGGGGTGTGGCCAGATGAATGCTGGCATGTAAAGGTACATTTTGAAATGTATTCAGTGTATATACGCTGAAGCGAGATATATGCAGACAGGTGCTGAGCAATCCATTAACGTCATAGAACTTAGGAGATGATTAATTACTGACATTTGTAAACAAGGTTCGGTTAGTTGGCCATCATTGCTGCTGTGTCGCAATGCATTGTGGTATAGTTTCAATATTGTAGTGAGCATAGATATTACAGTGCATTGTGGGAAACTAAGTGCCCCTCAAATGTATTTCACAATTTGTAATACAATTTGGACACTATAGAAAAAAATTGCTGACCACGTAATAGTGCCCTAAAACGTGAATAGTGATCAATTTCGGTCACGCTTATCATCTGTCTCCGTATGTTTTGTGGACATTGGACTGGAAACAATATACATTGATGTGGAAATGTTACACATATGGGACGTTAACATATTACATACAATCATTCTGTAGCACTGCAGCTTCTCACTCTAAAGAAATGACCCTGATGAAAATATGCACATATCAAATTGAAGAGCCTACTGCTCTTTTCACGCAGATACAGTAGCAGCAACCATTCACTTCTGCAACATTATTCGACGAGGGTCAAAGGGTCTCCCGCAAATAATACCCCCCCACCCCCCCTCACGTCCTTACACACAGAACATAATGGCTGGTGTCTGGCGTCATCCATAAATACATCAGCTCCATGGATTAGAAAACATTGTCAAGAATGGAAGGTGCCACTCAGTTGAGAGCACTAAGGACGGATAATGCATGGAGGCCACCCCATCTTAACCCCTACTCGCAATTATGTGTCGAACCATTCCTCTCAGCTAGCTATTTTGCAGTACATGGACAAACACACATACCTGGGAAACCAAACTAAAAACGGATATCTGTGGACTAATGACTGGATGATGGCAGGTTGTTGATGGTTTGGGTCCATTATTGGATTTGCCATCTGCTATTGTGTGTTTTATAACAGTGTGAGTAATGGTGGGTAATTCAGACTGCAGAACTCTTTGACCAGCTGTGATAGACTTGTGTATTGTTACACTTTCTCATGTGGCATTCCCGTTCTTGCCGTGCATGGCGGTGTGGGTGGCACGCGGGTTGTTTTTTCCTTCGGTCATGACGTGCTTCATCAGGGGGTGTGTCTTGGATGGGGATGTGGTAGGGATTGATGTGTGGGGTGTTTGGGGGACTGTTTGTTCCGGGGGGGTTCACATGCCTTCAAGCAGCACTGTATTTTACACTTACACTTACTTTATATCTGCACGTTCTACGTTGCACCCATTTTATTGTCTTTTATACCTATTCTTATGTCTGCACTTTATGCATTGTTTTTATTCTGTCAACTGTATATGCTAATTTGATGCCTATGTTCATTTTATGCTATTTGCTGTCGGGCACTTTGGGCTGCGGTCCATGTGTGAAAGGTGCTATATAGATAGAGTTATTATTATTTATTATTTTATTGTAAAAAAAAAGAAGAAGAAATTATGCATTGAAATGTCTAAGTCTCGACGACATTGAAAATGAGAGTGGCCTCAATTGAATATTCCTGCTACAGTATGTCTGATTGTCGAGACGGTTCCTAGTAGGCCTATAGGCCTCTTCATTATTAAAGCCACATACCAAACACCTCCTTGCCACTTGGCAGTATCGCAGACACTTTGGGTTTGAATTGAGATTCAAACCCAAACTTTATTGACCAACCGAACTGCAAAGAAATGCTGTGAAAAATGTAGATGCAGGTACAGTATCAAGCATGTGAAACCTGATTAAAAGGTGATGTAAGTGGTATAGTGTTGTTAAAATAAGTGGTCTACATGTTAAAATAATAGCTCTACATTCTGACAGCCATCACTGATGACTGTAGTAACATGGGTCTCCCAGTCCCTCCGCTTTGCAGTAAACAGACAATATATTTTATGGAATCCTGTTCCCACTTTACCTAATCAGAGAGTAAACTGCAAAAATGGTCTGACAATAATAAGAAATAAAAACTAGTTTTAAGCAAATATGTGCTTGAAATAAGTCAAATAATATGCCATTGCAGTAAGCAAATGTGGCTAATAATAAATAAGTAAAAATAAATATTCCAGAGTTCTCTCTCTTGATTGGATGAAGTGGGAATGGGATACCAGAACATGTATTTTCTGTTCACTGCAGACCGGAGGGACTGGGAAACCCATGTTACTGACCAGACAATCTATATTAGTGATGGCGGTAGGAATGTAGAGCTATTTAACACTTATTTTAACAACAAAATACAGCACCTTTAAGATTCAGCCTTCCCACCAATAGCATAAATCTGCAGTGCCCATACATAGGAGGGGCCTGTACTGTGCATTGGGGGCCTGTACTGTGTGGTGCACTACTGCGCATGCAATGTTGAACATTCATTCTTCTTTGTTGAAAAATAACCAAATATGTCTTTCAGTGCACCTTCGCTATTTTGGACATTGGGGCCTATTTTCGTCTGTAATTTGCTTTAGTGGAGAGCTAACGTTAGCTAACGGACGCTCCGGGATTGCAGCTGGGGGCTAGTTTTGCACTAACCTAACGTTAGCTAGCTAACGCAAGTTAGCTAATATTCCCTGTAAACACCCAACTAACAGTATGTGAATGTGAAGTTGCTATTATTTTGGCCCACGTTTTGACAACTTTATTAATGTTGAACTAATGTTAAAGCTATGATAAACATGAACCATTCTCACAAGGTGTTCAACTTCACATTATCTGTTATTGTCCACCGCAATACACACATTGTCAACGTCATTGTAAAAAACACATGTGTTGCTTATGCAATCAAATCCCGGTTCAAGCATTTTATAACCTTGAGCAACATTCCTCTATTTTAGTCCAAAATGATAAACATGACTTGATGCTTTTTTCTTACATAGTAGGCTACTGTATATTTGTATGTCTCTAAATGTCTTGATGAACATCCATTTAAGTACCTGTATTATTCAGTACATTAGAATTAAACTTCTTCAACTTGAACCTGTGTGTATCTGGTCATCTGTGTGTGATGGAGGAGATATGGTCAGCTGCCCGACAGAGCCTTTATCCTCTCCTCTGACGGAAGCTGTGTATGTTTAAACTGTAAAACCCCACAGTCAGAGCTACTGTAGGCTACCAGATCTGTCTGAACTGTAAAACACCACAGTCAGTTGCGAGGAGGAAACCCACAAAGACACAGGGAGAACATGCCAACTCCACACAGAAAGTACCTGGATTCTAATAGAATATTTGCATCTCTGTGGGGTCCTTATCAAAACAATCGCTTATCAAACCCATTGTGTTTACTGATATATACAATATAAACCATTAAGAGTGGGTGTCAGACAAGAGGCAAGACTGTCAGGTTTTAAACTGTGGATACCAAACAGAAGGTAAAGATTACTTTGAACTGTACAGTAATCCAGAACTATTTCATTGCACTGTAAATAAACAGATTTTATAGTATGTCACATCATTCATGTCTTTCACATTCTACTAAAACTGAATCAAACCATAAACAAGTAAAGGTGGCCTGTTGGGATGTTAGATCCTAATGTGAAAAACTGATTTTATATGTCTGAGGAGAAGACTGGTACTCATCATCAGGTCCACAGACGGGCCTCCCATCTTCGTCTCCACAAAGTACTGGGGGGGTCTACTATATGCAGGGCCGCCTCAGGGGGTGTGCGAGCAGTGCGGTCGCACAGGGCCTCGCGGGAAGGGGGGCCTCGCAAAAAAAAAAAAAAAAAAAAAAAAAAAAAAAATTTATTAATTTTTTTTATTATTATTATTTTTATTTTTTTTTATTTTTTGCGAGGCCCCCCTTCCCGCGAGGCCCTTTTTCATCACAGACCTAAAATCTAGTTTTGCTTATATGCTTATATATTTCACATTAGACACGTTTGTAGAATGTGTCTGACTTGTTCCTGGGTCTGCAGTCCTGCAGCTGCAGACATACTCACTATAGGAGCTCAGCCTCTGGGGTTCTGCAGCAGCATTGGTTTCAACGAAGGGAGTGGTTTTACTTACATCATGTGTAGACAGTGTAGACGCCGGCAGCGTGAGTCGGCTGCGTTTGACATTTTCGCGCGTGCAGCTTTTGACTATGCTTAGTTATGCCCAATAGCCAAGACGAAGAAAGAGGTCGGTCATTATCAGTCGGTCGGTCACCAACCAAGGTGAAGAGGACATCGTTCGGCAGATGGACTGAAGATGAAAGTTGTTGCATGTTAGACAGTTCAGTCAGGCTAGCCATCCCGGCTAAAGACAGGGACAGCTAGTTAGCTTTAGCTACGTTATAATATTGAGTGCTATCCCGTGTGGTTCAGTCGGGATAGCCATGATGCTGTCGCCGGCTAGTAGCTAGCTTAGCTAACGGCTAACCTATCCAGAGGAGCGAGGCGAGGCGAGTGGATGTCTTTTCAAAAGAAGCAATACGCCGAAAGGTGTCCAGTCTGCCGGAAAGTACTCGAAGAAGAAGAAGAAGAAATTACACCGTGGGGCCAAGAAAGTCTGCTTCCACGTTGATACTGCGTTATGGTGAGTGACCGTGAGTCAACATATGATTATATACCCGCCGTGGATCTGTCTTTCTCTATCTGGAGCCAAACTGGTCGACTGACTAGCTAATACTACTAGTAGCTAACGCTAACGGTGTGTGCTGGTGGTGAGAGCACCTGGCTGTATGCAGCTACATAGAGCCACGTGCCTGATTGAGCTAACTGTTAGCCAGACGCCATGTGTGGGCTGGCTGGCTGGCTGTCGGCCCACCACGTCCTCCCCACACCCAGTCTCCTCGGCCGGAGCCGTGGCCCCCCGTACTATACCAGGAGGGAGGGGTGGGGAGCGAAGGTGGAGGGAGGCGCGCTGAGGCCTTTCGTCAACGTGGAGACCTGTGTTGCGGCCTTTCGCCCGGCGCCCTCGTGCAGGTAACTAAGATTAATGAAAATGTCATGACATTACCCCACTCTTACTTCCTTCCCCTCCCGAATGTTTTGTTAATAACGATGTTTTTTTCCAGGCAAAACATATGCTACTTCACAACATTTGGAGATACGACATGTGCTGTGTGTGAATGGTGTAGCTTGTGTAGCTTGTGTAGCTTGTGTAGCGTTGGGCCATTGGCCAAAGCTGTGTGTGGCCTGGTGTCACAGTACCTGGCTAGCCTATTTAGCTGATGTCGGCCATTGGCTCCTTGCTTTGGTTTCTCTGGTATACCCTGCTCTTCTTGTTGGATTTAAGTGTTGATCTTTGTCCTTTTGAATCTGTCATACATGCTCTAGTCTCTAACACACACACACATGACAAACACACATGTTCTCTCTCTCTCTCTCTCTCTCTCTTTCTAACACACACAGTCTGCCTATGGCGGCCTTTCTCGATGGCTAGGCTGTGCTCAAGGATCTTCAGTCACAGTGCTCAGGTATTCTGCCACTGTGTACTCTCTGTTTAGGGCCAAATAGCATTTCAATTTCTTTCCAATGTGTCTCTCTCTCTCTCTCTCTCTCTCTCTCTCTTTTGATCTTTGTCCTTTTGAATCTGTCATACATGCTCTAGTCTCTCTCTAACACACACACACATGACAAACACATGTTCTCTCTCTCTCTCTCTCTCTCTGTACACTGTATATTGACTGTAGAACGGGAGCTCTCTCTCGCTCTCTCTTTTGCTATATGTTGACTGTATCATGCCCCGCCTCGGGCAGCGCTATTATTTAAGAATATGTTGACTGTATATATAAAAAAAAAAAAAAAAAAAAATATATATATATATATATATATATATATTTTTTTTTTTTTTTTACCTTTGGGGGGGGGGGGGGGGGGGGCCTCGCGTTAAATCTCGCACAGGGCCTCGCATTTCTCCCAGGCGGCCCTGACTATATGTGAGACATATTTCCTTTAGAGTGAAAGAAAAATTATATATTTGAACAAGTATGTTGTGTGCCAGGTTTATGTGCAGTCATGGTAAAGTGAGAGGTGACAGGTGGACCACCACTGATGTCATGTGTCCAGGCAGGCCTCGGGTACAAGTCATTTTAAGCTGTCATGACATAAAGATGCCAGACATCCATACATCTGCTTATAGATCTGTTTGATAATGTCTAGCTCAGGAAAGGCTAAAGTAATCTTGTGTGCATCTGACATCCTGCTATCCTCACATTTACAATTTACATTACATTTGGTTTCCTTGAGGACAATTTCACCCCAGCAATTTAAACCTCTAGAAAAGTATTAAAATGGGGTGCACGGGGTAAAACAATTAGATTTTAGAATATTTCAGATAATGAAATTAAATGTTTATCATCAAATCAATCTAGTTAGTATATATAGGTACATTGAGTCAGTCAGAAGATCATTAGGAACTTCTACTCATGTACAATAGAGAGCATCCTGACTGGCAACATCACCTCCTGGTTTGGGAATAGCACTGCACAAGACCGTAGCAGACTACAAAGAGTGACACGTTCAGCCGAACGCACAATTGGAGGGGGGCTTCCCACCCTCCAGAACATTTACAACAAGCGGTGCAGGGGGAAGGCTAAGAGAATCATCAAGGACTCCAGCCACCCGAACAACTGCCTCTTTGAACTGCTGCGGTCAGGCAAGCGATACCGGAGTCTTAAGGCGAGCACAGAAAGACTCAGAAGAAGCTTCTATCCCCAGGCCATCAGGCTGCTCAACGAACAATAAACACTATGCAACAACCATCAAATGCACACAGCACACACATCCACACGCACACACTCACTTTAAACAAACAACTCACTGCAGCTCCACTTTACACACTTAGTTTAGAACACCTAAACACACTTTACACTTTATATTTATTGGTAAAGGATTTGCACTACAACTCGTACACCTTACTGTAAATTGTACCTAAATTGTACCTCATCCCATTTCTGCTCTGCACTATATATAGTATTGTATATTAGTACATTGCATAGTATATTGTATATTGTATGGTAACTCAGTTACTTCTATTCTGCATCGAACATTGTACATATGTCTATACTGAACACTGTGACCTCTATTTTTACTTCTATTTTACATGCTATACTATTTTATTTCATACTTATCTTGTCTAGCACAGTCTCTGGAGCGTAACAGTAAGAAGCATTTTGTATAAAAGTATTCTGTACTTCTGTATGACAACTATTAAAGAAACTTGAAACTCCATCCTCACCTCCATCACACTATGGTACGCTGCAGCCAAGGACAAAGGCAAGCTGCAGTGTGTCATCCACTCTGCTGAGAAGGTGATCGGCTGCAATCTGCCATCTCTCCATGACCTGTAAGCCTCTCCAGAACTCGGAAGCGTGCAGGTAAAATTGTGGCCGACCCCTACCACCCCGGTCACAACCTGTTTGAGTCACTCCCCTCTGGAAGGAGGCTGTGGTCCATCAGGGCCAAAACCTCACGCCACAAGAACAGTTTCTTCCCCTCTGCAGTGAGCCTCATCAACAAGGCTCAGGACCCTCACTGACACCCCCCCATTGTGTTACATTAACACACCCTACTGGACTATATACTTGCCCACCGGATTGTTACTCATTCTAATTAGTGTATAATGACCACATCTGCCCAGTTGTACAGCCCTGGCCTATTCCTATTTAATTTTTTATATATAAAATCCAGGTCTTACTCGAAAAAGAGATCTTTGATCTCAAGTGACTACCTGGTAAAAATAAATGTTAAATAAAATATATGTGCTATATTTAATTGAGTTTATATCCCATATAATTTTATTCAACCTCTTATTTACTGATTCTGATGTAACTCTAACCAGTTAATTAATTAGTCTCTCCATCTATGTAACTAACCATATTTGCATATCTTGTATGTCACAAACTTAAATGTCCAAACCCAACCCCCTACAATGTACAGTCCCCCCCCCCACCCAACCACCTCCAATGTACAGCTTTCCCCACCTACCCAACGCCACCCCACCCCCACCCCACCTACCCAACCTCCTCCAATGTACAGTTCTATATCGTGTTAGCTTCCGCTCAGCGTCATTCTGCACATATCTCGCTCCAGTGTATATGCACTGAATAAAAACTTCACAATGTACCTTTACATACCAACATCCGTCTGACCACACCCCCATCTGCTACCTACATAAGCAGGGGTGGGGCCACACACTCATCTCCTTCTCAATTTTCACCCTAAGAGAGTGCCTGTATACCAATCACTTGAAATGGGAAAGAAAGTATTTATCTGTAGAAAGGAAGAACAAGAAGATATGTTGACGTTATATCTTTATTTTCTCTCTCACTATTTCGAGAAAATACGGCGATAATGTCTTCGTCACTGGAGTGTCTGGAAGATGATGATCATTCTGACCTCCACCGGCTTTTTCGTATTAGGGGCTCGGGTCGCTCATATACTCCCCACCTGCAGTCCTCCTTGCTGCGGCTGGTTAGGTATTGAACCTCCGGTCATACAGCTGGACTGTGGGAGGCACCGGCTGTTGTGAGAAACTGGTTGCTTCTGAGCTGGGTGAGTAATGTGTTGCTTGCGAGCACTAGTTGTCTGCTAGTGCTATGGGGGTTAGCTGACAATTTTACGAAGGCCGGCCCCAGATTGGGGTCCTCTGCTCGGCTTCTTAGGCGGCGGACGGAGGATCTTGGTCTGACGCCCATGATGGTCAAACTAGTGGGCCGCGACCGAGACCTGGTTGAACCCGGGATTCTCTGGATAAGCGGATGCTTCTCTGTCCCGTGCAGGCACCATCTTTCACATGAATGTGGAAGTACACCCTAAAGCACGAGGAAATGTGGGCATGGATCTTCTTTATCGGTAGTTCCATGCTCAAGTCGGCTGCAGCCCGTATGGGAATTGAGCCGACTCCGCTGTATGTCTGGTAAATCACCGTTGAAAACTGTGTTTGACATTTCTTTTTCTCTTCTATCTTAGGATGAGGGGGGTTTCAGGCGGCGGCCTGTCTGAAGTGTGGCTTGTTATGTCAATGTGTACAGTTCAGGTGATAGCTGCTTAGCTTGCGTGCTAGTTTGTGGCCTACTGTTAGCCAGTCAGCTGTTAGCTGCGGCGCTAGCCCGTTGTGTCACTAAGCTAGGAAACGTTAGCTTGTTGCTATCAGTCGGGCGGCTGTTAGCTTAATGCTACACTGTTGAATGTTACTGTGACTATAACATGCCTTAAACACTCTGACTACGACGTCATCTTTAACAGAGGATGTTAGTCGACCCTACACCCGGGTGCCATGCCAGCGAGGACTTCGTCAACATGGAGAACAGCGGCTGGGTGGCGTAGCGGACATTACCCTCGTCACCAACGCAGGAGATGCCGGGTTCGACTTCGGTGTCCCGTTAACCAGTGTTGCAGTCCTCTCGGCCTGCGCTCAGGGTGGAGGTAGGAGTCCTGACCGGACTTTAAACACTCCAAAACGTGTGTTGCTGCAATACATTGAGGATACGACACGTGTTGTGTGTGAATTGTCTTGTCACTGGTATAGCTTCTCTCTCCATAGAAAATCTGCGTTGTTTATTACATGTGTAAAAATGAACTACTTAGTTGTGATGAGAACATGTGTGTTCATGTAATGTTTGTAACGTGGGTGAACTCACAACTAAGTGGGTTAATTAACCTGTGAAGCTATGCTTAGTGACATGTGATTGAGGAACAAATCCTTTTCTCAGCCTGTGATGACAATGAACAGCATGTTCACATATTAACAGGGGTACCTGTTCAACCTGGTCGTATCAAGGGTAAGGTAGGACGGGTGACCCCCCCCGGTTTCCCTGGGGCTTCCCCCCCCTCCTCTCAGACATGTTTGTTTACAATATATTGTGTCACTGTGTTTGTGGGGATACGATGTAACCCTCAGCTTAAACTGCTGGGGTTGTGCTTCCGCTTGAGAAACGATTATTTTCCTAGGGAAAAGGTTGTTTGGTCACTATCATGTGTGCTTAGCAAGGCCTGTGGCCAATACGTAATCAAGGACTTATGTCTCTCTCGTTATGAAAAACGGCGTTCCTCTGTAGTAAGAGTGTACTTTTGCCATTTTTTGTTGTTATGAAGGGTTGTTCGGGTGATTCGCTCAGCGGAGAGGGTGATCGGCTGTCCCCTGCCCTCCCTCAGGTCCCTGCACGACTCCAGGGCGCTGAAGAGGGCGAGAAAGATCATGGCCGACCCATCCCACCCCGGTCACAGCCTCTTCACCCTGCTCCCCTCTGGGAGAAGGCTGAGGATCCCAAAGGCTGTGAAAGCTCGACACAGACTGAGCTTCTTCCCCTCAGCCGCCAGGCTGATCAATGCCTCAGGCCCCCCCCCCCCCCCCCCCTCGGTACCCCCCCCCCCCCCCCCCCCCCTCTGCCCCCAAGTGACACTGGCTAAATGACATTGACTGCACTGCACTAGTCCGTACTGGATCTCTGCACACTTCACTTTATATATATATATATATATATATATATATATATATATATATATATATATATATATATATATATATATATATATATATATATATATATATATATATATATATATATATATATATATATATATATATATATATATATATATATATATATATATATATATATATATATATATATATATATATATATATATATATATATATATATATATATATATATATATATGTATTTTATTTATTGATTAATCCCCCACTGCACTGTTTTCGTTTCTTGTCTGTGTTGGTGTTTGTTTACTGTGAAAAAAGAAAAAATGCATACACTGTATTGCTGCAACAATTACCAATGTGTTTTACACAAATGGCTCAATAAAGGAATCTGAATCTGAATCTGAATCTGTGTCGTTGAGATCTACAACTGGGTTAGGTTTTGGCCCACAGAAGCACATGTGTAGGTCTGGTACCGGGGCTCTTAAAGGGGCCCTCTCTGTTCTGTGTTTTTTCCTTAGTAAAATTCAGATAGCAGGTTAGCACATGAGCTATGTGAAGCTGTTAATGCTGGGTCATGGCTCTACTTTGTCATTACATCGTATCAGGGGTGAGGGGTCGTAAAGGGGTGAACTGGTAAACCTTTCCTCCCCTTTTCTGATTGGTCAGGGGTTAAAACCCCCTGTCCTTCAGGGTTCCTGTCACGTTGCTGTTCGGCACGTTACAGGGTAGGGGGGGGGGGGTGGGTGTTTCCTGGTCCCACGCCCTGAAAGATTGGGCGTGTGCACCGCGGAAATTCCCCCGCCATAGAGTACATCACTGAGCGCGTTCCTATTGGTAAGACTTCCGTGAGTTGTTCAGGTTCCATGTTATGGATCTGTTTCAGGGAGTTGTCAGAGCTCCTCCTCACGAAGCTCCTCCTCAGGGAGAAGTGCCTTCTGTGAGTTCGGACCCTCCTTCCCAGTGAGGGAGCCTCCTCAGAGTTTCAGAGCCTCCTCCTCAGATTGTCAAGGTGAGTAGAACTTCAAAAAGGAGTTCTGCTCTATTGTATGTGTATTCGATTCAATTCGATTATTGAGTGTGTATTGGTTCAGAGCCTCCTCCTCGGAGAGTCCTAACCCGAGTGTTACATAGCTCAATGTTGCAATATTTCTTTTCAATCTATACAGCTCGCGTGGGAAGTCTCTCTGGGGGTTCCCCGTCCTCTCCTTTTTGGAGTAGGTGGACGGGGTATTGTTTAGGGTTTCCCTGACTCCTCGCCTTATAGGTCTGTTGAGTCATGGGTTTCCCCCCGTCATAGGGGTATGTCGCTCACCGTCCCCTCTTATGAAGTGTGGTTGACGGGGTGGTGTTTCCCTCAGCCGCGTCGCATGGGACCCATGTCCGTATTATTTTTTCTTTTTCTGAAAAAGGTAAAATTAAAAAGCGGCTTCTTGTCGTTCCCCAGGCGGCTTGGAGGAACGGTATCTGGTGTCTTGTTAGACTATCCATTGATGTGTTTTGGGTCTCGACGCGTACATAGTGCTGGCTCTGGGTGTTTCTTATAGGAATCACGCATGAGGCTGGTGCGCCTTGGTTGCTCGTTATTAAAACTGCGTTTTTATAGGGCAACTGGGATGGAGTTTGTCTCTTCCGAGCGCCAGTTTACTAGGTTTGTCTCGACGAATTCTCGTTCATATCTGGGGGATGTTAACGGAATAGATCAAAACATAGGTAGAGGGGTCTCACGCCCTTGGGGTGGGTCCTGAGCGCGGTACAAATGGGACCGTCTGGTGCTCTATAATGTTTAGATCGACACGCGTCGATCTCCTGGAGTGGGGATGTCGGCGTGATTAGGGCACGGGACTGAGTCTGGTCACGCTGGTCCAGGTCAGTTAACCCGTTGTCCGCCGGGGACGCAGATCTTCTGTTCTGGTACCCTGAGGGACTTGTGCTTTTTTCAGGGGGGAAAATGCCGGGTCGGCCCGGGTGTCACAGGGTTGGGCGTTATGGAGACAGCTGTCATAAAGGGGCTTGGTTCTCCATTCTCTTCACCCCTCTCGTCTCCCGCTTATGCATGGCTGAGAGGGGGCTGTTGAGGTGGTTTTTATAGTACTCCTCTGGCATCCCTGTGTACATCCCGGTCCGCCGGGCCCGATCCGAAGTAGTTTTCATCAACCCGTAGACCTGGGATAACCCCTTTTTGAAAACTGAAACACTTGTACTGCGGTATAGCCAGTGTATACCCGCAGGTGTGTTTTGGAGTTTTTTCTTGAGGGGTTATAGGAACAACCACCGCATGTGGTACCAAGAGGGTGGTTGATTCCCTGGTGTGTTGGAGCGGAGTCAACTCCCGGGTTACCCGGTTGAGTGTGCCCCTGCACGTTCATGACGTCTGCCAATCGTGTCAGCCTTCTCTGCCTCGGCCCCTCTGGAGAGTCAGGGTTTTTTGGTGGAGGCTTTGTCATGGTGCGCAACAATGCCAGCATACGCCCCTTCCGCCGGGGTGCTGTTTTCAGTTGACCCCTTTGGCGCCTGTCTCGTCTGCAGTGCTCCAGGCTCGGGTCAAGTGCCTGCTGCCTGGATTGAGGGATCGGCCTCTTCTGGAGGTCGTCTCCCCGGTGCGCTGCCTGCTCCCGCTGTAGTGTAGCCTCTTGAGTGCTTCGAGTTACAGCCATGCTGACTGCCTGAGTATGCCAGGGTCAGTGTGCCAGGCGGCGTGCTAGTGGGGGGAAGGGCCTGCTCTTGGATGGGCCCTGTCCGAATACGCTGGCGATGTGGGGGGCGGTGTCACTAGTGACCGCCTGGTGAGGTCTTGATGCTGTGGCGTCGTTGACCTCTCCGGGCCCCCTTTTTCCGGGGGGATCCAGTCCCTTCAGTGGGTCTGTGTCTTCCTTCGCGCTCCGCTGCTACGGCCTTGCCACGGGGTTGAGTTTGCTCTTGACCCTGTGATTTTGGGGGCGGTAACGAGGTTTGTTCCTTCCGTTCGTTCCCTGGTGGCATGCGGGTTGTGCGTGTGCGTAGTCGTGGGGTCAAGCCACGGTCTGCTCACCCTGTGCGTTGAGTTAATAATAATAATAATAATAATAATAATGGATTCAATTTGTACCGCGCTCTACATTCGTGAGAATCTCAGAGTGCTACAGGAGATAAAGACAAAAGTTAAATGAATAAAACAATTTAAAATGAATAAAAACAATTAAAAGACTAACAACCAGTGAAATGGAAGAACCTAAGAGTAAAATAAAATAAAAATAATAGTAAAATGAATAGAAGTAAAAATAAAAGAAAATTCAGGCAAAAGCCTTGTTAAAAAGAAATGTTTTTAGGCCCCTTTTAAAAACCTCGATGGATTGTGGTGCTCTCAGGTGGATGGGGAGAGCATTCCAAAGTCTGGGTGCGGCGGAGCAGAAGGCGCGATCGCCCATGGAGTGCAGCTTAGTCCTGGGGGCTTTGAGGAGGTAGGCTGTGCCGGAGCGGAGGGAACGTGAGGAGGACTGGGGGGTGAGGAGTTCCTTGAGATAGGCAGGGGCACCACCGTGTACGCACTGGTGAGTGAGGAGGGACACCTTGTACTCAATTCTGTGTTCCACGGGGAGCCAGTGAAGGGATCTGAGGGTGGGGGTGATGTGATCATATTTGCGCACCCTCATCAGGATCCTAGCAGCGACATTCTGGATGGTTTGCAGTTTTTTTATGCTTTTGCTAGGAATCCCGATGAGGAGTGCATTGCAATAGTCCAGCCTGGAGGAAACAAAAGCGTGGACGAGTTTCTCCGAATCTGCCAGGGTGAGTGAGGGGCGGAGTTTAGTGATGTTTCGGAGGTGAAAGAAAGAGGTCTTGCAGAGGTGTTTGATGTGTGTATCATATGTGAGGTGGGGGTCCATTTTCACGCCCAAGTTGGTGACAAGGGTGGAAAGGGGAATGTCCTGACCGGAGAAGGAGATGGTGGTGATGGTGGTTGACCGGACCTGGTGTGGGGTACCGATCAGCATGGCTTGTGTTTTGGAACTGTTGACCTGGAGAAACCTGTGGTTCATCCACGCATTAGTTAGCTCGAGTTCCTCTTCGCACGGTCGGATCCGTCTCCCTCCCGTCCTCCAATGGGGAGGGTATCCTCCATTAGGGAGGGTCGGGGGGCTCGGTCCTCCCCGGTTCTGATGGTTGTGGGGGGCCTCAGTGGGGTACATTTGTCGAGCTTCAAGCTCCCGCTCAGCTCCCGTTGTGCAGAATGACGCTGAGCGGAAGCTAACACGATATAGAACGATAGGTTATGAATATAACCGTAGTTCTATGAGTGTTAGTGATGCTCAGCGTCTAGACGCCACTGCGGCCCTTGATCTTTCCTTGTGGTGAAATGATTGAGAAGGAGATGAGTGTGTGGCCCCACCCCTGCTTATGTAGGTAGCAGATGGGGGTGTGGTCAGACGGATTTTGGTATTTAAAGGTACATTGTGAAGTTTTTATTCAGTGCATATACACTGGAGCGAGATATGTGCAGAATGACACTGAGCGTCACTAACACTCATAGAACTACGGTTATATTCATAACCTATCGTTTCTTCCCCCTCAAATTATATACTCTCTTTATAGACTCTTTTTGTACTCTTAAACAGTACTGTATATTTGTAGATCTGGTATGTCATAAATGTCTAGATGTAACAGTACTGTCTATCTGTATGTCATATATGATTAATTGAAAATGGGGGACCCTGATGTAAACAAGACGAAAGTCTTTCTCTGGTCTGCATCCCCTTAACCTAGATCCCTAGTGAAAGGGTTAACCTGCTGTTGTGTGGCAGTGAAAGGGTTAACCTTCTGTGTATTGTTGCACGGAAAGGGTTAACCGTTTGGTAGTGCGGCAGTGAAGGGGTTAACAATTGTGTGTATTGAGCTGTACTGTATTGTACCCATTCTGCAATCTGTTAATAAAATGTTCAATCAATCAATCCCCTTTCACGGCAGTGAAAGGGTTAACCTGCTGTTGTGTGGCTGTGAACGGGTTAACCTTCTGTGTATTGTCGCAGTGAAAGGGTTAACAGTTTGGTAGTGCGGCAGTGAAAGGGTTAACAATTGTGTGTATTGCGCTGTACTGTAAAATGTTCAATCAATCAATCCATAGCGAGAGAGAGAGAGAGAGAGAGAGAGAGAGAGAGAGAGAGAGAGAGAGAGAGAGAGAGAGAGAGAGAGCAAGAGAGCCCCCCCCCCCCCCCCCCCTCATCCGCATGCGCAGTAGTGCAGCCCACAGTACAGGCCCCCAACACACAGTACAGGCCCCTCCTATGTATGGGGCTGCGGCACTGCAGATATACCCTACTCCTTCCCACACCAAAAGTATTGTTTGGATGCTCCTCCCCTTTCACTTGTCCACCATAGTAAATGTTTAGTTCAAAACCCATTCCTACATACAAATATCACTATACACATTATACAAATATCACAAGTGTCATCCATAATAATAATAATAATATTTTATCATCTTTAAATGGATCCTGTCAAGCCCATTTATATGCTGATGACACAGTTATCTATTGTATGGCGGATTCTGTGCAGTTAGCTACTGAAAACTTGCAGCTCTCTTTTATTGCTTTGCAAGATGCCCTACATCAACTTAAGCTTCTTCTCGACATGCTGTGTGTGTGTGTGAGAGAAAGAGAAAGAGAGAGATAGAGGGGGATACTAATTAATTTCGCCGCGGGGGGGCATAATCACCCGGGACAATATAATGGTAACTTGTTTAAAATGACAAGATATACATCTGTGATTATTATTGTACGGATCTGAATACGGGCGTGGGAGAGAGAGAGAGATAGAGAGAGAGAGACCTGGGCGTGCGTGTTTGTGTAGGCGCTATTGGAAACGTGGCTGCATTGACTGTGATCATATATTGATTGATGGCAATGGTGATAGTTGTACTCTACCTACTTAAATATTTGTACCTTGTGGTTTCGCCGAAGCTCTGACATGCACAGTAGGCTACTCAGTGTGTGGTTTCGCCAATGCGTGCCTCGGTACATGTTTGCAAAATGTTTGGTATAGCGCCCCCCCTGGAGAAGAATTCACCAGCCGCCACTGGGTGACAGTGGCTCAGGAGGTAGAGCAGTCGTCTGGCAATCCGGAGGTTCCCGGTTCGATTCCCCCTCCTCCCGGGCAGCGTGTCGATGTGTCCTTGAGCAAGACACTTAACCCCTAATTGCTAGGGAGTTCCACAAATCATGTTCCACCCAGATTCGGCTCAAACAAGGGACTAAACATGTTTCGCAATTATGCCACAACAATGTGGAACACCCTACCCACAGCCGTAAAATAATGTGAATCCCTATACCCTCCTTCAAAATCTCTCTCAAAGAGCACCTACGGGTGGCTGCATTACGAAACTGGCCCCGGTAAATGTCCAAACCCCCCTAACAACCCACCCACCCAACCCCCTCCAATGTACAGTTTCTTCCCCCTGAAATGTATATATTGTCTTTTAGAAACTCTGTCTCTTAAACAGTACTGTATATTTGTATAAATGTCTGGATGAAACAGTACTGTATATCTGCATGTCATGTATGTGTAGAAAAGTGGATTATCCCTACTTTATGAGAGTGGATATGAACTGTCACCAGGTAGTGGGAGCACAGCAGATCTGGGTCCGGCTGAGCCCCCGACTGTAGTGTAAGAGTATTAGAATTGGGATTTAGCAGAGGGATGGATGGGGCCTAGGGTTTACTAACCTAGGGGTTCTACGCTGGTCCTTCTTGCCCTCCCGGGCGACCGTAGTATTTCCTCAAACACCCGCACTCCCCTTAATACGTCCCACACCCTCTCACACCCGGTGGCAGTGATGGTAAATAATATAATTTCTCCCCAAAGCAGTACCTTTCCTTGTTGACTGGTGAAGACATGTACAGAGCACCTGCCCCAATTGCACATAGACCGTAGGGAAGAAGGGGTTAAGCAGTAATACACATTCACAGTAATTGACACACACACAATGATCCCATTTCCCATGAATACACGGCACAATGCATGGCACTTGGATCTTACACTCCACGGTAATGAAACAGGTCCCTGTAAGGGTTAATATTATTTTCATTACCCGTAGGGAGAGAGAGGGTAATGGCGAGCTCTGCGAGCTATTCAATGGGAAAAATTATCAATATACCTTAGTGCTGTCTGCACAACTTAATCACACAACACATGTAACCAGAAAATTAAGTGGGCCCACAGTTGAAACAAAAAGCCTATCTAAGCCGGCATTACCTAAAACAACAAACGTTGGGGCGCCCCTAGTCACTGGTGCACGTGCCAGCTCAAAGTATTTATTCTCTTCGCCCTTAGAGGGCATGCTCTCGAAAAGGAGAATGTTCGCCGATAATGTTCCAGAGCCAGGGCCGGACTGGGGAAATAATTCATACCGGGAGATATAGCGCGAAATATAGACCCAGTCAGGCCACTTTTTAAGCGGGGGGTCTGGGGGTCACCCACCAGGATTTTTTTTGTTACAAAGACTTAATTTCCTGCATTCTGGTGAATTTTAGTGCATGTGAATCACAAACTAATGAGCCAACAATTGCTTAGTACAATGTACTGTTATGGACCTCAAATAAAACTGTTGTGGCACTAGCAATGCTACTCTCTCCACCTTCAAAAAGAAAAAAGCAAGAGCACAACATATTTTTCTATTTACTATTATAATACAGTTAACCACTCTTTCCTGTAAGGGCCTTTCTTTTTCTTTGTTTTATCCCTCTCTCCTCCACCCTTTCTCTTTCTTCCACTGTCCATCTTGACATCAACGTTAATTGACTTTCGCTCTACTGTATCTCTCCCGAGTCCCTCACTACCTGGCTCATTGCCTGGCTGTTATTCTGCATCTGAGTGCCGTCTGCCATTCCATTCGCCGCCTCCGCTGTCAATCAGTTGTATCGCCTGGTCCCGCCTCCACCAATCACAAGCGGCAGCACGGCTCCATTGTGTGTGTGTGATCCGCGTGAGAGAGAGAGTCAGATAGTTCTCCAACTCTGACGCAGACAGTGAAATCCTGGTTGTTCCGCACCCATCTAGGTTATCTAACTATCGCGCCGCGCCGCCGCCGCAACTAGAAACAATGGCCTGACAAAAAAAATAAAAAATAAAAAATAAAAAAACGTTTTTTTTTTTTTTTTTTTTATAATTCATTTTTTTTAATCTGTGCAGGCCAGGCCACCGGGAAAACTCCCGGTGCTCCCGATGGCCAGTCCGGGCCTGCCCAGAGCGCTTGGAGCGCTAACAGTACCTGGTGTGAGTGTACCAACCGAGTGCTGGCCTGCTCCCGCAACGAATGTCTGTGACGCAAGATGGCCGTCGAATGGTCCCGTGGTTGTCACCTGTGATAGCAAGGGGGCTGGCTGGGCTGACGTTAGGCAGGCGAATAGCTGGAGGCGGGTGCGGTCCAGCGGCATCTGCTGCGGTGTCCGCTGCGGAGCTGGGAGACGGTGGAGCGATGCGTGGGCTAACTGGGCTAACAGGCCTATACTTGAAGCTAAGCTGTGGTCAGTGCGACCCCCTAGTCTTTGGCCTATACATTCCTAAACGCAGCGCGTGGAGTATCCACAGTACAGTCCGGCAGTCGAACGTCTTCTTCTTGGTTCAAACGTACCCTAAGCACTATACTGGGAAGCTAAACTTTCGCATACGACGTTACTATCCAACCCTGTG